>NC_057819.1:87536418-87875168 GCF_910594005.1 Cervus elaphus
CCTTCAAATTTAATTTGTCTTCTTAGGTTCAACGAGTCCACCATGATGTAAACTTCTAGAGAAATAAGCAGGGTTGTTAAGGCATAAACGTGAGGAGGATTTAATATTTAACTTGCAGTTCATACGTCAACAGAATGTTTCCATGTTTAGAAGGGATTTCTGGGAGTCTGCATGAATATTTCAACATTCATTTGTCAGTCTCCTGAGTCTAGAAAGGAGGCTACACAGCAATGCAGGATATCACATGAGGAAGCCATTCAGTCAACTCTGTTCATTAAAGAGATCTGAATATGAAAAGCAACGCTTATATTCCCAAGAAAGACAAAAGGAATGCTCATCTGTGTCACCATTAGCTACAGTCCAGAGCTTGGTCAGTATATAGACCCTGGAAGCAGTGATTTCCATTAGTAAAATGTATCATCCACAGAGATATGATGGTAACCCTATCTCCTTAGACTCTCTGTCAGCCAAAAGTAAATGCACATGTACTGGCTAGTATAAATCCCAAACATAATAACACTGTTCATAAAGTAGGAGAGAAAATGCCAGTGTATGAAGTAGAAAGGAAGGTTGTTTTGTTTATGTAATCTCTGAGGACATCATATTTTTGTATCTAAGGCACTGCCTTTCAATTTCTAATGCTGGGAAATAAATCAGTTTGTTGGGCATATATATAGTCATCAGGTTGACAAACATCTTATTTGCAAGTGTCCTGCTAAAAAAGCTTCTCTAATTCCACCACAATTAAGCATCTAATTTGCGGGGAGCCAAGTGATAAGCCCTCTTATTTCTCTGGCCTCTCTACCCAGATGGAAGGTCATCCTTAGTGTTTCTCATGTACCCTGCACAGCAACAGTAACTAACTGGCACATGTTCACAGACACTTTGGACTTTGGAGCCTTTTAGTATTAGAATCCTGGAAGCTAATTAAATTGGAAGTATGACAGTGTGGAGTCGGAGATGTGGATGGAGAAGAGGAAAAAAGAACCAATCAAGAAGTACTTTCCAACTGTAAGAAAGATACATTAAAAAAAAAAAAAACCACAAATGGCTCAAATGTCTGCCTCAGAATCTTTCAGAATTAGATAAGGTATAAGCCAATAAAATATTGAAATAAAAAAAGGCAAAAGCTTGAAAGCCTCAAAATAGGATGAACACTATTCAATGAACATCATTTAAATGATGTTCAGGTCAAAAGGAGAATTACAGCAGCTATCCAGAGTTAAGCAGCAGGAGCAAAAATAAGCTCTGGAAAGGCAACTAGGTTGGTTAAACACCAAAAGTTCTATTCAAAGGCAGGACAACCAAATGATCCTGTACACATGCAAACACTCCCCACACCAATGGTAACAGTATCATTTAATTCTCTAGAGACACCACACAATCCTGTCCTTATCAAAGGACACTGCTCTGCTTGTCATCTAGTTCCAAAAAGGTGAAAGGTTTAACGTTCTTCAGCATATCAAGAATTAAAAATAACTCCCAAAATTTAAAAACAAAAAGAATTTAAAACAACCAGAAAAAAGAAGAAAGATGCTTACCAGACTATCTAGTCCTCCTCCCAAGAGATCCACTGCTCCCATCTGCATGGAAGACACCTGTGGCACATTGACTGGGGGACCAAGGTCAAGGTTTAAAAGATCCCCCAGAAGGTCACCTTGGGAGGGAATAACCTGAGGCTGCTCCAGGTTGGTGGCAGTGGTGGTGCCAACAGGGCTGTCACCCGCATCCGTGCTGCAAGGTACAGACAGGAAGAGGGGAACAGAGAAAACTCAGTTAGCAGGGACTTGGTAACAAGGCAACAAGTCAATGTCATATGTTCTTATACAATATAACCCCTTCAATCAATTTTATATATATAAAACAACCTCATCAATCAATTTTAATTGAGCACCTACTCTATAAGGGAACACTGTAATGAGAACTCTGGCGAAATATCTAAAAAAATTAAAGAGAGAAATATATTTCCTGTCTTCAAATAACTTACACTCGAACAAACCAACCCTAAAACCAGTATTGACAAAACAAGTGAAAAGCACATTCACTGTGCAACAGCAGAAATGAGTATTGTATGTCTGGCACAATGACAAGACTACAGACGAGAAGCAGGTGGGGCTTCTCAGAACCAGGAGGGGCTGATTCCCAAAAGCTTCTGAGGATGGTTTTAGGGCTAGATTTTTAAGAATAGTATAGTTATAAGGAACTACCAGGGAGAGACCTTCCAAAAATGAAGGGATAGTTTGTGCAAAGGCATAGAAATAAATAGCCTGACTTTTAGGGCCAGTGAAAAAATTACATTGGCAGGAGCAGACACTGTAATTACAAGATTTAGGGGAAATGAAGATGAGAAAAATACAACTCTGAAAACAGGTCTGGAGAGTTAATTTTTATATGATAGGCAATGCAGAATCACTTTTATTCATTGAACAAAACTAAAAATAACATTTAGAGGAATATTATTCTAGCAGCTGTGTGTACAGTGGACTGAAGTTGGGAGAATGGACGTGAAGATGAGCTAAGAGTAATTGTTTAAAAACGGAATACTGAGTTTTAAGAAAGGACTAATTCTTTTAACATTTCTTAGAACTCACTATTCTCTTTTTTACAGTGTGGTGGCAGTAGCAGTTAAATTGATCACTCTTAGCTCATCTTCACGTCCACTCTCCCAACTTCAGTCCACTATACACACACCCGCTAGAGTAATGTTCTAGACCTGTTTTCAGAGTTGTATATTCTTCGTCTTCACTTCCCCTAAATCCTACCAAGTGAAAAAAAAGAAAAAAAAAATCTCAAAAGAAAATTTTCAGCTCAGTTGGCTTCACTGTGAAGTATTCCAAACATTTATGCAAAAAGTAAAACCAATTTTAGATAAACTTTAATAAAACAGAATAGAGAATGGCAATTGAAAAAATCTGAAAGAAGTTCAGTTTTGACTATTAAGGAATTATTCCTAACTTCAGCTTGATGATATATTATGATCCTTTAAAAAACTGCTTGTTTTTTAGAGATACCAATTAAAGTACTACGAATGAAGTGATATGAGGTCTGAAATTTAAAATACTTCAGTTCCCTAAAAAAGAAAAATTGTGGGGGTGATAAATGAAATAAGACTGGCAAAATACTGATGACCGTTGAAGCTGAGTGATGATTATGTTTTAACCATCTATCTTGCATGTTTTCTAAGACATAAGATAAATTTTTAAAAACAAACAAAAAAGATTCTGTAAAAATCCCATTAATAAACGAATGCTTACTCTAAAAACCCTAGGCAGGTTTTTTAATTCTTTTTTACTGGCGTAAAGTTGCTTTGCAATGTTGTGTTAGTTTCTGCTGTAGAGGCAAAATGAATCAGCTGTATGTTTACATATATCCCCTCTTCCTAGTTATGTTTTGACAATGCTTGAACAAAGAAGAATGAAGAATCAAACTCAGAAAAAAAAACAAACAAAAGCAAAGAAGCAAAAGACTAGTTATGCTCCTTATAAGAGGAATCTGGAGGGATAACAGGGAAAATTATATGTTGCTTTCAATTCTGTTCAAGTTTCAAGGAAGAAAAACAAATAGGGAAGTTCAATAGATAGCTAAGGCCAAGGAACTGGCAGTCAGTTACAGAAGTAAACCTGGGAAGAAATTCATGCACACACTTCCAGTGAAATAAGCAGAGTAACACTGGGGGTGTTGTGGTAAGAACGGGGCGATTAGAGTAAGGTGACCAGGACCAAGCTTTGGCTCCACTAATGACTAGTTGCATGCACTGTCTTGGGCAAGTGACCACCTCTCTGAGACAAAGCTTCCTCACCAACAAAATGATAACAAAACAAAGCACTCTATTTTAGGAAGGATCAAATGAAGTGAGTGAAAGTTGCTTAGTCCTGTCCAACTCTTTGCCACCCCATGGACTATATAGTCCATGTATTTCTCCAGGCCAGAATACTGGAGTGGATAGTGGGATCTTCTCAACCCAGGTCTCCTACATTGCAGGTGGATTCTTTACTAGCTGAACCACCAGGGAAACCCAAGAATACTGGAGTGGGTAGCCTATCCCTTCTCCAGGAGATCTTCCTGACCCGGGAATCGAACCAGGGTTTCTTGCACTGCCGGTGGTTTCATCACCAGCTGAACTACCAGGGGAGCTCCAAATGAAAACATGGTATAAACTGTAAAGTCTTGTAATGTATCAGTGGCAACCCAGTTGAGCTATTTAAAATCCTAAAAGATGATGCTATTAAAGAACTGCACTCAATATGTCAGCAAATTTGGAAAACTCAGCCGTGGCCACAGGACTGGAAAAGGTTAGTTTTCATTCCAATCTCAAAGAAGGGCAGTGCCAAAGAACGTTCAAACTATGGCACAATTGCGCTCATTTTGCATGCTAGTAAGGTTATGCTCAAAATCCTTCAAGCTAGCCTTCAGCAGTATGTGAAGCAAGAACTTCCAGATGTACAAGCTGGATTTAGAAAAGGCAGAGGAACCAGAGATCAAATTGCCAATATTCACTGGATCACACAGAAAGCAAGGGGAATTCTAGAAAAATATCTACTTCTGCTTCACTGACTACATGTAAGTCTTTGACTATGTGGAACACATTAAACTGTGGAAGAGTCTTAAGAGAGATGAGAATACCAGACCACCTTACCAGCCTCCTGAGAAACCTGTATGTGGGTCAAGAAGCAACAGTTAGAAAGGGACATGAAACAACAGACTGGTTCCAGATTGGGAAAGGAGTACATCAAGGCTTTTTTATTGTCACCCTGCTTATTTCATTTATATGCAGAGTACATCATGTGATATGCCAGGCTGGATGAAGCATAAGCTGGAATCAAGATTGCCAGGAGAAACATCAACAACCTCAGATATGCAGATGACACCACTCTAATGGCAGAAAGTGAAAAGGAACTAAACAGCCTTTTTGATGAAACTGAAAGAGCTGGCTTAAAACTCAACATTCAAAAAACTAAGATCATGGATGGCATCTGGTTCCATCACTTCATGGCAAATAGATGGGGAATAAATGCAAACAGTGGCAGATTTTATATTCTTGGGCTCCAAAATCACTGTGGACTCTTACTGTAGCCGTAAAATTAAAAGATGCTTGCTCCTTGGAAGGAAAGCTACAACAAACCGAGACAGTGTATTAAAAAGTAGAGACATCACTTTGACAACAAAGGTCCATATAGTCAAAACTATGGCTTTTCCAGTAGTCATGCACGGATGAGCGAGTTGGACCATAAAGCAGGCTGATTGCTGAAGAACTGATGCTTTTGAACTATGGTGCTGGTGAAAACTCTTGAGAGTCCCTTGGACTGCAAGGAGATCAAACCAGTCAATCCTAAAGGAAATCAACCCTGAATATTCACTGGAAGGACTGTTGCTGAAGCTGAAGCTCCAGTACTTTGGCCACCTGACGCAAAAAGTCAACTCACTGGAAAACGACCCTGATCTTCCTGCCTTCAGTGGGGAAGACTGAGGGCAGGAAGAGAAGGGAATGACAGAGGATGAGATGACTGGATGGCACCACCGACTCAATGGACATGAGTTTGAGCAAACTCCAGGAGACAGTGAAGGACAGGGAAACCCAGTGTGCTGCAGTCCACAGGGTTGCAAAGAGTCGGACAGGACTTAGTGACCGAACAACAAAAGACTTTTTTTAAGACGTCATACTATTGCACATTTAATAGACTACACTACAGAGCAGATGTAACTTTTGTATGCACTCAGAAACAACAACAAAAAAATTTGTGACCTGCTTTATTGCAGTGTTCTGGATCCAAAGTCCATAATCTCTATGGTATGCCTGTATATGTTTTTTTTACCAAGTTTTCAAATATTGGAAAATTTCTAGCTGCATCTTTTAGAGTCTTAAGCAACTTTCAAACTTTATCCATTCAGAAAGTTTTTACCACAATTTTCTAAAGGCATAATCTTACCAACCCTGAGATCAGAACTCAAAAAGGTCTTTTATCCATTACATGTGTGTAGTCACTAGAATTCAGATGAAGCCCCCAAGACAGCAGAATAGGTTTGCCAAATGCATAGCAAAGCTTAAGACAGACCAACTTCACCTATACAAAGAATCACTTCTCAATCAAACCAAGTTTACCTGCTTACCTCCCATGATGTATTGGCAAGTGTTTGCGATGGATTCCATGACTTCCTTCCACAAAAGCATTGGGCGGCTTATGGTACACTGAGGCTAAAGAACCAATGTGGCAGATTAGCTCATCCAGTAGAGTTGGCTCAATAAGATCTGTCTCCTCAGAAATCAGTGGCTTTTCAGACAAGACTACTTCTTTAGCTGTGACAGGATCAGTTGAGAGAAGGCGCCAATAAATATAACCCCGGTCTCGAAGGTCAGGATTATCAGAATCCTAATGAAAAGGCAAACACAAGAAGGTTTAAATATAACTCTTTTCCATATAGAAACTCAAACAGCTGATTTATTATCAAGGTAATGCTGTAGCAATTTATGCAGGGTTGGCTGTTAGAAGATATTTAGACTCAATGTTGTTAATATACTCACAATTCTGAAATCTCTAATGTTTCAAAGAATTTAAATATAAATTGAGGTTAGTTCTAAGACTCAAATTCAGAAAGGAAGTTGGGAAGAAGAAAATAAAGTTTAACCCAAGAAAAATCAATTGCTTCAAATGGCCTTGGGACATAAAAATGTTTTTAACTGCTACAAATATTAGCAGAAGTATTCATGAAACACATCTGTCATATATTTCGCCCATACCTTCTTTCTTAATTCAAATATTAAGCATCTCCCATGGAGACACTGGCTAGGCCCTGGCAATACAGACAACACATGGGGCCTGACTTCAAAGAGCTCAAAGAACACTAATTATTTATTAAATATGAGAGGCACTATTATCTAAATAATAAAAAAAAAACTGTTTAAGAGAGCCTATAAAACTAAGTGCTTCTAAAAAGGGTGACGAACTTAGTGACCTCGTTTCTTTGTGTGGTGGTTAAAATAATTTTATCCATGATTGTGGCTAAGGAAAATTTATTATCAATGCCACATCACAATTTAGAAATGAATAATATAAAAATAAGTCTCCCCCGATCACCCAGCCCTTCCCCATCCTCCAAGTATCCATCCACATGAACAGTGTGCTATGAGCTCACACACACACATATATTCATTTCACACAAAACCAGTTTCATCCTATACTGCTCCTCGCCCCTCTTTCCATAGTGGCACACACAGCTGTCGTTTTCCCACTATATACACAGCACTGCATCATTGTTTGCTAGTGTCCTACTGATGAACATTGAGATTGCTGCCTCCTTCTCCCTCCTTTATACTATTCAGTTTTGTGGTCATTACAAAGTGGCAGTAAATGTCCTGGTATCTACCTCCAAGAGTCTGTCTATATGGTGACATTCATCTACCCATGAATTGTTTCAGTGGTATTATGTTATTAAAGGCAACAATCAGTCCCATTTCAATTTCTGTATCTAAAACACACATACAAAAGTATTTCTTTAAAGTAGGCCAGGGTTTTCCCATGAGTCTGTACATAAGCAGATGAACTGGTTCATAATTTAGCCACTTAAGGCACTTGGTATTGAGCATTCAGCTCAATACCAGAAGTTACCCAGACTGCTTTACATGTATTTTCTTAATCATATGTTGTTTTATTGGCACTCAAAAATGGACTGCTGGTTAAAAACAAAAAAGAATAAAGAAAAAAAAATTTTTTTAAGTATAAAGAAAACTGAGATACAAGCTAATATAGCATAAAAATGGTAAATTTTATCTCAAGATAATCTTTATCATATTCACAGGTTGCATTATTCTAAAAGAACTGCACATATACATGCATTACTTATATCAAACTATTGGTAGTATTTGAAATGCCATTAAAAAAAAAAAGAAACTGGTAATATCCAAATTAGATGCATTTGCTTTGCTGCATGTTGAAGCATGAAGTTTGCTCCTGAGGAAGTGCTTAAAAATGGTTGACTGAAACCTCCTTAGATTTTCATTTGGAAACAAAACTTAAATATTATAAAACATAAGTTGATTTTTTTTTTTTCAAAGAGTAGAATACAAGTTTCTCAGAATATCTCATCAGGAAAGCAATCCCCATCCCAGCTTTTATTGATGTTTAAATTAAAAGTTTTAATCTGTACACTCAGTCCCCAAAGCGTGTCATTTAAAATCTGTAGACTAGTTATGTTTTTTATTACTCAATGAAAATGAATACTACACATCACTTAACTGGGAAAATATTAATTTGTCTAGTAAACTGTTAAACATATTAAAATAAACTATACAACACAGCTTAATAATACAATCAAAGTAAATTTTTTTTACTTCAAATTATTCTTCTCATATATCAGCTACATATTTAACCAAATAGCAAAAAAAAAATTCCTGTGGAAATTCACAAAAATACACACTTCCATGAAAAAAGCTTGAGTCCCCCCACAAATTTGAAACACTACAATAGGATAAATTTCTAGAGATAGAATCAATGGATTAAAGGGGGTACACTGACTTAAAATTTTAGTCATATGAGAAATGAGAAAATGAGTGCAAGTTTTTCATGACCAGAAGTCAAGAGTGGACAAGGACCTCCACTGTCCAAACTCGGTTATCCTGAGGGCTGATCTGATAGACCTACTATCAGCCGGCCTTCACTGCCTCACTATTCACATGGAAGTCGTGATAAATCAGGCCCAGTCAAGGCTAATGACAAAAAAAACAGAATCTTTTATGATTTTACAGTGTGCCATTATGTGTTTGGCAACTCAGAAAATTTTGTTGGGGATCCACTGTACTGCTAGTCTGATAGGCCCTCCTAAGGATTTCGAGAAAATAATGTATTGCCCAAAATTTGAGAGCTTCCAAAACAATTCTTACCAGGCAAGCTCTAAAACAGTAATTCCTAAAACTATATAACATGTGTCAACATTTTAACACACCAAGAAAGCCATCTAAAGTGCAGATTCCAGGACTAAACCAGAGTTTCTGATTCATTATGTCAGAAGGGGAGCCCAGGAATTTTTATTTTCAACAGGCAGCACAGGTGATTTTGATGATGGTAGTCTCTAGTTCACAGATGGAAATACCAAGGTGAAGACTTCTTTCCATGTACTAAAGAAGGTAATTACTAAAGTCTGGACGCTTTTCTGTGTATTCTTTACTATTTCCTTTAAAACCACCAAAGTAAAAAAGACACCTTATTAAAGGCATGGATTCAAGGGTTGTTCTTTTTTTGTAACCAATAGTATTTCTAATTATACCACCATTTTACTTAAAATTAGAAGCACAAAGATTTCACACATACTTTCCTGAATCCTCAGCATAAAGAACAGGATTAAGGCTACTATGAAGATAGAGGCGCAGTGGTAAAGAACCCATCTGCCAATGCAGGAGACATAAGAGACACTGGTTTGATCCCTAGATCAGGAAGATCCCCTGGAGAAGGAAATGACAACCTGCTCCAGTATTCTTACTTAGAGAATCCCATGGACAGAGGTTTCAAACATCTGATATGAGAAAGAAATCAAGTCAGATAAGTCACTCAGAGGGGCAGTTAACTACATACTTATGCATAAGGGAACCCAAAACTGGTTAGGAATTTTTTACACGGTCTCCAAGAGAAGAAAATATATGATTAAGTAAATAATTACTTTGATAACAAACCCAAACAGGATAGTTTCTCACGTACAACCTTTACTACAGGATGATGATACCTATGTAATTCAGTAAAAATAATTCTGCTGCTACTGCTGCTGCTAAGTCACTTCAGTCGTGTCCAACTCTGTGCGACCCCATAGACGGCAGCCCACCAGGCTCCTCTGTCCCTGGGGTTCTCCAGGCAAGAACACTGGAGTGGGTTGCCATTTCCTTCTCCAACACATGAAAGTGAAAAGTGAAAGTGAAGTTGCTCAGTCATGTCCAACTCTTCACAACTCCATGGACTGCTGCCTACCAGGCTCCTCCATCCATGGGAGATTTCAGGCAAAAGTACTGGAGTGGGGTGCTATTGCCTTCTCCGAAAAACAATTCTTATAAGGGTCAAATCCTTATTAGATCGCCAGCTCTCTACTAATTTGGCTTGATTCAGTGGCACATTCCAACATCTGTAAGAACACAGGGAATTCTCCCTAACACTTTATCTCAGGTAAATAATAAGAGTGAGTCTGAACTCTGACAAGAATCTAAAATACAGCTCTCCCATGCTGCCTGTTAAAATACAAATACAGAGGATTTAAGAGAAAATGGAGATGAAGACAGAGTTCAGAACTTGTGAACACAAAGGAATCTACCAAAGACACTCACTTGATTGTGAGACTAGCCTTATCTATTCAGAGGTGACTGAAAAGGACCAAGGCCAAAAGACTTTTTAGAAAACTGTTCTGACTCCATCTTAACAGAGACACAAATGGGTGGTCATGGGTCTAGACTAGGAAATCTAGAATGCTCAATATAGATAATATTAATAACCACTGTCTTAATGATAATGGAAATTATTCTGCTTCAGGCAAAGGAAGATGCATAAAAGTTAAAAACCCTCTGAAGAGCTCTTACGAATAAATTGCAAAAGATGTCTCTATTTACAATGGGTATGAATGTCAAGTGGAGTCTCAGCAGTTAAGATGATTCTGACTATCCCACACATAGCTAAACACAGTCATCTTTAATTTGGCTGAGGAATGAATCTGTCACACAATGCGAGCTGAGGCAGTCCCTTACCTTCCGAGTAATTCTAGGTGCTGAGTGACCCAGCACTCTCTTCTCTACCTTTTCTCTTTCTTTCTTTTCTACTTATTGTGGTAACTTTCACAAGGGGCCAAATACTGCTGATGCTTTGAAATATAGCCCTCAAGGGAGAGTTAAAACTTGAATACAAGTAAACATTGTAATAAATAGAAATCCTATGATTCTTGAAGAAAATGTTATTTCCAAGAAAGCTGAGAGACTATATAAATGTGAATTTATCTGTGTTTAGGAGGTTTTCTCAAGTATTACAAGGCATTGTTAATGTCAAGTTTACTATTTTACCATCTAGAATAAACACCAGGCATCTTTGAATTTCGTTAATTTATATAAAGCTCTTTCTTTTATACAAAGCAGAGAGGCTCCAAAGCCTGTAACAACAGGCAGAAATGAGCTTCAAGGTCCGAAGAAGAAGTCAAACACATCACTAATTTAATGGCAGTCACCCTGCAGTGTCTGTAATAAGCCCTACATGATTAAGAAGTGGCAATTTCTATTCAAAATGGCCCCCTGTAGATGACCTATTATACATTAATGGGAAAATGACTTCCTGTGTCCAACCTAACTGCTTTGATTCAAAAGATGACCAATTTCTGCCCTTAGTACCAAGACATGCCTGATCAGTGATGGACAACCTCCCATCCACTTTTCATGGACAGATGGTGAGCCATGGCTTGCCCTTGGCTCCACATGATCAAATGAATGCTTCTTCAGACTAACTGCAATGGGGTCAAGTGAAAGCTTAGAGACTTCAGAAAACAGCATGCTGATTATCTGTCGGAGAGACGAAGAAAACTGAGGTACAAGGGGTGGGACAAGACACCTCTGTTTTCTGCGAAATGAATTTTACAATATCCTTTAACTCAATTACTGTTGGTCAACTGCTCCATTAAAAAATAATCAAGCAGATAATTCTCAATAATGTTTATATGAATCAATAATCAGATAAGAAAATTATCTTAATTTTTAGCTTCAGGCCTTCTTCATGTTTGAGTTCACCGACTGTGAAACATCTGTATTTGAATCAAGTGTCAGAAAGTAGCCTCTGACTCTAGCTGTTTTCTTGGCTGTATTTTTTTCAAAGTTGTGTAGTATATTCTAAAAACAACTTATTTGGTAATGCTATCTGATTTACAGTATTCCATTAAGTATTCAAAAGCCTTATCTATCCATGGAACTTCTTGTCCTTAAAATGGATTCCTGGCATTTCTAAAATTACATACTGTCAGAGGAAAGAAGAACTTTGCATTTAATATGCAGTAAATTATGTGCTTTGATCACTTAACAGATAATGTACTGGCAACTACTGTAGGTTCACATTTGTGGTCTTAATTGAGAACTGGGATTCAAGCCATGTACAAGGTATATACGTCAACTGTACTAATTACAATATTTACCATATCTAATCTTCCAATTGTGCTTGTTTTTGATATGAAATAAAGCTCACCAGAACAAAGAGTAAAAAATAAAAATATAAAGAAAGATGACACCTCAGAACTAGGCAAAGTACTATAAAAGAGTTTCAAATTTTGAAATATACAACTGTAAAGAGAAGAAGGAGGAAATAGTAAATTGAATATCTGAACAGTCTGCTAAAGTCAGCCTGTTCTCAAATCCAATTAAGAACATCACTGGATCATGATGGATTGATTATCATTATACTAGTCACATCAGAAAAAGTAACTACTTCAATTTCTGGGCTTGGGGCCACATTCCTGAAATAAGAACCCTCCCTACGAAGACCAAAAATATTAAATAATTAAGGAAGTAGCTTTAGCACTTTAAAATTACTTTCAGAGAAAGCAACCCATCTAGAAGGCAGAACAGCACACATTAGATCTTTGTCAAAGCATCTACCATCTCTACAGGGTACTTCCATTTGAAAGCTGAAATTAAGTCCCTCAGAAGGAGGTACTGTGAGACTCAATGTCACTTTCAGAGAGGCATGTCCTTCATTCACACTAAAGAGTCTATTCTCAGTTCAATTTTCATGAATTACCATTAAAACAAAAGTCAGTCAACTCATTTAAAAGCCAAACAACCAGTTCTAATTCAGCAGAATATGTAAAAGGAAAACTGTTTCTAATTTTTTAACAGAATCTAAAGACTGTGCTCTGTACATTCAAAACCTCCCCAAATGAACCTTCTTGGAAGAAGTTTTACAATTTCCAAGAATTTAAAACAAGACAAATCAACTCTATGCTTTTTTCAGATTTCTTACCTGTGTTGCCAAACTCAAGACCTGCTGTACCAGCTCCTGTGTTTCTGATGGTTTCTTGAGAAACAGCTTCACTATGGCAGTGAGCAGAGTGAGCTGCACCTAAACAAATTTAATAGATAAAGTGAAAGGCATTCTGCCTTATTCCACACCATCAATTCCAAAGTGGTGTTTCCCCAAACATGACTGACTGACTGTGAGGCCTTTCTGATTTTGATTAAGAGACAAAGGTTGAAAACTCCACCAATATCAACAATAGCAGTCAAAGGTTTTCATCAACTGAAAACACACTAGACTCCCATCTCCAAATTGCATTTTTGGCATCAAAAACTGCCTGTTTGTTTCTGACCCAGATAATCATCTGTATTTCTTTTTTTTTATTTTTTCTTTTTTTGAGAGGCTGGCCTGGACTCCGACCCACCGCCTCTATCATCTGTATTTCTTAAAGTACATGCTAACATGCTGATGGCAATAAAACTGGTTCCTGACCAAATTCCTTATTATTTACTTCCACTGAAAGCTACAACTTCTGGGGAATTGAAGAATCATTTATCATACTGAGGCAAGAGTCAAGACCATAGAATTAAGCCAGCTCACAGTCAATTAAGAGTGGCTTGCTGAACCATGGAATTACTGGCTTGTATGTGTTCCCTGTCAGGGCCTATTAAAATTACTACGATAGAATACATATATGAACTTCAATTTGCAGTCAGTATGAACACCGGGGGGAAAAGGTTTAATAATTTATTTGCTTCTCTGGGCCTTTGACTCAAAGGTCTCTCAAGGTCTCTCAATTTTGGTAGAAGACAGAACGTGGGAAGGAAGATTCTTTTCAAAATGCACATGTCAGCCTTCACCCCGACAAAAACTCCAGCTGTAACCGAGCCACAGCCATTACTAACAGTAATGGGGAATCATCTTTAGGTGACAGAAAATTATAATTAACTATCGCTCTAGACAGTAGCTGTCAGAGCATGGTTCTGGAACAGCAGCAGCAGCAGAAGCATCACCACCCTGAACCTTGTAAAAATGAACCATCTCAGGCCTACTGAGTCAGAAACTCTAGTGTGGGTTCCAGCAACCTGTAGCTTTAACAGAGGTTAAATACCAGTGCTTAGGTGCTTAACAGCTCATTAAAGTTTGAGAACCACCAGTGTAAGCTAAACAAGCTTGTTCCAACAGACGTCAGCACAACTGAAAAAGCTCACTCAGCCCTTTGGGGAGAAAAATGAACATATATACACACATACATATATACACACCACACATATACACACTATATATATAATACATACTATATATACACACACATATATTTAAGTTCAGATACACAAAACTGCCTAACCTTAACCTTTCCTGAAATCCTCCCCCAAACATCTATTTCATAAGGTATAGAAGAGAACTTACTTGGGTGCTTTCATCATGGAAACCCTCCAGAAAGCTCTCTAGTAACTCATCAGCATTGTCAATTCTTTCAGCATATTCTCCCACAATCCAAATCATAGCTGCTCGAGCGTCTGGTTCATCCAGTGAATCTAAGTTCTCACACAGTGTGGCAATGATACTTTCGTATCTGATGTAACAAAATGGATTATGGTTGCTGAGGGCAAAACTGAGAACTGTATTTAACAATGAAGGCTAAAAGCGAAACCATGGACAAGGTATCCACACTTAATCAAGAAACTTAGAAACCCAACCCCTCTTTCCTGAGAGAGAGGTAAAAGCATATCCTTTCTCCAAAAATACCATTTCTAGAATTTAAAAATATATATATATAAAAAACACTTAATAAACCACTACCTTGTTAAAATATTTCTACTAATTTTGAGTCCACCATTAAACTAACTTAATTGTAAGTCATTTCATTTCACATGATCTTTAAAGATTAGTCAGAAGCCTCAGCACAACCTATCTCTATGATTATATCCTAAAATGACATTTAGGATATGCTTATATAATCTGCTCTTTTTTTTTAATTGGAGGGTAACTGCATTACAGTGTCGTGATTTCTGCCATACAACAATGCAAATCAGTCTTAAATTATACATATATCCCCTCCCCCTTGAACCTGCTTATTTCACTCTTTCAGATTCTTTAATTGCTTGCCTTCAAAAGCAAATTTGAAAAAGTCTATGTTTCACAAACTAAGAGACCTCAACATGAAAATTTTCTGTGGAGTGAAAATATAGATTTTGTGTATCTTAATGGAAGCAGCTACCATACTTGAGAAAGGGTCTAAAACTCTGATAATTCATCGTTACATGTTCTATAATTTTCTAAAAGTACTAGGTAACATACAAAGTGAATAGTGAAGCTGTCACCTTCCTGGATTTTACAATAGGGTGGCCATATTATTCAAACTGAGATGTTTCTGAGAGTGAAAGGGGGCACATTTATTAATTACACTTGATAAGGAGCATAAAATGGATTATGCCCAGACAACCTGGAATGTATGAGTATCCTATTTAACAGTAACTTCATCACCGAAGAACCTGGTTAACTTTAAAAATACGCCAATCAACAACGCATATTCAGACAGAGCTCCAATTCTTCTAAAAGTGATGAAACAGTAAAAATCAGATTTTAATCCTTGTGCTCACCAACTTACATGTTTGATTTTTAATAAAGCATTTAATTATGACAAAATAATTCTTACCTAGCCAATCTCAAAGTGCCTTACTTAAACATTTCCTAAATGATCTGAGGAAGAGGGGCAGAAGTATTTGGACATACTTGTTGGGGTATTTGCGGAAGATGTCCCTGATGACAACAATCGCCTCTTGGACCACATAATTTACTTTGGTTTGGATGAGATCAAGCAACGTGCTCACACAGCGCTCTGCAGATTGCTACAATGAAGAACATAATGAGAAGTCAGATATCTACCCAATAACACAACCTCAACAAAAAAAAATGGGGGAGAGGGGAGAGAACATCCAGGTACATCAACTCAACTAGATTAAAAGATGAGGCACTTAATTTGATCATAACTGTATTAGACACAGGGTTATCTGATGGAGATGCACAGAAGTTCAAGATACACCCCAAATTTTACTCATTACAAAAGAGTCAGTTCAAATGAACAAAATCATCTTGGACAGCCAGGATGACAGAAATGAGAAGAAAGCATAAGTCAAGGTATGAGGAAAGAGTAAGAATGACAAAATACACCAAAGTAGGAGGTCTTTATCTGCAGTTCATGAATGAGCAAGACAGAGGGCATTTTTAAACCTCTTGAAATGAAACTGTCAAATTTCATTTGTGCAGACAAGCATATTTTCCAGGAAGAGGGTCCACAATTTTCACTGTATTTTCAAAGTTATCTGTGACTCAAATTGCTCTAAGTAAAATTTGCCATCTTTTGGGCTATATAACTGAAAAAGTTTATGGACTTAGATAAATTGCAATTTTCCATAGCCTATGGTTCAGCTATAAAACAGAATTTAATCTATATATTAGTCTTTTATTAATGAAAGGAATATGGAAGAATACAAGTGACAAAACTAATGTACTGAAACAATAAATCATAGTTTTTAAAAGAAGAAAGGTAGCAGAAGAGAGATCCTGAAATCCAAGGACTGATTTTCCATATTATATACTATGATGGGTAATTCCATTATATGCCTCCTGATAAGATGCAACAGGAAGTACACAGCATGACCTAAGAGGAACCCTTACCAAAAACAATGAACACAAACATTACCAAACCTCTAGATTTAACTGTCTAAAGGGGATGAAGGGATGAGATAAGCATCGCTAAAATACAACCAGCCAAATCTAGACTCTGGAAAATTCTACAAGCCTATCAATCTAGTTCCTTTAATAAATGGCACCCAAATAAATAAGCAAAGACTTAAAAGACATATTAACCAAATGCAATGTGTAGTTCTTCTGAGATTTTGATTTGAACAAGGCAACTGTATTTAGACACAATTATGGAAAACTGAACATGGACTGGATAATCAATGAGATTAAGAATTAGTTGTTGAGTACCATAGGACTTTTTAGAGGACTTATTAAATATATACACTGGACTACTCTAGTAAGACCATATCTGAGATATGCATTAAAATACAACAGTAACCCACTTCCTTGAAAGAGAAGGGAGAGGATCAATTGGAAACAGCAATGTATTGATATTTATTAAAGACAGATGGTGGGTACATGAGAGCTCATAAATCAGTTTTACTTTAGTGCATGCCTAAAAATCTGTAATAAAATCTTTTAAGGATATTATAATTTAAAACATTCCAAGTAATATAATGAGAACAAAACTGCATCTTGAGGTTATGTATATAAGGTCATATATATGATGATTATGTATTCTTCTATGTAGTTTTTCCATTTTTTAATTACATCTTAATTCATTTTCAACTAGTAATTCCTGTGCTATTATTACAAGAGCAAAACAGTTGGGAAATTTGAAAGAAAGAAAAGAAAAAAAATTAGAAGTGGTAAACACAAAGGAATCGAAGACTAGGAAGTAGGAAATTTTAAATATATAAGTCATGATAAATTAAAAAGCACATAAGGGCTAAATTATCAAGTTAGATAGTACAAATAAACTGCTCAGCACAGGACTTGATAAAAAGTGAACATTTACTAAGCTTTTAGTTTTAATATTATAATAAAGATAAAGGCTATCTCCCATGATGCATCAACATTCAAAAATATTTAAGTCTAGGATAGTAATTTTCAAGCAAATTGTCATCTCACGCATGTTGCTTTTGATAAATTTTTTAAAACTACCATTAAAGCAGTATGGCAGTTATTTCCCTGGTGGTCCAGTGGTTGCAGAACCTGCTTTCCAATGCAGGGGATGCAGGTTCAATCCCTGGTAGGGGAACTAAGATCCCCCATGCCAAAGGGCAACTAAGCCTGCGTGCCACAACTACTGAACTTTCATGTCACAACTAAGATCTGATGTAGCAAAAAAAAAATATCCAGTCGCTGTAAATAAAAAATAAGTCCAGAAACAAAGGAATTCAGACATATACAATTTGGTATGTGATTTTTTAAAAAAAGGCAACATTCATAGCTATAAGGAAAGGATCAAATGTTCTGGTGTTTGATCCCCATACTCTTTATCTTTAACCAAACCATTTCCATTAAAGCAGAAAACAATGGTAAATTTTATATAACTTTTGAGGTGAACCATAAATTTCTGGGTGTGCCACTGAAGATATTATTGAGAGAAAATGGACAGAACTCACAAGGAAGTGTGAACTTCCATGCATCAAGCTGAGGAAAGAAGTGAAGCCAAAGGCAAGGGAAAGAGGGAAAGCTATAGGCAACTGAAAGCAGAACTCCAGGGAATAGCGAGGGGAGAGAAGGCGGCCTTAAAAGAACAATGCAAACAGAGGAAAACAAAAGAATGGTTAAGGCTATCGATCTCTTCAATGAAACTGGAAATTCAGGGGAACTTAAAATTATGTCCACGTCACCTCTGGGAGGGAAGAATAAGCATAGGAGAAAGCAGAGTTCTACTTTTAACTTCTATTATTTGATGATTTGATGGAGTAAATACATGCTTTTTGTTTATATAAGACATAAGTTAGTACCTTATCCTGACCTACACAAATCAGAAATGATTCACATGCCCTAGAGCTTGTACTCCACAACAAAAGAAGCCATTGCAACGAGAAGCCCAAGTACTGTGAATACAGAGTGGCCACTACTCACTGCAACTAGAGAAAGCCTACACACAGCAACAAAGACCCATTGCAGCTAAAAGTAAAGACAAGGAAGCGAGAAACACCTTAATCTTAACTTAGCGACTTCAGATCAGTTCAGTTGTCGCTCAGTCGTGTCCGACTCTTTGCAACCCCATGGACCGCAGCACGCCAGGCTTCCCTGTCCATCAACTCGTGGAGCTTGCTCAAACTCACGTCCATAGAGTAGGTGATGCCATCCAACCATCTCATCTTCTGTCATCCCCTTTTCCTCCTGCCCTCAATCTTTCCCAACATCAGGGTCTTTTCCAAGGAGTCAGTTCTTCACATCAGGTGGCCAAAGTATTGGAGCTTCAACTTCAGCATAAATCCTTCTGATGAATATGCAGGACTGATGTCCTTTAGGATGGACTGGGTGGATCTCCTTGCAGTCCCAGGGACTCTCAAGAGTCCAACACCACAGTTCAAAAGCATCAATTCTTTAGCACTCAGCTTTCTTTATAGTCCAAATAGTCCAACTCTCATCCCTGGTGGCTCAGACGGTAAAGCGTCTGCCTACAATGCAGGAGACCCGGGTTCAATCCCTGGGTTGGGAAGATCTCCTGGAGAAGGAAATGGCAATCCACTCCAGTATCTTGCCTGGAAAATCCCATGGACTGAGGAGTCTGGTAGGCTACAGTCCATGTGGTCGCAAAGAGTCGGACACGACTGAGTGACTTCACTCACTTTCTCATTTCCATACAGGACTACTGGAAAGACCATACTTGTGACTAGACGGACCTTTGTTGGCAAAGTAATCTCTCTGCTTTCTAATATGCTGTCTAGGTTGGTCATAGCTTTTCTCCCAAGAAGCAAGCGTCTTTTAATTTCATGGCTGCAGTCAACATTTGCAGTGATTTTGGAGACCAGAAAATAAAGTCTGTCACTGTTTCCACTGCTTCCCCATCTACTTGCCATGAAGTAATGGGACCAGATGCCATTATCTTAGTTTTCTGAATGTAGAGCTGTAAGCCAACTTTTTCACTCTCCTCTTTCACTTTCATCAAGAGGCTCTTTAGTTCTTCTTCAATTTCTGCCATAAGGGTGGTGTCATCTGCATATCTGAGGTTATTGATTTTTCTCCCAGCAATCTTGATTCCAGCTTGTGCTTCTTCCAGCCCAGCATTTCTCATGATGTACTCTGCATATAAGTTAAATAAGCAGGGTGACAATACACAGCCTTGACGTACTCCTTTTCCTATTTGGAACCAGTCTGTTGTTCCATGTCCAGTTCTAACTGTTGCTTCCTGACCTGCATACAGGTTTCTCAAGAGGCAGGTCAGGTGGTCTGGTATTCCCATCTCTTTCAGAATTTTCCACAGTTTATTGTGATCCACACAGTCAAAGGCTTTGGCATAGTCAATAAAGCAGAAATAGATGTTTTTCTGGAACTCTCTTGCTTTTTCGATGATCCAACGGATGTTGGCAATTTGATCTCTGGTTCCTCTGCCTTTTCTAAAACCAGCTTGAACATCTGGAAGTTCACGGTTCACATATTGCTGAAGCGTGGCTTGGAGTATTTTGAGCATTACTTTATTAGCGTGTGAGATGAGTGCAATTGTGCGGTAGTCTGAATATTCTTTGGCATTGCCTTTCTTTGGGACTGGAATGAAAACTGACCTCTTCCAGTCCTGTGGCCAGTGATGAGTTTTCCAAGTTTGCTGGCATATTGAGTGCAGCACTTTCACAGCATCATCTTTCAGGATTTGAAATAGCTCAACGGGAATTCCATCACCTCCACTAGTTTTGTTCGTAGTGATGTTTTCTAAGGCCCACTTGACTTCACATTTCAGGATGTCTGGCTCTAGGTGCGTGATCACACCATCGTGATTATCTGAGTCGTGAAGATCTTTATTGTACAGTTCTTCCGTGTATTCTTGTCACCTCTTCTTAATATCTTCTGCTTCTGTTGGGTCCATACCATTTTTGTCCTTTATCGAACCCATCTTTGCATGAAATGTTCCCTTGGTATCTCTAATTTTCTTGAAAAGGCTCTTTAGTGCTTTGCTTTCTGCCATAACCGTGGTGTCTTAATGACTTAATCTCTCAAAACCAAAATCAAACAAATAAATAAATCTCTCTCAAACAAAATTATTTTATTTGTAAAAGAAAAGGAGGGCCAGTGTTTATTTCCTCTTTAAAGAAACAAGTGCATACTGTAAATATATACAGCTATGATTTGTCAATCATACCTCAATAAAACTGGGACAAGGGTGGGGTATGGAGTAAAATCTATTAAAAAGGCAATTATACAAAAAAAGTATAGACAAAAAGCATTAAAAAAAAAAAAGTACTATGAGATTTCTTTTTCAGTGCTATTTACTGACTCAACAACTTATGCTTAACCTTTAACCTAAACAACTTAATATGACAAAATTAGTTTTTTCACCTCAGGCTAGTTAAAGCAACAGAGAGACATCTGTACCTAAAGTCACGATTGGAAAAAAAAAAAACACTGCAACTCTTAACAATACCCAAAGTTTACAACAGGCCCTGTTCTCTTAGCTAAGCACTGAACCAAAATTCTTTTTTTCTCATCTGTCATATCCTTGAAACCAGATCCACGTTAAAAATGGTCAGGTGCTCTGAGAGGAAACAGCAGCTCAGTCTGTAAGCTACAGAGAAAGTCTATTACAACTGGGTCACTGGTTCTTGCCCTTGTCCCAGATAGGCCAGTTAAAAACAAGCAGTCATAACCTCTCCTGCCCCAGTAACTGTGTCTGGACTAGGCAACTCTTTCCAACTAATAACTTTCATGATTGAAACAGTTCTAGGAAAAGTTCTCAAGCAAATCCAAGTAACTTGAGATAAGGGAACATTAGCAAAAAGGCAGGATTCTTTAAGGCTGATCTTAAGCTTCCAGAGGAAATTCATTCCTCACACACTCTCATATTCCCACTAGGGCATCTTGAGTCAAAGGAAGAAGTAAGAGCCAGCAGAAGCTCATATCTTTCAGAAAATGATGGATAACTTTCCTGTTAGTCACAGTAAACAGTACTAACAGCCTCTAAGAATCTAGAGGCTTTAAGAACACTTTCCAGTAATTCCAGGGATAAAAAGAAAAATCTCTTTTAACTTTGGAATGAGACTTTTTAGAGAGCACTGCAAGAGAGGTTAATAAGGCAATGACATTCAGGAAGTGAAAAGCACAAAACGACTCTTCTGCCATCAGAACAGTTCTGAAAATTGTCTACGTTAGTACCATAAGTATGTGGCTACTGCTCAGTGAGAAAAGAAAAAGACAAAAGTTAAGTATGTGAAGTGTGGTGGTAAAAAAAAAAAAAAAAGAACACACCAAGATCCAATAAACAGACTTTTCCATTTCTCAAATGGAGCAACAGAAGCATGTATATTAAATATCTGAAGCCTCTGTACTGGCAGAACCAGGAGTAGAAACCAGGATGAATTAACTTCTTGTTATAACAACTAGTCTACTAAAGGACTTATCAGTGGCAACTATATGAAACAGCACTGACAAAAATAAAAATAAGGAAGGCCAATTAGGAACTTGGCTTTCAGAGACACTTTTCTCTGACACAGCATCTGTTTCCTTCTGATCCTATGAAGCACTGATCGTACTGTACAAATTATTTTAGAACTATCCTTGTGAAATCATATGATCCAATCTGACTCAAAGCACTGCATACAGTCCAGTAGTAAGAACAAATATGGAACTGTGAATCTACAATATCATTGTCAATAGAAGCCATCATTAATTTCAACAAATTTCTGAGTAAGGAAAAGTAAATGGAGGACTGATGAAGCAGCGTAATTTAAGTTGCAATCCTTAATATCTACTGGAACATTTCAATCAAGCTAGAAAAAAATCTGCCCCCTAAGACCACAGAGATACTCTTCCAGAGGACTTAACAAGTAACAATCAACTCCCTGTCCTAAAGCAGAAACTTGCTAGTCAACAGCCCTACCTACATGCACAGAAATCCTGACAACTTTCCTGTTATTTCGTTCTTAATATAAGTGGGCACCTGTCTACTATATACACGGTATGTGTGTGCTAAGTCACTTCAGTTATGTCTAACTCTGTGCAACTCTATGGACTGTAGCCCACTAGGCTCCTCTGTCCATGGGATTCTCAAGGCAAGACTACTGGAGTTGGTCGCCATGCCCTCCTCCAGGGGATTTTCCCAACTCAGGGATTGAACCTGCGTCTCTTACATCTCTTGCATGGGTAGGCTGGTTCTTTACTACTAGCACCACCTTATACATCTTAATTAAAAAACCATATATAGACATGCAACCATCACTGTAAAATATTCGAGATAATTAAATTCAAACTGTAGAAATAAAACCAAAACTATAATTCACATCCCCAGAGACTTAAGAAACTATTGCAACCACAAAAAAAGAATTCTATGAAAAAGTACTGACAAGAAAGAGCAATGAAGGGAGGCTGTATAGAAAAATGGTTGTGTAGAAAATAAGAAAGCAGACAGTCAGACTGGAACAAGCACTTGAAAGACAGAGGACTGGAAGACAGAAGGGCCTAGAACAAAGGAAAAGTTTTATAAATTTGATATTATGCTTGAAAAGCTGGAAGAAGATAGGAATGCAATGAAGACATAATGAAATTAAAAAAAAAAAAGGCCATTATAAACTTCAGGAAAAAAACCAAGTCTCTATAAGAAAGAAAATACAATCATTTGTATTATGTAGTTTCTACTTATCTATAGGCATAATATGCATAGTAAGTTTTGCAAGACTCTAGTTGATAGAACAAGAAATAAAGGTATCTCAACTTACAAAGATAATACAGGAACAAAAACCTCATGTTAAGTACACAGAAGAACAGAAGGGGAGAAATAGGAGTGATGGAGTATATGAACTAATTTATCTCATAGCAGAAAGTTAACAGACAATGTCTACAAATGGCAAATCAATAAATAAAAGTAGAGATACGGAAGTAATTAAAGTAACTATAACTAGGAACAGAGTTAAAAATGATTCCCTCAGGAAAGAAAGAGATCAGGGATAGCTGCTTTTTGTTAAAAATTCTTTAATATTCTAACAATGTGCTTTATTATTCTGATAAACTTAAAAATGTATTTTAGTAAAGAGAATACCCAGAATCCTATGCTACCAAGGAACACTCACCTCCACCTTGATGGCACACCGCCCAATGGCTCGCACGGCTTTGCGCACGAAGTCAACATCCACCTCTGTGGCATACTCTTTCAGTTCAGCCAGAACCTGTTAAACATCCATGAAGTGAACAACCATTAAGGATTCTGCAACAACAATTTTCAGGTCTAAGCTTTTCTGAAGATCAGCTCTTAAGATCTAAATTACTAGATCTTAACTTGAATCTACTTTAAGTCTGACCTGAGCAATGTTGGCTTGAGATGCCAAACGAATCATGATGTCCAATTTCTCTAGTTTCACATAGATGGGATCATTGTACTTCACAAAGAAAACTTTGATTTCCTGCTTCAAGATTTCAGGCCTGTGATGTATAGAAATACAAGGTAAGGAAGGTGAGGTATATATTGATATATCTTTCTGAGTCTGCATTAATACCCAACCTGTGCTTCTATCCTCTCCATCCACACACCCCACTCAGGAAAAAAAAAAACTCAGAATCTTCCTTTACACCCCTCTAACCAGATCCATTTAGCAGACTATTTTTATGCTTTTTAAGGGGGCAAAGTATATACTGCCAAGAAGAATCAGTGGAAGAACAACAACCTGATCTAAACCATGGCCTGAACCAGATTAAACAGACACTAGCTAGCATACTAACAGGTCCTTCAGAAAAGAAACTAAATTATAAAGCAACACCAGGCATTCACTGTGTTCATTCACTGCAGGAACACTCTAAAATCAACTGTCAGCCTCCTGACCCTGGGCAAGTTGCTCTACCATACAATATTTTTATTTCTACACATTAAACAAAGCTTAACACAGTCCTTTTAAATACTGATATCATTAAGCTTAATTCAAAATTACAAACACTTTAATCACCAATTCATTTTTTTCCCAACCTTTTCTGGACAATTAGGTTGATGTTCCTCAGGGCGACGTATTGCACCTCTGGCTCCCCAGACAGCAGAGTGACAAGTGGCGGGGCCAACTTCTTCAGCAGCATATTGTAGTAGTCAGAGTCCTTGGGTAGCAACTCTAAAAATTTCATTAGGACTTTTACTGCTGAAAGCACCACTGCTGAGTTGGCATGAGATAACCGGGGAGTTACCCGCTCACAGATGCTGAGGGCAGAAAATGAAAATTAGTATCTTAAATGACAATTTCTGTGCTCAATCCAATCTGTAAGGTAATGCTGTCAGAGGTCCCATGGCCCAAGATCAAGAAATTAGAGAATCAGTTAGAAAAGTCAAAACTCCATGCGTAGGTAAATTTGGGATTCAACACTGCAGACGCCTCATTCCCAACAAACTACAGGCAGAGCAGGGATACAAGACTTTAGGAAACCAGCAATAAGGGACGTTCAAAATGGAAGGAGAATAGCCAATACCCCAAACACTTGAAGCTCACACCATTTACCTTCCTGTTTTATAGCTCTGTCTCCCCATATTATGTAAGGGCTCCCTGACTCACAGCCCATTTCTCCTCTACCTATAGGAAGTCAAATTAAGCATTCTGAGAGTTATTTCATAATGAAAGATATCAACCAATTGTGGCTGAAGTTTCATTATAAGATGCAGGAGGAGATGGACTGACAGGGAAAACTACCCAACCTGTTGTCTTCAGGATAATAAGGGAATCTTGAAGAGGGTTTTTGGCTGTTAACAATAACCATTCCTCTTGGAGAGGGTTTTTGATTGTTTAACAATACCAAAAATAAAAAAATACCACTGCAATATTCATCCAACGTCATCCCCTTCTCCTCGTCTGTCACGATATACTTAAATGTCTCATAAAACATAGGATATTTAATTATCTGTTTAGGGTTCTCCAGAAATTAACCTAATTTTGATAGCTCTTAGGCAGCATGGTTGGCTAGCTGACTCAGTTATGGATACGAGATTAAGTTAAGCTGTGTTTTTTTCCCTTCTTCCTATATCTACTCAGCAGACTTCCTGCCCTTCTTTAGGTCTTTATACAAATGCCACCTTCTTAAGGAGGCCTTACCTAATCACCCAATATTTCTTAGCTCTCTTCCTTACTTTATTTTTCTTGTTAGCATTTATCATTATCTGACCTATTATATGTTGGATTATATACACATATTATATATATTTCTGCTCTATGTCTCAGAATAGATTTTCCCTAAGAGCTATGATTTTAGTCTGTCCAGTGCTGTATTCTCAGAGACTAGAACAATGCCTGGCACACAGCATGGGCTCAAAAAAAACATTTGCTGAGTGAGTAAGTGTGAGATGTCAATGACCAAGAGAAAATAAAATTGTATGTAAAGTTCTTTCCAGGAGACATTTGTACTTTCAGTGATGGAAAGAAACTATCAGGGTGAGTTTTGATAAAATCCAGAGGGAACGATTTCCCAGACAAGTGAAGAACATTTATATTATAGCTGATATAAATAGCTATATTTATATAAATATATAATATTTATATAAATAGCTTCAGCCAGGCAAGGAAGGTTACTTCCTACCTACCATAGTTAAAATGAGCCAACAATTCTTCAGAATTACTTTGCCAGAATTACAGTGCCTGTATGCACAAAATTCTCAATAAAAATTGATATAACTCCAATTCTGTACACCAGAATGTATGTATGTGTACATGAAACTTAGCAGTCAGTATCTGAAAGCCAAAAAAAACTTCGAACACTCAAGTGGTAGAGAGCTAGGCAGAACAATTCAGGTGTGCCTTTTAAATCTTCTCCAAATGTATAATTTCCATACCTAACGGAAGACATCATACTTACTGCAGGCTCCCATCCACTTTCTCTAGTACTAAATTACAGGTATAATGCACCTCACTAGCTAGTATCAAGCCACATACTAAGTATCTTAAAGAATGAGAATGGTCACTAAAATGAGAGACACTCACAAACCTTTGCCAAGTGGCTAAGAACTGCTGTATGGGAGATGTGAGAAGGTGATAAGGGCGATTTTTGCAGACTGTTTTAAGTGTATCGCTCAGAAAAGAAATGGCAGATACACATCTCCTATTTTTGCATGGCTTACTCTGCTACCTAAAATGTTCCTAATTACAAAGAGAAAATACCACAGGGAGAGCAATATCTATATCCCACAAGTCACTGTTTTCCTTATTCCTAACATAACAGACCCTTATTCTAATACAGACACACTAGAACTTACTAAACCAGGCAAGACTCCTACATGCTACCCAGAGAAACAGACTGACCTCTGAGCCTCCCGGTCATCTTTAGGGTTGTAATTAGATAAGCAGTCCAGGATGAAAATCTGGCCCCATTCGGTGCACTCATTCAGGGCTGTCAGTAGTTTATTAATGTTCTGTGGATTCAGATCGAGTAAGTTGCTGTTGGGGTGAGACTCACTGATTTCAGATAGTGCTGCTACAGCATTAGCCACCACCTGGAAAAAGAAGCAGATATGACCTTGATTTGTCAAGAACAGTACAACTATTTCTCTGAATCACTTCAAAGATCTTAATTCATAACTGTTCCTGAACATTTTACCTAGTCATATACAAAAAGAAGATAAACTGCTTTCAAAATATGTATTATACCACTAATGATGGCTTATATAGCTTCCTTGTGATCAGGCAACCCAGAATTAAAACAACTCACATATTAGCAGAGAGTCACTGATGGTTTACTACTAAAACATTAATTTTAATAGTACTCAAACCATCAATAAAACTAAGACAAATGAACAGCTATAAAAGCAGTCAAGTTTAGGGACTTCCCTGGCAGTCCAATGGTTAGAACTCTGCGCTTCCAGTGCAAGGTGCATGGGTTTAATCCCTGTTGGGGAACTAAGATCCTGCATGCCTCGTGGCGAAAAAAAAAAAAAAAAAGCTGTGAATTTTAATTTTGAAACGTACATTAGGCAACAGAAAGAAGAACCTAGGCCAAATAATTTTATGGGTGTATGGCAGATAGGGAGGTGATCCGTTCAGTTCAGTTCAGACTCTTAGTAGTGTCCATCTCTTTGTGACCCCATGGACTGCAGCACGCCAGGCTTCCCTGTCCATCAACAACTCCCGGAGCTTGCTCAAACTCATGTCCATTGAGTTGGTGATGCCATCCAACCATCTCTTCCTCTGTCATCCCCTGATCCTCCCGCCTTCAACCTTTCCCAGCATCAGGGTCTTTTCCAAGGAGTCAGTTCTTTGCATCAGGTGGCCAAAGTATTGGAGTTTCAGCTTCAGCATCAGTCCTTCCAATGAATATTCTGGACTGATTTCCTTTAGGATTCACTGGTTTGATCTCCTTGCAGTCCAAGAGACTCTCAAGAGTCTTCTCCAACACCACAGTTCAAAAGCATTAATTCTTTGGCACTCAGCTTTCTTTATAGTCCAACTCCCTTTAAGTGTCAGAATAAGAAACTGTGACCTTAAAACACTAGTTCACTATAACATGATGTTGGGAGAGCACACACACTCTGTATAAGTTCCATTTCCTCAACTAAAAACTAGAGATAATTTAATCCACCTCAGAGATGAGCTTCAGTTTGAGGATAAAATCAGATAACATGTAAGTGCTTTCTAAAAGCTTTAAGCAAAGTTAAGGTGATAACAGCATGTGGGATCTTAAGTTTCCCAGCCAGGGATTGAACCCACGCCCCTTGCATTGGAAGCGAGGAGTTAACCACTGTACCACCAGTGAAGTCCCAAGCTACTGATTTTAACATCTACATCACTTGAGTAGTCTGCAGATTATCCCAGCATTTTACCTAGAAGATTAAGTTCTAGAGAATATGATTTTTTAAATGAAATAATATACTTTTGACAGTACCCATTATTATGTAAAAGATAATTATGCCACAAACAGAAATCACCTTCAGCTATAATCTAGTGATTAGGTAAAAAAATTCCAAGATGAAAAAACCAATGGTTCACTTGGTAAGTATGGTTATGGATATAATATTGTCTTGTTATTAAGACAAACCATGAAGGATTGTCTAGTTCACCTATCTATCACATGGCAGCATGCATGAGGTTCTTTTCTGACAATTTTTGTTTACCAACTACACCATTAAGCAAAGGCTTTCATGAAAATTAAAAAGCATGAAGAGTGAAATAATAATCTCCATCATCTCAGTGCTTTACATGCAAGGAAAAGACATATTTTCCCTGTATAATAAGCCTGATATATTGGATGACAGGAAAAAGGATCAAAATGTCACACTGGAAGACCAAATACCTATTTTCCTTTCTTGCTGTCAACACATGCCCACTCTTGACCAGTTGGTCCAAAACAAATGTCCTGTCACTGACTTTCTGCCAGTTTCTTTTTCTTGTTAAAAAGTTAAATATAAGGTCTGTTAACAGGAAACGTAAAACAAAAGGGGAGAATTGGGGGAATTACAAAAAGCAATGGAGAGGAAAGAGAACAGAAGGATACTGAACAGGATGAACCATTTATAATTCCTCTGCTATCATCATACATAATTGGAAATTAAACCAATTAATGAAGTGTATGGTCTGGTGGTAAAATAGGCAACTTTCACTTATCCCATTAAAATAAGAAAAAAAACAGGGAAAACTAAACCTGAACTAAATCTGATCCAGAGATCAGATTACAGGATTATGTTCAGAAAAGTCTGCACTGGGAAAAGAGGTCACTGCCAAATGGTCACAGAGCCAATGGCTGACCAGAAGATATGCACCCCAATAACAAAACTCTGCCGCTGGGAAAAGACTGAGGGCAGGAGGAGAAGAGGAGGGCAGGAGGAGAAGAGGATGACAGAAGAGGACAACAGAGGATGAGATGGTTGGATGGCATCACCGACTCAATGGACATGAGTTTGGGTAAACTCTGGAAGTTGTTGATGGACAGGGAGGCCTGGTGTGCTGTGGTTCATGGGGTCACAAAGAGTCAGACACGACTGAGCGAATGAACTGAACAAAACCGTACCGCTATTCCTCTAAAATCCCTTCTATTCTATTCTTTCCATTTTCATCTCCTAATCTTCACATTCAGACTGCTAGATTTTTAGAAACATACTGAGGTGGATCCATAAAGGGTTGCTTAGAGTTCTCCTGGTCAGGAAGCCATGCTTCTTACACTAACAGAAACTTAAAATGAGCTAGCACACTGAATCTCAAGGAGGCAAACATTAACTTCAAGACAGTATAGCTGGATTATATAGGACAACTCACTTGTCCTTGCATCTATGCTACAAAGGAATACATCCCATAACATCAAAAAAAAAAACCAACAAACTGTTTTTAGTTCATCTTACCTCCCAATTACAGTCAATTCTGTTCTTTGGGAGACTGCAACTAAACATTTTTCCTCCTATCTCACCTCCACCCCTGTAGACCTAATGTAATATGTATCCTTTATAGACACTAAACACAAATATATACATACATGCAAAAGCATGCACACATATGTATGTGTATAAATAAAATCACACTCAATACTAAAAAAATCTTTTTCTGCCATAACTACACACTTCCCTTCAATTTGACAGCTCCAAGTGGACCCTTGAAGTCTGCTGAATTTTTTTTAACATAAGCAACTTGTGTTTTGACTTACCTTACACTATACCTAGAAGAAGTGGACAAAGAAACAAAAGACAGCAATAGCTAAAATTTATTGAACACTTACTATGCCATTTACCCTCATGCAACTCTAATGTAGCGGCTATCAAAATCTACCTATTACAGATAAGGAAACAGGTTTTAAAAATGAATTTATAAATACAGTTAGAGGAACTCAGTGACTTGCTTAATCAACACAGCCCAAAGAGAGAAAATGCTTGAATACGAACACATGGCCTGTATCTGATTCTAATGTCTGAGTACTAATCACTCTGCCGACTGTATTTATAGAAGTCCCAAGAGCTGCAAAAGAAAAATCAAAGTTGGGCAGGATGATATAATCAAAACATTACTTCCTGGCAGATTTATACAAGGAGAAAAAGGTATTCTCTTACTTTATATGTTTCAGAGATAATCACATCCTAGCAGCACTTAACAGGGCAAGATTTACTATCTGGCTATAAAACCTGATTTATAAGCTACCCCTATCGTATACACAGAAATTCTGAGGGCATAAATTTGACCTCACTTTTTCTTTTTTTAAAAAAGCAGCAAGCTGGAGTAGTGGATATGAATAAAATAAAAATTATCCTGTAGAAAAAGAACGCTAGAAGGAAATCTAGATACTCATTGGGAGTGGAGTATCACAGATAGAGGTTTTTTAGGAATACTCTCTCACACATTTCCTGTCCCCTTGAATGACTTCCCTAATTTCACTCACTTTCCTAGTTCCAGAACCCAAGAACTTGGGTTCAGTGACTTCCTCCTGTTAACTAAATTACTATTAAGAAGACTTTCATTCCTAGCAATGACCTTCAGGGTCACACTCTCTGAAAAAAACACTTCAATTCTCATATTCAATTTACAATCCTTTCGGCTGCTGCCCCTTGAAGACTTGAATTGAAAGCAGCAGAATAGCTAACCAAATCTATTATAATGAAACATACAGGTGATTTGTATATTTTTATCCTCCTGAAAATCACCAACAGTTCAAAACCTCACTTTCTTCTTTATGGAGTTGCCTGAAATAACATGTTAAAGCACAGAGCATTTACCCTAAACAGGTTTCAGACATTATCATCTCCAAGGATATGACTATATGGTACCAGTTAATTTTACAGCTCATGCTTTAATCCAAAGACACTGTCCAGACTGTCAACTAATAATACACTGATTATATGACATTCTAATGTTCTGTTTTCCCATCTTCTCCAGAATGACAAAGTTGAATGAATACATCTACCTAGTAGAGTCAACACATCCCATTACAGCAAGAAAGTCTGAATACATAGTAACAAGAAAGATTAAAAAATTAGACTCAATGAAACGCATTAATTACTTGAGTGGCTTAAGATGTGTTCTAATGAAATGTAAATAAGCACAAAGCCAAAACACTACAAATAAATGTCTACATACATACAAGAGGCACTCCTAAGTTAAAAGGCAGAGAGTTACTTGGTCCACAGGACCTAAAATCACACAAATCACACAAAAGAATGCTACAACATGAACAAAAAGTTTATTATCACACCATTTATCTTCTCCTCTTCTTGAAAATAAGTAATCCTCTGCCAAATTAGAGCCTTGAGATCATTTTAAAAGGGACACTAAGAAATGAACAAGCTGGGATCTTTTGGTACACAACTGAATTACAATATACAACCGATCCAGTTTTCCAGAAGTTGCCAACAAAAACTGCTCTAGTTATATCTTTGAACAATTCTTTTAAGAGTAATTCTGCAATGGTGTGTTAATTAATATTGTAGGTAGACTTAAGCTTCCATCTGTAGATATGCTGCCCTCAGAAACCCCTCAAAAATAATGTCTGGCTTTAAATATTATATACAAAAAAAATTTTTTTTTAATAAAATTGCCACTGAAATATTAACCTTTCTAAAATCATTAAAAACCAGCACCACGATTGCTATAAAGTAAGGAAAAATTGTTTTACTAAGGGCTTACTCTATATCAGATACACAGTGAAGTGCTTTGCAAGCCCTCTGTCCTTTATCTTTCACAATGGTCCTATGATAGAAACACTGTTTATAATCTCCATTTTGTAGATGAGGCTACTGAGATGTTCAGGAAGACCATCAAGCTAAGAAAGGCAGACCAGGATACAAACCCAAGTCTGAATGATTCCAGAGCCTGAGTTTTAACTCCCACACTATTAATACTGGGAAAGAAAAAAATCATTTCACAGCTACAAAGCACTTTTCTGTTTTGAGAATCCTTGGTAAACAGTGAGTCAACTCTTATCCAAAGTAAGTGGAGAGCGCTTCTAAAGGTACTAGTCTCTGAGAACTCTAAGGACTCAAAGGAGCCACTTGCAGAAAAGGCAGAAGCTTTGGGACATCTGTGAAATGGCTGTCTCATTTTCATGTCATTTCAAATGTCATCTTTAGCAATACAAAACATTTTTCATCACTGTTCTAAGCCCTTTACATGTTCTAATTCAATTAATTCTCACAAGTCTGTGAAGTAAATTCTATTATCATCCTCCTACAAGGGCTGAATTTGTATCTCCCCAAAATTCACATTTGAAGATTTGAAGTCCTAACCTCCAAAAACCTCATGTGACTGTGTTTGGAGATAGGGTCTTTAAAGAGGAAATTAAGTTAAAATGAGGTCATTACAGTGGACCTTAATCCAATATAACTGGTGTCCTTATCAGAAGACTAAATTTGGATAAACACCTGAGGAGGGAGGATCATATGAAGAGAAGGGAGACGCCCACCCACAGGCCAAGAAGAGAGGCCTCAGAGGGAGAAACCGAGCCTACTGACGCCCTGGACTTGGGCTTCCAGCCTTCAGAGCTGGGAGGAAATAAACATGCTGTGTAAGCCCCCAAAAAAGTGAGTCAACTCTTTATAAGAGGAAGTGGCTGAATGCAATTTGGTATGCTGAATTGAATGCTGCAATAGCAAAAGGACATCTGTTTTGAAACAGGTGAAATAAAGTCTGTACTTCAGTTTATAATAATGTACCAAAGTTAATTTCTTAGTTTTGACAAAGGTACCATAATTATATAATAATATTTTATTACTGAGTAAACCTGTGTGAAGACAAGCATATAAGAAGTTTCTGTATGGTCTTTGAAACTTTAAGTCTAAAAATCTACTCCCAAAAATGAGATTAAAAAAACAATATCCTAAGTTAGAAATAATTTCTAAAATAAAACCCGATTATGATTAAAATTTCTAAGGTGAGATTGCACATAGGAAGATCTTCACAAAGTTTACTATAAACAAAAATCATTTCCTTACTCTGTAAATAAAGACAGAAAAGCACTAAGATCAATCAGTGGGCAGGCGCACTTCCAACTAGGCAGCTGCCAATGATTCCACTTACTCAACCAAATACAACATTACTTACTAGGGGCATCCAGACAAAGACTGAATATGTTACCTGCTACATCACTCTTACCCACTGCCTACCAACATACCAATACTCTCCCACATGTCTAAAATTTGACCAGCTCTGAAACTCCTTCATGGACACGGGGCATGAAGAGCATTATGCATTTCTAATTTCATTTCTGTGTAATATTCTAAGTTTGCAACTCTGTTTATTAATATATGTCTAGGGATAAAAGAAATAATGTAATTAAAGTACTAAACTGAGGTTATTAATAAACAATTTTACACAGCCCACAAGGACAACAAATATATTCTGATAAAAATCCTTCTCAAATTTACAAAGTGATCTAGAGACTTGAGTTTTTCATTATTTACCATCTCAAACTGACAGCAAACCACCACACACTAAGTGAAACTGAAATCGCTCAGTCATGCCTGACTCTTTGCGACCCCGTGGACTGTAGCCCACCAGGCTCCTCCATCCATAGGATTCTCCACGCAAGAATACTGGAGTGGGTTGCCATTTCCTTTTCCAGGGGATCTTCCCAACCCAGGGATCGAACCCACGTCTCCTGCATTGCAGGCAGACGCTTTAACCTCTGAGCCACCAGGAAGCCACACACTAAAGGCCTAAATAAAAATTACAATAATTAGAAAGCATGTCATGTTAGGTCTATTCCTCAAGAATAGCTGCTGTTCATAAGAAGGAATGAATTTGCGTCAGTTCTAGTGAGGTGGATCAACCTAGACCCTTATACAGTGGGAAGTAAGTCAGAAAGAGAAAAAATAAATATCATATATTAATATTAATGCATATACATGAAATCTAGAAAAATGGTACTGACAAACCCCTTTGCAGGGTGGGAATAGAGACTCAGACATAGAGATCAGACTCATGGACAGAGGAGGGGAAAAAGAGGGTGGGACAAACTGAGAGAATAGCACTGAAATATATACATTACCCAAAGAAGGCAATGGCCACCCACTCCAGTACTCTTGCCGGGAAAATCCCATGGACAGAGCAGCCTGGTAGGCTGCAGTCCATGGGGTCGCTAAGAGTCAGACACGACTGAGCGTCTTCACTTTCCTGCATTGGAGAAGGAAATGGCAACCCACTCCAGTGTTCTTGCCTGGAGAATCCCAGGGATGGGGGAGCCTCGTGGGCTGCCGTCTATGGGGCCGCAGAGTCGGACATGACTGGAGCGACTTAGCCGAGCAGCATACACATTACCATATGTAAAACAGATAGCTAACAGGAAGCTGCTGTGTATCACAAGTGCTCAGCTTGGTGCTCTGTGACAACCTAAGAGGGGTGGGATGGGCTGGGAGGTGGGAAGGAGGTTCAAGAGGGAGGGGACGTGTGTATACCTATGATTGATTGATGTTGATGTTTGGCAGAAACCAACACAACATTGTAAAGAAATTATCTTCCAATTAAAAATAAATTTTTAAAAATTTCCCCCCAAAAATAGCTGTTTATTAAGCATTTACTCTGTTAGGCATTACTTAAATTTTTAAATAAATTATTCCTCCATGTTCAAAATAATCCAGTAAAACAGGCATTATTACCTGCTTTTATTTTTATTTTTCCAGATGAGGCCACTGAAGCTCATTTTAAATAACAGTCTCAAGACCACGCTTCTAGTAAGCAGCCAAGCCAGGACGCCAAACAGCAACCACTCTGGGCCCTAAATGCTGTGTGCTATTTCCATAACCCAGATTTTCACAACAGTAGCACTAGTGACATTTCGGGATGGATAACTCTTGGCTGCAGGAAGACTCCCTGCGCGCTGCAGGATGTTTAACGTATCTTTGAACCCTACTTACCAGAGGTCAGTAGCAATCTTCCCATCAGCTACGACAACCGAAAGTGTTTCCCAACACGGCCGCGTACCCCCGGGGAGAATACCGCTACCAGCTGAGAACCACTGTCACTATCTCACGCGGCTTCTAACTGCTGGCTAGCACATGGTTAAAATACATACTTTTTCTAAGAAGAAAAGTGCTACTTTTCATAAGAGAGCTTTTCAGAATAAGTTCAAATTAAAAGAAGCTGAGGGAAAAAAAAGGAGCTGGCAGTTTAACTAGAGCCTTTGCTGAAGGCCATACTGGGCCAAGTTCTGACAGCATGCTGCTTGTGCAAAAAAACCCTCAACAAATGAAAAACACGATTCTGGGGGTGGTGGTGTTGTTGTTGTTGTAACTAATCCAGTAGTTTGTACTCTGGCTGAGAGAACAGAGCAATGGAAAAGGGACATTCCCGGGGCAGTTCTCAGGAGTGATGACAGAACTGAGAAGGCTTCCAAGACAAGATCAAAGGGGCTAAGGCATGGAGCCAAAGGATTCAGGAGATCTGAATTCGCAAACAAAAAGCAAAGCACATGTGGTGGGGCTGCCCAGGGAGTCTCAGGCAGCAGATTCCAGTGTAAACATTAACAGAAATTGGAATATCTCAAATGCCTCTGAGAGAGAAAAGAAAAATTGTAGTTAAGGAGGGAAAATCCTAATATGTGGATAAAAAGCTAGAGAAAAGTCACTATCACCCAAAAGTGTATCTTTCTTGCAAATATCAATTACAGAGACCAGGACTTTCAAAATTCTGCTATGTGAAGAAATCATGGGAGTTATCTTCCTCTCATTGCAAAGTGCTTCCTCTTTCTAAATACATAATTACTTTCAACAAAATGGACTAATAAAATTGGCCTCTAAAGATAAGTTTAGCTCTAATTCCTCAGAAAAGGTTTTACCATATGAATCTGTAGAGATATCAAAGAGATCAGTACCTTTTAAACTAATATTGTAGCGGAAATTCCCTGGAGGTCTAGTGGTTTGGACTCCATGCTCTCACTGCCAAGGGCCAGTGTTCAATCCCTGGTTAGGGAACCAAGTACGTGGTGATGGTACAGTGATGCACAGCTGCCTTCCTGGTCAGGGAACTAAGATCCACAAGCAAGGCTCCATCCACCAAAAAAGTCATCAGATTTTAACTGACATTTTACCCTCTGATTTCAAAGTCATTTCTCCAGAGGTACTGGTGCTTTCACATCTAGGATGCCCTTCTAAAGTAAGCTGTAAGAAAACTACTCAGGTAGAACCAGGAAGCATCAATTCCTTCTGCAAGTGGTTCTGAGAGTTGCTGGTGCAGTGCTGCCACCATGTGGGGCAACTTCTGAAAAAGTGGAACAAAATTCTCCCTCAAGAGCAGTAAAACTGGACTCATACCTATCATAGGAATAAGAGGGTTCAGAAGATTTCCTTATTAAAACAGTCATCAGATAATTAAGGCCTTTATTTGTTCAAAATTTTAACCATTTTCAGAAAATCAAAGTCCTAAATATGTACGTGCATATATGTATTTAAATTATATCATGCCTATACACACCCAGGAGGCAGTAACCACTGATGGGTATTGGGGCTCAGAACCAGGTTAGAATTTTGGCCACAGTACCACTAGCTGAGTGACGCTGGGATTATTCTTTAGCTTCTCCAAGTGAGAGTTCTTTGGAGTGGAAGGAGATCCAACCAGTCCATCCTAAAAGAGATCAGTCCTGGGTGTTCATTGGTAGGACTGTTGTTGAAGCTGAAACTCCAATACTCTGGCCACCTGATGTGAAGAGCTGACTTATTTGAAAAGATCCTGATGCTGGGAAAGACTGAGGGCAGGAGGAGAAGGGGACCACAGAGGATGAGATGGTTGGATGGCATCACCGACTCAATGGACATGGGTTTGGGTGGACCCTGGGAGTTGGTCATGGACAGGGAGGCCTGGCGTGCTGCGGTTCATGGGGTCGCAGAGTCAGACACAAATGAGTGACTGAACTGAAGTATATACTACTTGATCTCTATCATAGAAAAACCTCTAATTTAGAATAACTTGTAGTTCAGAAGATAGGAGAGCTACTTAAAAAAAAACAACACTTTAAGTAAAAGCACCTATCACTACGCCTGACAGAGAATGCACTTTCATTTTTTTTTAATTACTCATTTATTGGCTGCGCTGGGTCTTCCATTGCTGCACACAAGGGCTTTCTTCAGCTGCTGTGAGTGCAGTGGGGGCTTCTCTGATTGTGGAGCACAGGCTCTAGGCATGAGGGCTCAGCTGTGGCACAAGGGCTTAGTTGCTCCACGGCAAACGGGATTTTCTCGGACCAGATACCGAACCCCTGCACTGTTAGGCAGATTCCCAACCGGTGGACCATCCGAGAAGCCTCTCATTTTCTTAATGGTATTAGGAAGGTCATCATTAGCCTTAGGACCTTCTCAGATGTTTGAGTTACTATACCTTCCATTCCACCACTAGACACTGGAATTTACTTCACATTCTTACACTCATTCATTTCATATCAGCAGCATTTGACCCAATTGATAAAAAGGACAACCAGCAGTCTAAAAACAGCAGTAATACTTCTGGCAAAAAAAACAGGACATACAGTTGAGATGAAAAGTATGGGTTCAAGAACGAAAGTAGGCATGGGGATACATATGTGTTTATCTCTTAGTCCAAGCTTTTCAGTTCTTCACTAAAATAACAGGAATGAAGAGCTCAAACAAATGATTTAATGTTTGTAAAATAAGGCCAAGGAGTTCCAACCAGTCCCATCGTAAAGGAAATCAGTCCAGAATATTCACTGGAAGGACTGATGCTGAAGCTCCAATACTTTGGCCACCTGATGCAAAGAACTAACTCATCTGAAAAGACCCTGATGCTGGGAAAGATTGAAGGCAGGAAGAGAAGGGGACGACAGAGGATGAGATGGTTGGATGGCATCATCGAATCAATGGACATGAGTCTGAATAAACTCTGGGAGTTGGTGATGGGACAGGGAGGCCTGGCGTGCTGCAGTTCATGGCATTGCAAAGAGTCAGGCATGACTGAGCGACTCAACTGAACTGAGAATAAGTGGGGAGAGAGGTATTCCACTCTCAAGCCTGCACAGGTACAGTGGGCACCTGAGAATGAATGCCTCCTTAAATTCTGCCTCCTGGGCACCTTCTTAACAAGATGTCAAACAAAGGAAATAAGAAAAATTTCCTATTTAGAGGGCAGCAGGGCCCAACAATTTAATAATCCCTGATGCTAACACCTGTTCGAGGAAAATCTTCAAGAAAGATACAATAAAACATAAGGCATTCCTGAAATAGTTTCTCACAACTCTACTAAGTAACCTTAAATTTTCTCTAAAAGTTTTCTCAAAGATCCTTGTGAAAATCTCCTCAAATTGTCCTGATTTGTTGTATAAAAACAGGTTAAGATTATTAAAGGTTATTATTAATTATAATGACACGTTAAATTCAGAGACCCATTCATGTGTGACATCTTTAAGTTACCCATAGCTAAGTAGAGGGTAGGAGAAGAAAACAGGTAAAATAAACTAGCATGTATTAATAATTACTGAACCTGGTGATGGTAACTGAGTTCATTTTATTTACTCATTTAGTAACTCTAATTTTGAAGATGTTTGAAAATTCCTATAATGAAAAGTATAAATAAATAAACGGCATACATATACTATTTATATATTAGGACTTGGTTTTCAGCTCAGTAGGGTATGAGACAGACAATCTTTGGGTCCCATGGATGTCATGCTTCACATAGCTAACCTATGGCTCAATGTCCCAAAGATTTATTTTAAACATGCTTTTTAAAGAGACCCATTTTAAATATTGCTCTCTCATAAAAAAATGGAAATACATTACCATTGGATTTGAATCTGCTATGAGATCCCGCAGAGAATCCAGAAATCCCTGATCTTCCACCATCTGGGCATTGATGTCATGGAGTTTTGCCACACAGACTGCTGCTGTCTTCCGGACATAGGGATCTTCATCCTTTAAGCACTTGCGGAGGGGCTCACAGAGATACTCTGTAATCTTGTCCACCCGGATGCACCCCATGGTTCTGACTGCCAAAGCTCGAATCAGAGGATTGGGATCTTCACAGTCCTACAGACAATAATCATTGACAACTACTGGTGTACATGGTGTCTAAAATCCAACAGTCTGACTTCTATAAGCCACAAAAGAACATTTAATTAATGTAGGTTTCCAGTTATATTCTACATCAGAACCCACCTTTTCCAAGTACAAAACTTAGTTGCCTATTCAAAGAGTTTAGGCTAGGAATTCATTTAACTGTTTCATATATACAATGAAGACATGCCCTGTAGGATTCATTCCAGAGCTGGGCAGAAATTTAGATAGCTGGTGTTACTATCCTCATGGCCATTAGTGGACCTACTCTAAAAAGAGAAAAGGGCTTTGGGCTTGTATTCTGGTACAGGAAAAAAATCAGAAACTGGAAAGATGTGTCCCACTCCACAAATATCAACCAAGGAGAAAAGAGGGGCTGGATATATCTGGGGCCGACAGCCAAGAAAACAAAGGAAATTCCAGAAGCTGATCTGGGTCCCCCAGAAGATCCTTAAGTGAAGCAGCAGAGAGATCTGCTGAAATCCTGATTAACATACATTCTCCTTTCCTAGCAAGTGCCTCCAAATATTGTACAAATATTAATAGAACGCTTACCATGAAGGAATACCCCTTAAATTGCCCTGTATTTAAAAATTTCTTTAAACTTTATAAACCTACGCACAAGCTAACTTTCAAAAAAATGTACACTAAATTATTTCCAATGATATCATCCATCTATGAATCACCAAACAGAATGAAATGTTATTTTGATTCTGTACATTTTTTAGTTAAACACAGAAAAAAAAAAATTCCATGAGAAGAAAGCATGTTTATTTTTTCAAAACAATTTAATTGTAGCTAATTTTAGAAATGCCATCTGATTTTTGCTTCTAACATACACTGAATTCCAGACAGAGGAAAAAAACAATAAGTAAACAAAACAAAAAAATCCCAATCTCTAATAGAGACAACCTTATTATGATGTTCATCACATCTAACCATATGAGAATTTTAACTGGATATACAATAGCATTAAGGACTTTCTTTGATGCTCAGTTGCTTAAATGATTTTTCATCCTTAGAATGTTTGGAATTTGCTTTAAAATTATCCAGTAGGAGAGGACGTGGGCGTCAGGAAAGCATGTATGGAGAATATAAGCTAAACAAGACTGGTCATAGGTTGGTAACTATTGAAACTACAAGGTAGATATTTAGGAACTTACTATACTATTTCCTTTACTTGAGTATGTTTGAAAATTTCCATAACAACAACAAAAAAAGTTAATCATACTTATTAAAACAAAATTAAAAGGCAGCTTCTATAGTTTCCACTACTTCTAAAACACAAGCATAATTTCTACAAAGATAAATAGGTAAGGCCCCAGGTTACTGACACTATAATGACATGCCCAACCTTTGTCTGCCACAGAAGGTTAAAAGTGACATTTCATCTGGCTTTCTTCTCCCATCTGGCAAGGATGTAACAAGCCCAGCTGACAGAAGGCTCACCATATGGTCTGAACTGGATGACAAATGCCAGCATTCAGAATGCTTAAATCATGAACATTCCTACTCGTTGCCAATACTTCTCTAGAAGCCCTCTTTTGGAACAGAGGTTGCTTATTTGCAATGCAGACGCTAACCATATCAAGAGACACTTCTTAAAAGGCTTTCTGAGATAGAAGAAACTGTTCTTGAGTCCCTGAGAAAAAGTTACCTTCACAAAGCTGTTGACAGCCATGATGGCCATGTCTGGCTGACTCTTGGCATAGTTCATCAAGTAGAGATACACAAGCTTCTTCAGTTCCAGATTGTCCGTCTGCATACAGTTCACTACATCTGGAAAGAGAGAGCTAAGAAGAGAGAAAGGGAAAGTGAACTGATGTTGGTGCCAAGATGTTGGATAGAACACAAAGAAAAAGCCTTAATTTAAAAAGTAATCTGATGAGAGGATGAATGCAGTGATAATAATCACAGAAATGAATTACTAAAGAAACTACAATAATGGTCTCAAGAAGATACTGAAAACTAGATTTTTAAAAAACCTTTTACTTTGAAAATTTTCAAAGTGGAGACAGCAGTTTAATGCACCTGATGCATCCATCACCCAGCTGTAAATATTGATACATACCTGATCTTGTTTCATATACAACCTCAACCCACTTTCCCTCCCCCAGTCCCTACCCCATCTAATTGCTCTAAACCATTTCTAAACAAGACATACACCTTAGTGTATCTCTTTACAAATTTTTAAAAAAATCACTATGTCACCAAAAACAGTTAACAGTATTCTTCATGCCAATTCTTTGCAGTTTCAAAGCACTACAGTTGCTATGCTTTTCAATGTGCATATTCTTCCATCTCTAACCAGTGGGAACTTATGTGGTTGGTGTCCTTATTAAATAACAGTTCCCAGATAAGACCTTTGTTCAAAATTTTAAACTTTTCAGAAAACAAAACAGTCCTGAGCATGTGTGTGTATGCATGTTCAGTCTCTTAGTCATGTCCAACTCTTTGTGACTCTATGACTACAGCCCACCAGGCTCCTCCGTTCATGGGATTCTGCAGACGAGAATACTGGAGTGGGTAGCCATTTCCTTCTCCAGGGGATCTTCCCAACCCAGGGATTGAACCTGAATCTTTTGCATCTCCTGCATCAACAGGTGGATTCTTTACCAGATGAGCCAGCAGGGAAGCCCATGTGTATGCATATACAGATTTAAACTCTATTATATACATACACCCACGAAAGCAGTGACCAGTAATGGGTACTGGGACCCAAAACGAGGTTAGAATCCTGGCTACATTACCACTAGCTGTATGAGTTTGGGATTATTCTTTAGTCCTCTGAGCATACCTTTCTTGATCTCTAACATGGAATAACTTATAATTCAGAATAACCTTTAGTTCAGAAGATATGAGAACTATTAAAAAAAAAACTGTTAACTAAAATCATCTATCACCATGCCTGACACAATACACTTAAATTTGATTCTCCCTTTTCTTAATGACATCAGAAGGTCATCATTAGCCTTAGAACCTTCTCAGGTGTTTGTATTAAAACAACAACATTCCACCACTAGATGCTGGAATTTACTTGACATTCTTGCACTCATCCACTTCTTATCAGCAGCATTTGACTCAACTGATAAAAAGAAAATAAATGTGCTTCATATTAACATAAATATTTTAAAAAGTAAAACTCTATTTTACTTTTTAAAAAAAATTAAGATGACATTGTTTTAATTTCTGCAAATCTCTTTAATGTCTAGTTTAAGCAAAAACTGAGTCCCAATCTCAGGGTCATGGGTTCAAACCCCATGTTGGGTGCGGCTTTGGGCTTCCCTGGTGACTCAGACAGTAAAAATCTGCCTGTAATACAGGAGATCCCTGGGTCGGGAAGATGCCTTAGAGAAGGCAATGGAAACCTACTCCAGTATTCTTGCCTAGGAAATCCTATGGACAGAGAGCTGCAGTCCATGGGGTTGCAGAGAGTCAAACACAACTGAGTGACTAACACTTTCACTCACTTTTCACTTTCACTTAAGCAAAAATAGCTGGATTCTCACATCTGCTCCTGCATTCAACCCGCTGTAGAAAATGTTGTTTTAACTGAAGTATTAAGAAGAAAACACATCTTCATACACATACATAAATTGCAAAATGGAGTATTTTAATAGCTTTTTCACATAACTGGGTGTTCTTCTTTGACACATTAAAGCCAGACAAACGATCGTTTTTGTCTTTTTTAGTGCACAAATCATAGTTTCTTAAAAGTTAGGTGCAACATGGAATCTGAAATCATACTGATAAACTTTCTGTACTTGATTGAATTAAAATCCATTAATTTAGCATTTATTTTGACTGGATCTTTTACCCATGCATAATTTTATGATATATGCACTGGTTATTTGGAAAACACTGGTTCAATGAGTTATGCAGGTCATCTCTAGGTTGTCATGTTTCATTATACAGCACCAAATAATCACATTCATTAATTTCACCACCAATCTCATCAGAAAAATCCCTAAGTATCGGAAACTATCAAGCTCATGATGGGAGACACAAGTTTTCCAACACTCTAATTTTTAAAGTCGAAATGTATCTACTGTCAAATTTTTTCCCTTGAAGACAGATTCACTTTGTTCATTTTTTATAAAATGTCTCCCAAATATTAAGTCTGATTAACTATAATTTTGTCTGTCAATCATTATTTCGCATAGAATGGTATTCCCAAGTCAAACAACTGTGCAGGGGCTTTTTTTCAAATCAACCGACACACTCTGCTATGCAGAAGTACTTTATGCAAATTCCTGTTTCATCACACAGAATATTAAAAAGACCTGAACTCAGATTCAAGTTTTACTGAAATAAATTTGTAGTGCTTCATGAAGGACAGTCCTAAGTGAAACTGCCCTTTTTTCCTCCAAGCACATGGTGGTGAAGGATACAGTGACTTACTGCTATGGTCTGGCACACTGCCTTAATTCAGAATACGGCACCAGCCGTGCAAATATCAACACACTGAAAAGGGCAAATAAGACCTAAGTATTATTACAAGAATAGCTTTGACCTCATGGAATTCATGGAAAGGATCTCCGGAATTCTCAGGGGCCTGCAGACTATCTTTACTTATTTCCAAATGGTCCTGCTAAATTACAGGGAAAAAAGAGGGAGAAAAAAAAAATAGACCATTTGGACTTTGTTACCATTGATTTTCATCTTGAATTCAGCAACTCAATGCAGAGTTGTATAGCTGAGGCACTGGTATGAGCCAATTAAACTATACATGGGCTTCTGCTCCTCTGTATATTTTTATCATCTTCTAAAACTACCTTAGCAACAGATTTGTAATTGTGCCAGCTCTCAGGAGGTTTTATGCTCGATCTATATGCAAATGAAATCAAACTGGCTTCACTCTTTTAAAAACACCACACTTGGTCACAGAGTTAATATAAAATCAACTACACTTCCTAATGTTTTCAGTGGGACAAACTAGTTCATATACACTCTTATCATAATAGCCTTAAATGAAAAGCAGTAAAAGCAACTAGAGTAAGACTCTAAAGTGAGCAAGGCAGAAAGAGGTCACCCTTACCTAACATCCTTCCCCACAGTCATAGCAGCAATCACTTTCTTCACAGCCTCCTTCCTCTTTTCTTTCTTTTCATTGTTGAGTTCAGCCTTTAATTCAAAGATTTCTCCTAGAAGAGAACAAACAGATGAGGTCCCAGGGTCAGAAAATTAGAGCACAACACTGCACTATGTAAAGTAACACCACAACAGCTAACCAGAGGCAAGGCTGCAATCAAAACAAGATTTCAAAAAAAGCAAAGATGTGAAATCTTTCTACAGAGGGGACAGAATGGCATCTGAGGGATGATCTTCCATCAGAATTTCCAAGTCCTGAGGAAAAAATAAATGTAGGCAGGAAACAAATTCACAAACCCATGTTTTCAAACCAGAAGATACTTCTCATTCACTACTCTCAACTCCACAAAGTGAGGACCCAAGGTCACAGGGCTAGCGAGTAACAGAACTGGCCTTAGAACTGTTTCTCCCAACTTTTTTAACTTAAGAATTTTCCAACATTGTCTACACATTCTTACCTGGGAAGGATCTAAAAATACCAATGCTCAGGCTCCATTCTGAATCAAGTAAAACAGACTTTCAGACAGTAAAACTCCTACATTCATATTTTTTAAAGTTTCCCCAAGTGATTCTAATGTACAGGGTTGAAAATCACTGTTCTAATCAGTACTTTAAGATATCAATGGAATTTAAAGCCGTATCCTGTCCAATCAAGCTAACAACAGAAATAATCATCCTGAAGCTTCAAGAATGGTACAAACCAGTCATTTCTAAATGTACAATCTTCAGCGACTGCTCAAGCTCTGCACTGTGAAATGCCAGGGCTGTCACTACTATTTTAAGGCCTAGGCTCACCTACCTTAAGAAAGCTGGAGGTGAAAGAAGAAGGTAACAACTCTCAACTGGTTTTAAAAGAAAGAAAATATACTATAACACTACGAAAAAGAAGTTGACTACTGCCACTTCCACTTCCCACCTAGCGTACTGCCTCATTTTCTTCCACTGTTCTTGACGTTCACTTCAGCCTCGCTCACCAGTATAATAATAGTGGGGGCAACAAACGATGTGATCTGCTGAAGCCTCTAAATGAGAAGGATGAAACCAGTAAGCAGCACAGAAGATAAGCACTAAAAAAACTTGTTATATCAAGATATACTGCCAACAAAGCAAATAAATTCTGACAAAAATCGCCCCTTTCCTTGACAGCTGCTATAGAAATAGCACAGACAGAAAAGCCGGGCCCTTGAAAGAGTCATTCTCCTCTTCTCCAAGTCCTGTGCTGCCGAATCCAGCTCTCAGGGTTCCTCCCATCACTCACTTCTGGGGAAAGTAAAGAACAAGGAGCAGGGTTTCAGAAAATCTGAATTGTGAATAGCAGCAGGAGTCGAAGAATCAAAACAGGATGTAACTGAAATTATTCCAACTCCAATAGCATAAATTTAAAGACTATGTTCCATGGCAGTTCTGGTGGGTGTTACAGGAAGTAAAAGGAACACAATCTATCCATTTTTTAAAATGTGGTATTTACTTAGTCATGATTCATCTTAAGTCTCAAACTTGTACGAAAATCCCTGAAATTAAAAAAAGGTTATCAGGACCCATTATAAGAGAAGGTTTGAAGGATTAGGTGAGTTTTTAAATTACATCTTTTTGTATCATTATACACAACATTTGGGTTTTCCTTGTGGCTCAGCTGGTAAAGAATCTGCCTGCATTGTGGGAGACCTGGGTTCGATCCCTGGGTTAGGAAGATCCCCTGGAGAAGGGAAAGGCTACCCACTCCAGTATTCTGGCCTGGAGAATTCCATGCACTGAGGGGTCACAAAGAGTCAACATGAGTGAGCGACTTTCACTTTGACTTCACACAACATCTAGGTCATCAAAGCACACAAAATGTTAACAGAAGAAATAAATACATTTCAGAATGGTAAGAGAATCAGAAATAAAGCTGAAAATGAATGACCGGGGCTAAAGGATTTTCTAAGGTGTAAGCAATATAAACAGGAAGCTGGGTGAAGCTGAGGGGCACTAAGTGAGGCAAGGTATCTCATACATACTACTGCTTTATTAAATTCTCATCTTTCCCCCTTCCTTGCCCCCTTCATCAACTCTACTAAGCAGCTAGCAATAGCTCTCAATCTCAGCTAAACACTGGAAAAATCTGGGGAGCTTTTAAAAATCCCATCAAAGTCATATCCCAGACCAAAGAAATCAGGACATGTGCAGGGGAGGACTGGACACCACCTCCTCTCTTTCACTGGGCAATTCCAATGTGTCGGCAAGGTTGAAAGCCATGGACTATAGCAGCTGATGTAATAAGTAGTGTCCTATGCTGTTTTCTGTAGTATAGTGGAAGAACCTGTTTAGCCTTAATTAACTCCAAACGACATAACAAATGACGAATATGCTTGGGCTTTCTAGATAACTTTCTGGTGCTCCAGGCACTATACCTGCCCTCCCATTTTTTCTTTTGAAATCATTTTAATCTTACAGAAAATCTGTAAAACTCCCCAGTTCCTAATGTTACACCACATTTGCTTTATCATACACTTCTTTATATATTTATACATTTTTTCCTAATTCATTCAACAAACTGTAGACATCACGTCTCTTTAGCCCTAAATTATATCAGTGTGTAATTTCTAGGAACAAGGAATTATGTTACATAACCGTAATACAATGATGAAAATAGGGAAATGTAACACTAATACACTATCTAATCTATACAGACTTAATGATCTTGATAATGTCCTCTGCAGTAATTTTACCCCATCCCCCTCAGGCCAGAACCCAATTCAGGATCATGCGTTACACTTACTGTCACGTCTCAGCACCCTTTAATCTGAAACAGCTGGTCAGCCTTTGTCTTTCATTATAATGACATTTTTAAAAAGCACAGGACAGTCATTTTAAAGAACACCCTCAGTTGTCATGGGTATTTTCTCATAATTACACTGAGGTTATGCATTTTGGCAGCTGTAATTAATAAATAATGGTATGTGCTTCTCTGTGCATCACATCATTTTTCTCTTTAACAAAAAAGAGGTCATGCAAAACAATGCATGAGTGCAAGGATAGGAAAATATCAAGTTTCCATGCAGCGTTTTGTATCATCTCTTTTTTGTGGTTAAAATTTTTTTCAATCATATGTACTAATATATGCACAGAAAAGATTAAAATTTATTTCCAAGGAAAAAATAAAAGAATTTGGTGCAACCACTATGAAAAACAGTATGCGAGTTCCTTAAAAAACTATAATCACCATATGATCCAACAATTCCACTCCCAGGCATACATCCAGAGAAAATTCTAATTTGAAAAGATACATGCACGCCAACGGTCACAGCAGCACTATTTACAATAGCCAAGACATGGCAGCAACCTAGATGTCCATCAACAGATGAAAGGATAAAGAAGATGTGATTTATTCATAAGGACTATGGAATACTATTCAGCCATAAAAAAAAAATGAAATACTGCCATTTGCAGCAACATGGATAGACCTAGAGATTACCATAGTAAGTGAAGTTAAATCACACAGAGAAAGACAAATATATGATATCACTTATATGTGGAATCTAAAAAAAAAAAAAGATACAAATGGACTTATTTACAAAACAAACTTATGGTTATCAAAGCAGAGGGGAAGAGTGGGGGAGATAAATTAGGACCTTGGGATTAGGAGATACACACTACTATATATTAAATAGACAAACAACAAGGCCCTACTGAGCAGCACAGGGAACTATATTCAATATCTTGTAATAACCTGTAATAGGGAAGAATCTGAAAAAGAATACACACACACAAACACACGACTGAATTACTCTTGCTGTACACAAGAAACAAGCACAACATTGTAAACCAACTACACTTCAATTTTTTCAAAAAAGAAAATAAATGCGCTTCTTTCTCTTTCACCCTCCTCAGACCTATCAATTTTCAGTGGATCAATCTTGGATCTCTTCCTTTCACTAAAACCTTTAAGTCAAAATGATGTGTATTACAGTTATATCTTTAAAAACCTATACTCTAAAAATTTGTTCAATACACCTTTCTGTAGAAGTAGCAGATTCCCTATGAGATGGTCCAAGACATGCATCTCTGAAGAGATGAGGAGCATTCTATCTGAAGCAATCTTACACCATCACTTTTGAAGAATCTTCAAAAAAGGCTTTAATCGAGTTCTCATACTTACCCTTTTTATTGGTTGTGAAGTACTTGGAGTCAGTCATGGTTTTGGATCTTTAATGTGCACCTAGAGCAAGAGAAAATAATACCTTTATCTGAGTTATTTAGGTCCAGCAAAAGATTCAACCAATTTTAAGAACATTTATATATGATAATATCTAAATTCCACGAGTCTCTTCATCCTTACCACCATCATGGGTGATCCAAAGGGATGCAAGGATAATTAAGAATGAAACTCTTGTGTCAAAAAGCTAATTGGAGCAAACTCCAAAGGCCTGATGGAAGAGAGTGAAAATCTGAACCTATCATGGCTTTATGATTTTATCCACAATTATCTCCTCAGAGCCTCCAAGACCTAAAGCTAGATCTTTCTGTAATACTTAAGACAAAGTTTGTTTTGAAAGATCTCCCTATTACTTTCTATTAAGGCAAATCTGACTTACTCCCAGTCTCTTAGAAGCACAGAAAAACTGAAAGACAAAATAATTCCATCAATCTATTCACCATCACATGTATCAGTAAAAGGAATCGCTTTCAGAAAAAAAAAGAAGGTCTAAATTAGTAGGATAATATTCTTTCATGACAAACACCTAGAGAGACCTTAAAAAATATATTTCCAACAACTACAATTACCCCCAAAAGTACTCCCCAAAAGAAATGATATCAGTTTACGCTTAAAAACAATGTAAAGAACTGAGATATCTGTTCAGTCACATTGAGTACAAAAAAGAATCAGAACTGATATTAAAACTTAAAAGAACATGGGTGCCAGCTTTAACTTTACCTTTTCCCTTTCAATTTCCAGAACTGATTCAGCTGACATAAGGCTCCACTGGTAAAACAAAACCAGCACAGACTAATCACATTTCTCCCCAAATAATGAAACACTGTTTTCTGATTTGAGAAATTCTAAAGACTTTGTCCAATGTACTTGACTTCTTCAAATACATTAAATTTCTCTTTTAATAATATTCCTTCTGCACTTAAAAAAAGGTATCTTCTTTTTTACCACCATTATTAGTACTACTTATCACCGAATTTAGGACAGATGCCCCAGTACCTGCTCATTACTTTCAGGTCAAAACAACATCAGTGATAATACATTTGGCAAATTTGAGTGACCACATCTTTACAAACAATGGTACTTATGTATCTGAGAGAAAAGACCTAAGCACTAAACAAATCAATGTAATTAAGGAAAAAAGAGCCACAAAATCATGTAGCAACAAGAGTTTGGCTCAACTTTGTTCTCTAAAAGGTACTACTTGGGTAATTTAAGAGAAATTAGACTCATTTGTTATATTTCCAAGCAGCTACTTAATATTTATAATCCTGATCCCTATATACAATAGTGCTTTAGGTTGTACCAGAATTTCACTGAATTTACTGTATTAAAAGAAGTGAGCTACATGGATTGGAAGAATCAATATTGTCAAAATGGCTATTCTACCCAAAGCAATCTATAGATTCAATGCAATCCCTATCAAGCTACCAACGGTATTTTTCACAGAACTAGAACAAATAATTTCACAATTTGTATGGAAATACAAAAAACCTCGAATAGCCAAAGTAATCTTGAGAAAGAAGAATGGAACTGGAGGAATCAACCTGCCTGACTTCAGACTCTACTACAAAGCCACAGTCATCAAGACAGTATGGTACTGGCACAAAGACAGAAATATAGATCAATGGAACAGAATAGAAAGCCCAGAGATAAATCCACGAACCTATGGACACCTTATCTTTGACAAAGGAGGCAAGGATATACAATGGAAAAAAGACAACCTCTTTAACAAGTGGTGCTGGGAAAGCTGGTCAACCACTTGTAAAAGAATGAAACTAGAACACTTTCTAACACCATACACAAAAATAAACTCAAAATGGATTAAAGATCTAAATGTAAGACCAGAAACTATAAAACTCCTAGAGGAGAACATAGGCAAAACACTCTCCGACATAAATCACAGCAAGATCCTCTATGACCCACCTCCTAGAATATTGGAAATAAAAGCAAAACTAAACAAATGGGACCTAATGAAACTTAAAAGCTTTTGCACTACAAAGGAAACTATAAGTAAGGTGAAAAGACAGCCCTCAGATTGGGAGAAAATAATAGCAAATGAAGAAACAGACAAAGGATTAATCTCAAAAATATACAAGCAACTCTTGAAGCTCAATTCCAGAAAAATAAATGACCCAATCAAAAAATGGGCCAAAGATCTAAACAGACATTTCTCCAAAGAAGACATACAGATGGCTAACAAACACATGAAAAGATGCTCAACATCACTCATTATCAGAGAAATGCAAATCAAAACCACAATGAGGTACCATTACACGCCAGTCAGGATGGCTGCTATCCAAAAGTCTACAAGCAATAAATGCTGGAGAGGGTGTGGAGAAAAGGGAACCCTCTTACACTGTTGGTGGGAATGCAAACTAGTACAGCCGCTATGGAGAACAGTGTGGAGATTTCTTAAAAAACTGGAAATAGAACTGCCATATGACCCAGCAATACCACTCCTGGGCATACACACCGAGGAAACCAGATCTGAAAGAGACACATGCACCCCAATGTTCATCGCAGCACTGTTTATAATAGCCAGGACATGGAAGCAACCTAGATGCCCATCAGCAAATGAATGGATAAAGAAGCTGTGGTACATATACACCATGGAATATTACTCAGCCGTTAAAAAGAATTCATTTGAATCAGTCCTAATGAGATGGATGAAACTGGAGCCCATTTTATAGAGTGAAGTAAGCCAGAAAGATAAAGAACATTACAGTATACTAACACATATATATGGAATTTAGAAAGATGGTAACGATAACCCTATATGCAAAACAGAAAAAGAGACACAGAAACACAGAACAGACTTTTGAACTCTGTGGGAGAAGGTGAGGGTGGGAAGTTTCAAAAGAACAGCATGTATATTATCTATGGTGAAACAGATCACCAGCCCAGGTGGGATGCATGAGACAAGTGCTCGAACCTGGTGCACTGGGAAGACCCAGAGGAATCGGGTGGCGAGGGAGGGGGGAGGGGGGATTGGGATGGGGAATACATGTAACTCCATGGCTGATTCATGTCAATGTATGACAAAACCCACTGAAAAAAATAAATTAATTAATTAAAAAAAAAAAAAAAAGAAGTGAGCTAGAACTCCCATAAATCATAGAAAACAGAAATTTCTGTTTTCAGCATATTTGTTACAATTTAAAGTGAATCTGTAACAAAGACTTGCCTTATGTAATATTTTCATAATGCCTTTCTAGCAAAAATTCAAAGAATGTTATAATCATTTAATCCATTCACAATGTAAACTAAATGTGAAGTGGGCAAACTGAAGAAAGGAGTCTTTCACATAGAAGACTTGGAACAAATCTGAAGTTACTATCTAAGAACTTACACATGGCATTGCACTGTGTGCTCAGTCAGTCTGACTCTGAAATCCCATGGACTGTAGCTCTTCCGGCTCCTTTGTCCATGCGATTTTCCCTGCAAGAACACTGGAGTGGGCTATTTCCTCCTCCAGGGGATCTTGCTGACACAGGGACCAAACCTGTGTCTCCCGCATCGGCAGGTGGATTCTTTACCACTGAGCCACCTGGAAAGCCCAAGAACTTACATGCACAAAGAGAAAAACCAGTACACAGAAATGGCTGCTACAGCCTGACAGGAGGGCCATAGCTCAAGGCCATTATGGTCTCTCCAGGATGTGATTATGCTACTCTAAATCCTATGGGGCCACCAAAGCTTAAAACTTGCTCAAGATTTAAAAACAAAAGCTGCTTGAAATTTTTCATTGTTTCTTTGAAAAAGGGCCCCCAAATTGTTTTGTTTCCTAAAGCATTGACACATTCACGCATATTAAATTCCTAACAAATTTTCAGCACAATCTATTACACATTAAATTAACCTAGCCTCAAATCCTACCTTTAAAAATGACTCACACAATTTCACTACCTCCCCTAACAATCTTTATCACGGAGGAAGAGATTTCTGTCCTATCCATTGTGAGCACCAAGTGTTCTTAACTAGGGAATAATGTACCCAACCACTTCAGGGAAGAGGAGAAAGTCAAGTACATAATCTTAGATACTAAATTAAAATCCCTGCTTTGAAAGAGAAGGGAAAAACTTACCACTCTCTTCCTTCACTCTGTCCTAAACAATAGTAATGTAATATCCCTTACAGCTACCAGCAGAGAAACATTTTATCATGTTAGCTCTTGCCTTCAGAGAAGGCAATGGCAACCCACTCCAGTACTCTTGCCTGGAAAATCCCATGGATGGAGGAGCCTGGTAGGCTCCAGTCCATGGGGTCACTAAGAGTAGGACAGGACTGAGAGTCTTCACTTTCACTTTTCACTCTCATGCACTGGAGAAGGAAATGGCAACCCACTCCAGTATTCTTGCCTGGAGAATCCCAGGGATGGGGGGAGTCTCGTGGGCTGCCGTCTATGGGGTTACACGGAGTCGGACACGACTGAAGTGACTTAGCAGCAGCAGCTCTTGCCTTAAGCCAAAGAAACTCCAAAAAAAACCCACAAAACTAAAACTCAACAAAAATAAAGAGGCGGACTTGCACAATACTGTGAATGTACTAAATGCCACCAAACGGTTCACTTAAAAATGATTAATTTAAAAAAAAATGGTTAATTTTATGTGAATTTCACCTCAAAAGATGCATATGCATATATTTTTAAATGAGACACTTAATCACATGCCAGAGATGAACACAGATTCTCTAAAACATAGGATGGTGAAAACTGCTGACTGTTTTAGAACCCACCCCCCGCCCCCTCCAAAAAGGCAGCCAAGATAAAGATAGAGCTCAAAGAATAAAGCAAGTATTTGCTGAAAAGTCTCAAAAATCTAGTTTGGATGGGAGCGCAGTTTGGGGGAGAATGGATACATGTATGTGTATGGCTGAGTGGCTCTGTTGACTGAAACGAATATTGTTAATTGGCTATACTATAATTTAAAAAAAAAAAAAATCAGGTTCTTCTGGGGAGTGGGAGAGAAGTTATTCCTCAGGAGAGATCCAGGGCAAAGCAAAGCCAACATGGAATTGGAACTCACACTACCTTTTGACCACATCAAACAAGACAAGTCATCCACCTGCTGCTCTACAGGCTTGAGGTATGGCCTCAGGACATTGTTTTAAAAAATAAATAAGGCTGACAGAGTCAAAAGCACAATTTCTCTAACTTTCCTAGCCCAGAGTGTGATGTCACTGCATTTCAGAAAAGGCCTCTCTGTACAGGATTACACATCTAGATTTAACATAACCTAGTTTCTACTAAACACAGGCTGTGACAGTTTTCCCTTCTCAACTATTCCTCCTTCCTTCTGGTGCCCCTAAAGAGAATAAGGCCAGAAAAAAATTAATAGGGGTCTTAATTTCAAACGGCTCTCTGGAAAATAAAAGCTAATTTAGAGTTGGTGAGGCCACTAAATCCACTCTCTTCACGTAAAGCTGGACTTTACACAGCTGGTGCCCATAGGGAAAAAGGGAACAGAGTTAACCAAATTATAAAGTGGACAGGTCATTCTAGTAATCTTTCACTACAAGCATAAAGATGAGAAGTGCTAACTAGATATTTCAATAACGCACCTTCATGTATCATTTACTGCATACGAAATTACAACAGATAACTCATTACAACAGACACACCTATCATTTCCATTTAAAAATGACTACAAAGTACTCTAATATCATACAGTAAGAAAAAAGGTCAAAAGTTTTACATCCAATTCTTAATTGAAATAAACTATGGAAAACTTATGCCTGGAAGGAGAGAAAGAAGGAAGAAAGGAAAATGTGTCCTACCTAATTTGTTCCTTGTTCAGCTTGATTCAGAACTGGGCCTAAAATGTAATATTTTAAAATACAGGTAGAAAGCTGAGCGCCGAAGAATTGATGCTTTTGAATTGTGGTGTTGGAGAAGACTCTTGACAGTCCCTCGGACTGCAGGGAGATCCAACCAGTCCATCCTAAAGGAAATCAGTCCTGAATATTCATTGGAAGGACTGATGTTGAAGCTGAAACTCCAATACTTTGGCCACCTGATGGGAAGAGCTGACACATTTGAAAAGACCCTAATGCTGGGAAAGATTGAGGGCAGGAGGAGAAGGGGACAACAGAGGAAGAGATGGTTCGATGGCATCACTGATTCAATGGACATGAGTTTGAGTAAACTCCGGGAGTTGGTGACGGACAGGGAGGCCTGGTGTGCTGCAATCCATGGGGTGGCAAAGAGTCACACACGACTGAGGGACTGAACTGACCGACTGAAAATACAGGTGTGTTTAAAGAAGGAAAAAAAAGATGGAAGAACCGGGGTTTCCTGAGTCTCTTAAGTCACACAATGTTGCTGTTTAGTGGTTAAGTCACATCCTACTGTTTTGCCACTCCATGGACTGTAGGCCGCCAGGCTCCTCTGTCCATGGGATTTCCCAGGAAGGAATACTGGAGTGGACTACCATTTCCTTCTGCAAGGGATCTTCCCAAGCCAGGGATCAAACCCACACCTACTGCATTGGCAGATGGATTCCTTACCAATGAGCCACCAGGGAAGCCCTCACAGAATTTTAGCTTTATACTAATTTTACCACCCAACTTTCAGTGAAGCTATCTGCAGAATACACTCTACCTTCTGCTTCTTTGGGAGTTTAAACTGTCAAATACCTGTAAACAGTTCTCACCTTCCCACCAGGCTTAGTCACCACTGGCAATGTGTTACACGTTTTCTTGTACAGCCTCATCTCCTTCATCTGCTGCTTTCTATTATTACTTTGTAAGTGTACCCTGAGGCTAAGTAACAGAATTTACCAGGAAGGTGATTAATAATTTAAATTGTTCCTCACTGAGACCACTTTCTTGGTCATTCTGTCTTTTCTAAACTTACCTCGTTTTTTTTTTACTTTCTCTTTTAAACCACAATGATTGTTAACAGTGTTTGGCATTTTTAAAACCTTTAAAAGTCAAAAGTTTAATGAAGCAGCCACACTTTATTCACACCGCTTCATAATGGAGTTAAAAAAAAAAAAAGTCTGCCCCCAAATAGAAGAGTGCTGTAAAAACTAACAGCATGGATAAATTCTTTGGATTCAAAAAAATATGGAATTAACAGGAAGTTCTAGTTTCTTTACCCCTGTCTTAATCTACAGCCTTTCTCAAACCAGACCGTTCCTTCTAAGACCCCGAAGAAAAAATTCCAGGCTAAGATTTACTCCCACGAACTTCCCCCTCTCTCATATCGGGTCAATTCTCTGGGTTTTCTTCCCTTTCTCCGGTGTCAGGAATTCCTCTTCTTTCCCGAGATGGTTAAAATTCTACGGCTATGTTCCTCCATTACAAAGCGGAGGAGAGACGTCTCTTAACCTCAAGTGACGGACGACGGCGAGGTTTGCCCATCTAGGAGCAAAGCTCTGGGGAACTCCTTTTCCCTTTCCTCAGCTGAGCATATCCTAGCCTCTCAGAGAACGACGCCAAACCGGGAAAAAGCGAGGTTCTCTCCCCGGCCTCCGGTCTCCGGCAGCCACACCCCTGGCCTCTGACCGTCCTACCCCCCCGACTTCGAACATATCTTTTCCCCAGTGTCCCCCAATTCCCAATTGCCACCCCGAGGATTCCCTCGCCCCGCCCCAGCGGTGGAGTCCTTTTCTCCAACCCTCTTCCTCACAACGGTCACACCCGACGGCTCACTCCACCTTCAACGGTCACGGTCCTCGGATTTCCTCTCCTCCGTCTGTCTCCAACCAAGCCTGGGGATCCCCCATCCCCATCAAAAAGGGACACACCCCAAAGTTAGCCGCCTACAACTCACCGTAGGCAAGGGCGGGGGTGGCAGCAGCGGCCAGAGAGCACGGCCCGAGCGATGTTGTAATGGTTTCCTGCACGTCACGACTCCTTCTCCAGGTCTAAGCCACTGCGCAAAACCCACTTTGCCAGGGCCAAAGATGGTGGACAGGAAACTCTTACGTCAGAGAGCCTCGCCGTATGACGTCATCCAGACGCGCGAGAGAACGAGAAAGGAGGGACTCTGTCGCCTTGGAGACGGAAAAATTTTGCTCGGTGGGGAAGAGATCGGAGATCTGGGCTTCCGAGGAAGTTCATCCGAAAGAATCTAGTAAACAAGCTGACACTCTCTGGATTTGTTTCCTCACACAAGACCTCTCTAAAAACTTACACAGAGTCAGTGAAATGCCTGTTGTTTTCTTTAAAAACAACAAAACCCAGCTAATTGCTTGGGCAGTTAAAATACACGGACAGTGGTGATCCAGCCCAGGATTATACAAGGGCAGTGGGACTGGAGGAGACTGGTGCAAGGAAAAGAGGTTGACACGGCCTCAAATCTATGTGTGAATCCATCTGAGTCCGAATCCCTGCCCTGAAGGTGACTAGGAAAGTTACTTGTCTTTTCGACTTTAGTCTTCTTACTTGTGAAGTAAAGACGATGATAATCTTCCCAGTTTATGAAGCTTAAACCGGATTAGGTAGGTAAGAAGCCTAGCATGTAATAGGTATGCTTTGTTAATTGTTTTAGTTGCTAAATCACAGATGACTCTTGTGACCTCATGGACTGTAGCCCACCAGGCTCCTTCATCCATGTGATTTCCTAGGCAAAAATACTGGGGTGGGTTGCCATTTCTTTATCCAAGGGATCATTCCCCACCCAGGGATTGAACCCGTGTCTACTACATTGGCAGGTGAGTTCCTTACCAATCAGCCACCAAGGAAGCCTTGTAGTTTGCTTACACAAAAGAAGTCCCTTTCAGAAACCAAAACCTAGAAATCTCTGTATCTTCCCCTCAAAACTAAAACTGCTCTAAGTAAAAAAAAAATAATAAAGTCATTAATCAAGAAAGAAGAAAAATGTGAAGAGAGCCTAAGGCAGAAGCTGGGAAACCAAAATGCAAAGGGGACTGAGAAGCAGTCAGAGAGGTAGAAGGAAAAGAAGGCAGTCCTAATGATTTAGGATGTTTTTAGAGGTCTATGAAAGTACAGGAACTGAATATCAATACTGTACTATACCTCTGAGGCCTAGCCCCGCCTCCCCTGAATTTGAATGACTAAATGTATGAGTGAGTGGTCAACAATAACAGTTGCTATAGAGAAAAGAAGGGGCCAAAAAGTGTCCAAGAACTTAGCAACACAAAGGTCTTTATGTCATTGCCGAGACCATCCATAGAGACATTGAAGGCACAAATCATGCTGCAGAGGTTGGAAGATAAATGAGAGGAAAGGAATGAAAACAGGTAGCTCCATAAAAAAGTATGACTGAAAAGAGACATAAGATGGTGTTTGAGGGAGAGAGTAGCAAGGATTTATGTTCTATACTCATACATTTTCTTTACACTAGCCCTTTAGCAATATCATGGGTTCAACTATTTTTCCTACTCATATGACTCCTAAAAACCTATCTCTAGCCCTGACCTATTCCCCAAACTTCACCACCAAATTGCTAACAACACTTTTGAGTAATTCTATATATATGCCAAGTCATAAGAGTAGGGGGTAGGGTGGGGAGTTAAAAAAAAAAACAAAACCTGGTTTCAGGTACAATTCACAGAAGACAGAGTTGTATTTTGTAAAGAAGATGCCACCAGAAAAATCTTTGATTCATACCTCTTCCCCCATTCAAAAACTTCCAACAGTTTCTCATTTTCCTAATTTGTATAGAACCTGTCCTTCTCCAGTAGTCATGTATGGATGTGACACTTGGACTATAAAGAAAGCTGAGCACCGAAGAATAGTTGCTTTTGAATTGTGGTGTTGGAGAAGACTCTTGAGAGTCCCTGGACCGCAAGATCCAACCAGTTAATCCTAAAGGAAATCAGTCCTGAACATTCATTGGAAGGACTGATGCTGAAGCTGAAACTCCAATACTTTGGCCACCTGATGCAAAGAACTGACTCCTTGTAAAAGACGTTGATGCTGGGAAAGATTGAAGGAGGAGGAGAAGGGGACAGAGGATGAGATGGTTGGATGGCATCACCGACTCAATGGACATGAGTTTGAGCAAGCTCTGGGAGTTGGTGATGGACAGAGAAGCCTGGAGTGCTGCAGTCCATGGAGTCACAAATAGTCGGACATAACCGAGAGACTGAACTGAACAGAACTGTCCTTCCTTCTCCCAGTTTTCCCCATTTCTTTGTTCTTTAGTTTTCTCATCTATACAATGGAAGAAATAGTAATATCCAACCATAATATTATTATAAGGATGAAATGAACTAGGCTACCTAAGTCACTTAACTATGCCTGCGCATAGCATATATATGAGGAATATGAGGCAATATATGGCCGTGTTGTTGACTAGGACTTGTTCTGAGTAGTTCGTGCTGTGCTTGAGCTCAGTTGTTTTAGTCGTCTCTGACTCTTTTCAACCCCATGGACTGTACCCCCCAGACTCCTCTGTCCTTGGGCTTCTCCAGGCAAGAATACTGGAGTGGGTTGCCATGCCCTTCTCCAGGAGATCTTCCCAACCCAGGGATCAAACTGGGGCCTCCAGCATTGCAGGCAGATTCTTTACCCACTGAGATACCTGGGAAGCCTTTGGAGTGTAAATATTTTCTAAGATTGCAATTATCTCAATGAATTACACTGACAAATTACTAGCCAGAAACCTGGGGGTCATTCTTGATTTCTCTCTTTCCCTTAACTGCCACATTCATTCCATCTCCAAGTTGTCAATTCTAACTACATAACCATTACAGGGTCATCTTAAAAATATAAACCTGGTCATGACTCTTCAAAAGCTTCCCATTAGGCTTTGATTAAAATCCAGTCTCCTTCTCATGACTTGTGAGTGGTTTGGTTCCTGTCTGCCTCTCTAACATCGTTTTATTTTTTTCGTCACTCAGTTCCTCTTCATTTCACTTCTTGCTACCTTTTGCAGCCTTCAAATACTCCAAGCTGTTTCCCATCCTAGGGGCTTTATAACTACCACTCCTACCTATTATTTGTCTTCCCTAACCCTATACGCCCACTCCAGTGTTCTTGCCTGGAGAATCCCAGGGATGGTGGCACCTGATGGGCTGCCATCTATGGGGTCGCACAGAGTCGGACACAACTGAAGCGACTTAGCAGCAGCAGCAACCCTGTACAGGGTTGAGTTATGACTGGCTGATAACTTAGGTCGTGTTTTAACTGTAATCTCATAAAAGCACTCCCTGATTACCTTATCTAAAAGGTTCTTCCCTCCCAGCCCCCACTGCCATCCCCTTCCTAGCCCTCTTATTCCATTTTGTAGTAAGTGAAGTCACTAAGTCGTGTCCGACTGTTTGCCATCCCATGGCCATAGCCTGCCAGGCTCCTCTGTCCATGGAATTTTCCAGGCAAGAATACTGGAGTGGGTTGCCGTTTCCTTCTCCAGGGGCTTCCTGACCCAGGGATCGAAACTGGGTCTCCCGCACTGCGGACAGATGCACCATGACTCTGACTTTTCCCAAATGTACTCAACCTTCTGAGGTCCACCTAATTTCTCATCGGACTTCTGGTACTGACATGAGATACAAGGAGATACCAGGTTACATCACTCTAGTAGAAAGCAACTGGCAGAGAGAAGCTGAGATAAAACGTGAGGTTAGAAACAATCTTCCCTTTGGTTACAAAGGCCAATACAGGGCTTCTGTTGGAGCTAGTTTGAACAGCCTCATTTCTCCCAGCTGTTATCACCATATGAATCTCACCATATTAACCTATCTGATGGCTCTTAATACCTTTTAACATAAGCACAATCAATTTTTGTGTCCTGTCTCATCATACTGTAAACCTGAGTGGGGTTTGTGATGAGCTGTTTATTATTTATTGTCTGTATTAACTGACATTGTTATTTCTGACTGCCTTTCTTTTTTTCTCATGTAGTAATGTCAGTTTACTTTTGAAATATTCTCAAAGAACTATTAATTGACTAAGAGTGAAACAGGGAGTGGAGAGGTAATCTTAACCTAAGGTCAATCAATAGGAATCTGAATCATGAGTACAATGACAGAAGTGTGTTGAAGCTCATGTATTGCAACATCAATGCCTGGGCGAGACTTTGCTAATTTTTGCTAGAAACATCCAGTAGAACTGTTTAATTCCTGTTTTGTTAGCTACTCTACATTCTAATTTTTTTTTTTTTTAGTTTAAATTAGCCTGTTTTCTGTTTCTTGTAACCAAAGACCCCTAACTGATACAAATGTTTAACTTTCCACTTGACTTAGTTGATTGTATTTCTCAACTTTGTCCTTTTGCTGTTCACTTAAGAAAAGCCTGCCTGTAATAGCTACCACTGATCAAGCACCTAAAACCAGGTACTCTAAATAGATATATTATCTCTGTTCCTTAAAATTCTGTAAGGTAAAATCTTTCATCAATGTGACTTTCTCCAACAGGTATCCTAGCAGAGTGTGAAACTTTTTTTTTCTTGGCCCCATGGCATGGGAGATCTTCCCCCAACCAGGGATGGAAACCGTGCCCCGTGCACGAGTGCTAACCAGTGGACCACCAGGGAATTCCCTAAAACACTTTTTGGAACTATAAAGTTAACTTGCAAGATTTTACTTTTCCTGTTGAAACAACTAAAAGAAAACCTGTTTTCGAGCGTTCTCATTATGTTAACCAATTAACTACCTTTATACCATAAGATCCTTTAGGGCAAATAATAATACCTTCTGTTTTTAGCTATTTCTATTTCCAGCTTTCCCCCAGGGACTGGGGGAAGGTTTTGAAGGAGATGAACTTGAACCATCAATATTATCCAAATTCAGTAAACCTACAGCAGGAACTCAAAGCAACTGCATACGATGTAAAAGCACTTTGCAAATCGTCACGTTAATTACATTAATTTTGGTATGCGATTAAAGGAAAGCACCTTCTCTTAGGTTAGAATTCATCAGCATCCTTCCGTCTTAGCACCGTATTTATATGGCCAATGTAACACATCCTACGGTGTTCGAGGACACGAACCATTTTCATTTAATGGAGCAAGTGCCTAGAGTTATCACTGAACGGAACCTAACCTAGAAGACAATTAAGCTACAAGGCCGAAGGAAAAAGAATCGTCCCAAGTTATAAGCAACAGCAGGAAACTTTTAATAATTGGTGGCCATAAAGCTAAGGCTTCTATCTCTGCCTATGTCGCTTTAAACCCTTCCCGAAGGCGGCAGTTAATAGTGACTCACGACCCCCGCCGCAAGCAAAGTGAGGCTTCCATCTCCACATTCCCTTGGGTCCCTCGCCCCTATCTGTATAGCCCCAGGAAACAAACGCCTCAGCTGCGGGCCGAGCTCAGGCTCCAGACGTCGATGCAGTGCCCCCAACACCTTGCCAAAAAGACTCCGCAGAGATCAGAGACGTGGCTTTCTAACAAGACAGCGACGCAAACCCGATCGCGCCTAGCACCACCTTTATTTTCAGCGGGGGCGGAAGCGGAAGTCCCGATGAGGTCATAGAGTTCTCTAGTTCCGGTCTCCAGGGCCTCATTCCGGGCTAGAGCGCCTCTCCTCCGCCGGCCTTCTTCAAGCTCCAGCAGCTTTTATTTCCGGCTGCGGATTCTGTGGTAAAGCCGAGACCTCCTTTCAATAGCGGTGTCGCGGGTCCCTCCCGCCTCGCCAAGGGTCAGCGCGCAAGGACGGTCACGGGTTGGGGGGACTGCTCAGCCCACAGCTGAGCCAGGCCGCGGGGGGCTGGCCGTACTAGTGCACGCCCGATCCCTCAGAGCCTCCTGGCTTTTGAATCCTCCTGAGTGAGAGTCCCTGACTGGCAGCCTCCGGGACTGCCGCTCGACAGGCCAGCGCCCAGCGCCGAGCTGTCTCTCCCATAGTCAACGTTTTGTCCCGTGAAGCGCAGCGTTAGTCAAGTCACCCCTCCTACACACTATTTAACCACGTCTGTGTTAACTTCGTTCTTCACCTCCCTTCCCTCGAACACCCGCCCACCGCCCCCTAGCTTGCCTCCGGAAGAAGTCTTTTTTTTTTCCCCCAGTTCCAGTAAAACTGAGGGGCTATCTTTTGAGGTATAAGTTATCGTTGAGACTGAGCACCCATCTGGCGCCCCCCAAAAGTTCATGCTTACTAAAGAGCTTGTGGACAAAGAAAAACCCAGTGCACACACGAAACTATGGCTGAGCACGGGGCTCACATCACGACTGCCTCTGTTGTGGATGACCAGCCATCCATCTTTGAGGTGGTAGCACAGGACAGTTTAATGTCAGCCGTGAGACCTGCTCTTCAGCATGTGGTCAAGGTAAGGATTTAATTCTCTGGAAAGTTTGAGAGACGTCTGGGGTAAAAAAAACAAACCAACAATTTGAATTTGTTGGCCTCGGTTTTGAAATAATCAATTAGCATATAATTCATATTCTATGATTTAACAGTTATGGAGTCTCTCTTCTGTGTAGAGTGTTGTGTGCACTACATACCCAGCCCTTCAGGGAGGTTAAGATGTAGAAAGAAAAGTGTAGAATTTAGAGGGGGGAAAAAGGAAATATAAATAACAAGGCATAGTAGCTGTTGTAATGGAATGAATTTCATTTATTTATTTTGCTGTAGGTTCTTGCAGAATCAAATCCTGCCCACTTTGGCTTCTTTTGGAGGTGGTTTGATGAAATCTTTACCCTGCTAGATCTTCTGCTCCAGCAGCATTATCTGTCAAAAACCAGCGCCTCCTTTTCTGAAAACTTTTATGGCTTAAAGAGGATTGTAATGGGAGACCAACACAGGCTTCAGAGATTGGCCAGTGCTGGTCTCCCAAAGAAGCAGCTTATGAAATCAATCATGTTCCTGGTTCTTCTTCCCTATCTTAAAGTGAAACTGGAGAAGCTGGTTTCTAGCCTGAGAGAAGAAGACGAATATTCCATCCATCCCCCTTCTTCCCGCTGGAAACGATTTTACAGAGCCTTCCTGGCAGCCTACCCATTTGTTAACATGGCCTGGGAAGGCTGGTTTCTGGTACAGCAGCTTCGATACATCCTAGGAAAGGTTCAACATCACTCACCACTGCTGAGGCTGGCTGGAGTTCGGCTAGGTCGGCTTACAGTTCAGGATATACAAGCTCTGGAGCACAAATCAGCTAAGGCCAGCATGATGCAGCTACCAGCTGGGAGGTAAGACCTTAACATTTCCCCCAAGTCTTTGATTAATAAATCCTAAAATCTGATCCCAATTTTATAATTCACCTCCTTCAGTCCACTCTGAGGTTATTCCATAAAATCATTGAAAAATTCATGTGTCCATAAAACAAGGACTGCTATCCTGGTAACTTTCCTCCTCATACTGCCTACATTTTTGTGCACCCTTGCTATGTACCAGGCCCTGTGCTGGTACACAGATGTTTATGTATATCACCTGAATCCTTATCACAACTCAATGAAATAATGCAGAAGCACCATTTAACAGTTGAAGAAACTAAGTTCTAATAGTTAAGTGCCTCACCAAGGCCACACAGCTAGAAGGTGGCAGAGCTGAGATTCCAGCCAGATCAATACAATTCTAAAGACTGCTCTTACTATGGTGCTCTCCCACTTACATTTGGTGCTAGTGGTAAAGAATCTGCCTGCCAGTGCAGGAGATACCAGAGACTAGGGTTCAATCCCTAGGTCGGGAAGATCCTCTGGAGTAGGAAATAGCAACCCACTCCAGTATTCTTGCCTGGAAAATCCCATGGACAGAGGAAACAGGCGGGCTACAGTCCATGGGATCGCCAAGAGTTGGACACGACTGAACATGCACACACATCCCACTTCTGGTTAGTGTTTGTGTTCTCCTACAAGTTCAAATATATTCCTCAATACTGCTGAGTTGTTTTTTTTTTTCCTGGATATTACTACCCTTCACCCCCTGCCCAGAAAGTTCTATATAATCAATATACAAGTTGATTATAGTCTATATAATCTCACTAATTTCTTTCTCAAAACACAAGCTCTAGTCATTAAAAACAAATCTTAGCTCCTATACTCCTAAAATATTATAAGTCAGAAAGAGGGAATGGTTTAGAAGGGACCATTAAGGACACAATTTTCATCCCCAAGCTGAATCAATGATTCCAATGAAAAATGCAAGAACTACATTTCTATTAGTCATTCTGTGATTATAACTAAACAAACAGTTTCTCTTTGCCTCCTTATTCTATTCTCCAAACAGCATTGGTGACAAGATAAAGTCAGCTCTGAAGAAAGCTGTGGGGGGTGTTGCCTTATCCCTCTCTACTGGCCTTTCGGTGGGTATATTCTTCCTGCAGTTCCTTGAGTGGTGGTATTCATCGGAAAACCAAGAAACCATCAAGACCCTGACTGCTCTGCCTACCCCACCACCACCTGTACACCTAGACTACAATTCTGATTCTCCTCTGTTACCCAAATTGAAGACTGTGTGCCCACTGTGTCGTAAAAACCGGGTGAACGACACGGTTCTTGCCACCTCTGGCTACGTGTTTTGTTATCGCTGTGTGTTTAATTACGTGAGGAGTCACCAGGCTTGTCCGATCACAGGTTATCCAACAGAGGTACAGCATCTGATCAAACTGTACTCCCCTGAGAATTGAGAGGGGTTAGCACCTTATCTCACAACAAAATGATTGCACTGTAAGGCCACAGGGCTTGATACTTCTCATTCCCAATTAGGAGAAGGCAATGGCAACCCACTCCAGTACTCTTGCCTGGAAAATCCCATGGATGGAGGAGTCTGGTAGGCTGCAGTCCATGGGGTTGCTAACAGTCGGACACGACTGAGCGACTTCACTTTCATGCAGTGAAGGAAATGGCAATCCACTCCAGTGTTCTCGCCTGGAGAATCCCAGGGATCGGGGAGCGTGGTGGGCTGCCGTCTATGGGGTCGCACAGAGTTGGACACAACTGAAGCGACTTAGCAGCAGCAGCATTCTCAATTAATAATTGTGTGAACTTCAGACAACCACATAGAATATAAAAGGATTTACTCGTTGATCTTAACCTTTTAGCTCGCTCCCTAGACACCCCTACTTAGAGTTGACCAAGCTGGTTAGAGTGAGAGAATCAGGACTGGCAAGGGATATGAGGGTCAGCAAAGAGGATGGGATAAAAGAGAATACTTGACACAGAAGATCTTCTCTCCCCCTCATTAAAGGACAAGAGGTATAGAAGCTCTCAGGGAAAACCCACGTTAGACCTCCTTATGTGGGTGGTGAATCGGAAACAGGCCTTTTTGGAAAAGAAAGCAGTAACCAGCCTCTGTCATGCTTATGTGCTCAGTGGGTCAGTCATGTCCTAGCCTTTGAAATCCCAGAGACTGTAGCCAAAAGGCTCCTGTCCATGGGACTATCCTGGCAAAAATACTGGAAGGGGTTGCCATTTCCTCCTCTAGGATAGGTTCCCAACCTAGGGATCGAACCTGCATCTCTTGTAGCTCCTGCATTGGCAGGCAGATTCTTTACCACTGAGCCACCTGGGAAACCTGCCTCTGAGGAATAGGTTTTATTGGCTTGCAAACAGTATGAAATATGGACTTGCTCTTTACAGACATACTTAGAAACACTTTAGGAAAACAACAGCTCCTTCCGTCTGCTGTGACCCACTTGTTAAATAACACCTGCTATAGTTTATCAACTTTTAAAGTTCCCTTTGTGAACCACACATGTCTTCCTTGGGAAACCGGTTAAAGGAAAATAGAGGTTGAATGTATATACAGAATAGTCTGAAGATTTCAATGTGAAAGCAAAGGGTATTACTTGAGATGGAGTAAAATACTGACCTAACTGTGACTGTGTACATAAAGCACCTTTCAATAAGCTCTTTCTGCTTGTTGTTAAGAGTTTGCTAAACTGGCATGAATTATTCTGGTTATTACTAAAGTTTCTATGAAACGCTTAAATAAATTTTAAGAATAAATGTTTTTGGCAAAGAGCTGTTCCATGTCATGATTATGTGGAAACTGAAAGATTAGATGAGATACTTATTTATTTTTGGCGACACCTCAAGGCTTGTGGGATCTTAGTTCCCTGACCAGGGACTGAACCCAGGCCTTCGGCAGTGAAAGCCTAACCACTGGAGTCCTAAGCACTGGACTGCCAGGGAATTTCCTAGTTGAGGTACTTACAGTAAATTTTGAGGCATTTTGTATGAACATTTTGCTTTTTTTGCTAATTGAATACTCGGAGAGAAATCCTCTACTCCAACAGCAAGAAATTAGTCTTGCGTGAAATACCTTATTCTACAGAAACACTTAAGTTACCCACTTAGAAAAATGCAAGCCACTGGATTGGCAGGTTGGTGAAAATATACGTTTTTTTTTTTTTTTTAAATCATTACTAGAAGAAGAAGAATGAAAATGATTTTTAAGTGCCTCTGCTAAGACAGGTGTTTTCTAATACAACTCATTTTAGCAATTCAAAGCACATTTTCTGACACCACGAAGGTAACAGAAATATTGAAATAGAATATCCTATAGATTTTAAAATATTTAAAGTTTTTAATTTGTTTCAAAGTTAAACCCAAGACATACTGACTTAATAGGAAATCCAATGAGCAACATTTTTCTAGGCTGAACACCTGTTTTCCCTTAGTCTGCCCCAAGAGAGCATGGACATGTTAATTTATTTTACAATCTGCTAAACAAGCATTTTAACACAGTAATAAGTCAATAAGGGAACTGAACCAGATTCAGGGATGAAATGATGCAGTCTTCCATGAAGATATCAAAGCTGTATTTTTCACCTCAACCTACAAAGAAAACATGAAAGAATCAGTAATACAAAGGCATATTAAAGAAACATTCTAACATATAATAAAGCCAGTATTCAAATAGGCTAGAACATACCAATGTAGAAAAACCACAATCAGAATCAGCTCAGAGAGAAGATTAAGGGGTCATACCCTGGTCAAAGCCAACACTGAAGCAATGGCAATACCAGGTCAGACTACGCTTCACTCATCATCGCATCATTGCATTTCACCTCCTTGTATTTCATAAGAGCAGCCCCAAACCCTATTTTCACATCAGAGAAAACAGGTTTACCCATGAAAAAAAAAAGGCTTCTTTTCAGATAAATTTCAGGCATGGGCTTTCAATACTGCGTCTTGCACTATGCACCAGTATGTACAACTCTGCTGTACAAAATGTAAACATGAACAAGTTTTGTTTTGGGGTATGTGGTTTTTTTGGCTGTTTGCTTTTAAAATACAGAGTAGAGAAGCATTTACAGTTCAAAATAATTTCTGGTTTTAGTGAGTCCAAACACCATGCATGATAAAATCTTAGGGATTGTCTGTGAAGGGATTTATAGTCTAGCTCTAAAGGAAAACCTTCAGGAAAGATTTTCTACTAAAAAGCCTTTATAAACTCCAATTCATTTAACATATAATTTGATTTACAATTCTACTGCCAATAAAGATGAAAAGTATTAGCCATAAAAATTTTATACAAGTCTTCTAAAGAGTCCAAAACCCAAGGAGGATATGATGTGACAAAGGTCCATAGCAAATTAACAACAGAGTTGGAAGAGAAACAGGTGCGGTCACCAGATTTATATTTTTCCACTACCAGCTAAATATAAGGTTTAATTTCATTTTTCTCCAGAGGATGGGCAAGATAAAGGAAACAATGCAAAGCCTGAGTAATTCACAACCTGGAAAGTCAATTTCTGAATGAGAAAGTTGACTACATTTTATTTATTCTAAATGACACCTCGTGATTTGCAAACAATGTCAACCTCTCCAGCTTTTCAGCAGAGTACTGTCAATATATAAGTAACAATTCTGGACCCACAACACGCTTCAGTTGGCCACTTATAAAACTGACAATAGACTGATACTTCATAGTTAAAACTGGACAGCTACATATGGCCTCCATTCAGCATATACCTATGTTCTCCATTCAGCAACTAAACTCCACAAAGAGAGGGAAACTATTAAAAACAAAGTGCCTTTTTAGAGGCTTGATCCCACCAACCTCTGCAGAAGTACCTGTTACAAAAAAACAAAGGAGCTAACAGAACTTAATTTAAATAACTCTGTCTCAAAGCAGGAGACTTGTGAGCAGAACTCCAAGTGTGCTCCAGTCACAGTGGGCACACTTTCCTAGTTCTCTTCCTCTGTAAACTTTTCCCTGTCTGGAGTGCCTTCCCTACCCCTTTCTATTTGGACAAAGTCTAATTATAGTTCTAAAGACTTGTCCAAATGTCACCTCTGTTAAGTGAAAGCCGCTCAGTCGTGCTGCCTCTCTGCGACCTCATGGACTATACAGTCCATGGAATTCTCCAGGAGGGTGTAGTCCTTCCCTTCTTCAGTGGATCTTCCTGATCCAAGAATCGAACCGGGGTGTCCTGCATTGCAGGCGGATTCTTTACCAGTTGAGCTATCAGGGAAGCCCCCTTCTCGGTTGAGTGGTCCCTAACTCCCTCAGTTACCCCCTCCTCTGACTCTCACAGCACTTTTTCCGACCATAGTAGGCGTCACATGCCAAATATTCACCCATTCCCATCTTCCATCTCCTTGTCTCACCCACCAGTCCCAACACACAGACGGAGGTCCTAAAGAACCAGGACTGGGTCCCACTGGCCTTTGCAACCATTACACTCAGTAGGGTACCTCGGACAACAGAAGGCGGCTCAATAAACGAGTGTTTAGTCAACGAATAACCCTCCCTACTAAACCCTAAGCTCCTAGATTATAAAAGCATCAGCACAATTTATAAAGCTGACTTACCTCCAACATTTCATGCTGGTTTAAGGACACTCCTCAAGCATCTATAAGCCCTCCTTCCTCCAGCTTCTAACTCATGGCTTTCTGCATGGCGCTCTGCGCAGGACCACCAATGCTTATACGCAGTGGACTCTCAAAATGATGATGATAGTAAGAAAAATTACAATATTACTAATACGTCCAAACCTCACCAACTTCAGGAAAGACTGGGGGAAGCCATTCTTGTGGGAGAAACACAAGTAAGGCCGGAGCCAGGGCGCAGACCAAAGCTGCAGGCAGGGGCTCTGCAGTCCGCTTTGCGAGCCTCCCAAAACGCTTACGTCCTACATTCTCACGAGGCCTGCCCGGGCCTGCTGAGGCTGACGGCAGCCCACCCTGTGCTGTCTGGTGCGGGAGGAAGCCACTTGCTGCTTCCCAGACTCCTCCTGCTCCTCGCGGCGGGGCCGGCGGCCAGGCGAGAGGAACAGCCAATCACGCGGTGGCCAGTGGATCACGTGGCGCCCAGCTTTGAGGCGGGGCTGGTGCGGAGAGCAGCCAATCGGAGCGCGAGGCGAACTTTGGAGACGGAGCCGGCTAGAGGGCGCAGGCGCGTTTGCGGTTGCTCTGTGGCTTGGCGGGCTCTGAAGCCTGAGTTAAAAGTTAGACGCTGAGTAGTTTCAGCTGGTCCTTCAATTCCTTAATCTCTGACGTTGGAGAGGCTGTTATCTGGGGTGTCTTGTTTCACTAGGGAAAGGCCTCTGAGGCAGGGTTGTAGAGTGTGTGTGCCTTGGACTTTTGGGAAAGTCAGCTAAAAAAGATGTACAACTTAAGAGTTGTGAGTTAAGTTTTATTTGGGGCAAAATGAGGACTGCAGCCTGGGAGGCAGCATCTCGGATAGCTCTGAGAGACTGCTCCAACGCGGCAGTGGGGGAAAAACAATATATAAGATTTTGGTGAAGGGGGAGTTAATACCATGAAGCACTTATTTTACAAAAGGCTTTTTGTTAGTCATGAGGATATGATGTCACCATGAAGGGATTTAGTCCTTCTCTAGATATGAGGAGATGGAAGGCTTGAGATCATAAAATCTGTTCCTAAAAACATGCAACTATCCAAAGACCTGTCCCACCAGATTCCCTAGAGCACAGAGTGCCTCACTCCACCCTGAACTCCATCAGAGGTTGTTGAAGGTCAACAGTTATAGCAGCATGGGAGTCAATCTCTGTAGAGGCAGATGGCAAATGCTTTTGTTGTTCAGTCGTTGGCAATGCTCTTGGTAAGTGCCAATTTGTAGTTGACAGGAAGAACTATTGATTCAGACAATGATCCAACAAAACTGCGCTTGTGCCAAACTCCCACCTGAGCACTAGAGAGGTTGGGGTGAACTTTGATTAAGGTGCCCCTTCTTCCCCACCCAGGGGAAACTCATTGGCTGGTCAGAGGTTTGGGCTCTTCCTAAACAACAAAGAGAGGGCATTAGGTATCAAAGAACTGCGAAGGAGCACAGGAAAAAAAGTCGTGGAAGAGATGGCCTTTGATCTGGGTCTTGAAAGATGTGTGAGAATTAGGATATTCTGGGAGCAGATAATTTAACTCTCAAATTAAATAAGAAAGCATAGGTGAGTGAGTGAGAGTCGCTCAGTTGTGTCCAATTCTTTGCGACCCCATGGACTGGAGCCCATCAGGCTCCTCTGTCCATGGAATTCTCCAGGCACGAATATTGGAGTGGGTTGCCATTTCCTTCCAAATTTAGGTAAGGTTGAAATGGTGTAGTGTTTCTCAAAATTCAGTGAGTTAGAAACACCAGGAGGATAGTTAACACAGACGTCCTAAAACATCAAAAACAAAGGACAAAACTGCACAATTCAGTTTTCCGGAATAAATAAGCTTGAATCTGGAGATGGAGCCCCCAAGCGTGTATATTTTTAATAAGTATGTTAAGGGAGAGGGCTTCCCAGGTGGCTCAGTGGGTAAAGAATCCGCCTGCAATGCAGGAGACGCAGGCAAACACAAGTTCGATCCCCAGGTCGGGAAGATCCTCTGGAGGAGGGCATGGCAACCCAATCCAGTATTCTTGCCTGGGGAATCCCATGGACAGAGGAGCCTGGTGGGCTACAGTCCATGGGGTCACAAAGCATTGGACACGACTGAAGCGACCGAGCACACACACATGCATAACAGGGGAGATTCTGATTCACACCAAAGTTGAGGACCAGTGTTAGCCGCGATGAAAGGGGGTGGCACAAATTGAAAGACAGGGCAAGATGGTGGCTTGCTGCCTGTGTGGTTTAGACTATTCTGGAGAAAGTGGGCAGTGTGAAGGTTTGAGAGTCTGAGGAGATAAGTGATTAAATATGAAAACCCATTAGGCAACTCTGTTTTTAAATAGATGGAAGGAAGGCAGAGTGAAAGAAGGGGAAGCTATTTCAAGTGATGGCAAGTGTCCAGTGATAGCTAGTAAGAAATGGAAAGGTGGCATGTGAAGGGCGGCAGGAGGATAGGGATGGGGAGAAAGACGTGAAGAAATAAAAGGAAAATGTGGAGAAAAATGGAATGCCTTCTTTAGAGACCAATTAAGGATCCTCATTGTACTTTAGGGGCTTCCCTGATGCCTCAGTTGGTAAAGAATCCACCTGCAATGCAGGAGACCCTGGTTAGATTCCTGACTCAGGAAGATCCGCTGGAAGAAGGGACAGGCTACCCACTCCAGTGTTCTTGGACTTCCCTTGTGGCTCAGCTGGTAAAGAATCCGCCTGCAATGTGGGAGACCTGGGTTCAATCCCTGGGTTGGGAAGATCCCCTGGAGAAGGGAAAGGCTTACCCACTCCAGTATTCTGGCCTAGAGAAGTCCATGGAGTGCATAGTCCACGGAGTCACAAGGAGTCGGACATGACTGAGCGACTTTCACTTTCATCACTCTCATCGTACTTTAAAAATAGGAGAGTTTAGACAGTGAAGAGAATGGGCCTTTGCAAGTGCTGTTTCCTTTTCCTGGTTTTCCCCTTCCCTCCCCATCACCCTTTCTCAAGCTGGTGCACTCTTCCTTGCAGGATTAAGCTCCTATACCATCTCATCTAAGAAATCTTACCTTGTTCTTACAAGCTTAGTCGTTTTCACTCATTAGAACACCCCAAGCACACTGTTCATAGGAGTCTAGCTTGCCAGAATGGCACTAGAGTGTAGTGGTCATTCATATGGACTATAGTATTTGCAAGCATCATAAACTCTTTTCCTCAGTTTCTCTATCTGTAAAAGTGGGAATAATGACCTTCCTCATTGAGAATAATGCATAGTATATGAAGTTCTCACCTGGTGTTACCACATATGTTGTATTGCCATGAGTTCTTTAATACGTGTTTTCCTCCTCTAGACTGTGAACAGGACACGTGTCTTATTCTTGCTAACAGTAAAGGCTGCACAGCAGAATGGTAGTAAGTGAGTTTTGAAATCAGTTGGACTCCAGGAGTTCAGATCTCAGCTCTGCTACCTACTAGGTGTGTAGCCTTGAGCTGTACTTCTCTTAACTCAGTTTCTTCATTTATAAGATGGTGAAAATAATGCATGTCTTACAAGTTATTATGAGGACAATTTGAGATCATCAAAGTTGCAGATCTGGCCCAAAGAAGGCAGTCACTAAATGGTGCAAATGACCGGAAGCCCCAGAGCACAGTACTATGTTTGGAACACAGTAAGTGCTTGATAATTGATTATTAAATGAAAAGCTGACATTCTATGCCAGGCACCATGCTAAACTATATACATCATCTCACTTCATCAAGAACGATATGAAGAAGGCACTATTATTATCTCCAACTTACACAGAAGGAACCTGAGGCTTGGATTATCTTAACCGTAGCTTCAGAGCTAAAAAGTGCTAGAGTTGCTATGTGCTTGGGGCTTAAAAAAAAAAAGTGGTTGACTGAATGAGAGAATGAATGAAAGACTTACTCAGAGTCAGATGGTGGTGTGGTAAAAACAGCACAGTTGCTGTCGGTCACTATGTTATCAAGTCTGCTATGCTAGTCAAGTCATACTGACAAATGAATTTAGAGTGAGATGAAGGCTGGTATTCAGCTGTTTGTGTCTTTTGAGCTTGAAGGCTGTGCTGTAATCATCTCTGAGGATAAACTGAAATGCATAGTGAATAAACATATCTTAAATTGGGGGCTCTAGTTCTTAGCTAACTGTCAACAGCATGGCCAGATTACTGTCCCAAGATCTAGAGAGAATCACTGTCCGAGCTACTGATTTCAAGTTGCTTCATATCATGGACATTTGCTTCTAGGTATCAGAGCCAAAATGAGAACTCCTCCCTGTTATGATAACCTACTATTCATAGCCAGCGGACTTGACTAAGGAACTTTGAAGAAGAGAAACTCTCCTTACTCATCTTTCACATTATCCTTTCTTCTCCTGATTTGGTTCCCAATAGTTCATTAAAGAATAAGAAGAACTTCCCTGGTCATCTAGTGCTTAAGAATCTGCCTTCCAAAGCATGGGACATGGGTTTGATCTCTGGTCCAGGAAGATTCCACATGCCATGGGGCAACTATGCCTCGCAAATACTGAGTCTGAGCTCTAGAGCCTGAGTTCTTCACAAGGCGAGAAGCCCTCACGCCACAGCTAGAGGAAGCCTGCCTGCAACAACGAAGACCCAGCACAACAACAACAACAAAAGAATAAGAAGGAGAAAACAATCCAATTCCTAGTTCTCCTGCCCCATAAAATGTCTTTCCTGTTGACTGGGAAGAAAAAAAGGAAGTACTTAAGTAAATTTCTGATTTTGAAGACTCCAAAGCAATTCAGAATCCTAAATTTGAGAGGCAGTGGAAGGAGTAGGAGCATTTGTATTAAACAGACCTGACCGCATGCCGGCTCTTCCACTTGAAAAGTGAAAGTGAAGTCGCTCAGTCGTGTCCGACTCTTTGAGACTCCATGGACTGTAGCCCGCCAGGTTCCTCCGGCCTTGGGCTTTTCCAGGTGAGAGTACTAGAGTGGGTTGCCATTTTCTTCCTTCTCCAGGGGATCTTCCCGACCCAGGGATGGAACTTGGGTCTCCCCCATTACAGGCAGACTCTTTACCATCTGAGCCACCAGGGAATCCTGGCCAAGTAATCTCAGTTTCCATGTGGTGTGCCACACTCCCAGCTTGGTCCCTTGTGCCCAAAGGCACATGTCCAGTAAATGATGGTCTTTTCTACCTTTTTAAAAGTAAGTAATACCAGAAGAATTTCAGTGAAGCTGAGAATTAAGGTAGATGGTAGAACTAAAAGTGAGACTTCGGGGATTTCCCTGGAAGTCCAGTGGTTAACACTCTGCACTTCCAATGAAGGGGACATGGGTTCGATTCCTGGTCAGGGAACTAAGATCCCACGTGCTGCACAGTGAGGCCTAAAGAAAAAAAAAAAATGAGACTGAGGACATCCCTGGTGGTCCAGTGGTTCCCTGGTTAGGGAATTAGGATCAGCACTCAGTGTGGACAATAAATTAAAAAATAAAACAAATGAGACTGGATTTGAAAACAGAAGAGTGAAAAGGGTTAAAGTTGAAGCTGAGAGCCGACCTTTGCACTTTATTAGTTTGTTGGTGATGGACAGGGAGGCTTGGCGTGCTGCAGTTCATGGGGTCGCAAAGAGTCGGACAAGACTGAGCAACTCAACTGAACTGAACTGATTATTCATCATAGCATCCGTTCTGGCTCCTGTCCTGGAAACTCTTTTCAGTCTGCCAGCAAAGCAGAACTTCATAGGAACAGTAACCTTAGTTAATGAAAAGAAAAATGAGGGGTATTCAGAAACCTATTTAATAATGTCATTTCATCATAAATAAGTTGAAGCAGATGGTAGATGTTTGATGGTTTGACTTAGGGGGAAAGAACTGTGTTAGTTTTCTGTGGCTGCTGTAATAAATTACCCCCATTTTGGTTGTTTAAAACAACAAAAGTTTATTCTCTCACTGCCAGGAGTTTGACAAAAGTGGGCAGAAATCAGGGTATCAGCAGGGGCTGTGCTCCCCTCCCTCAGAAGCTCTAGGGGGCAGTCTATTTGGCTGTTTCCCATCCCTGCTGACACCCCTCACATGTGGTCTCTGCCTCTGCAGTCTTTTGCCTTCTCTTTTGCACATATCAAATCTCTTTCTGCTGCTGCTCTTATGAGAACACTTCTGATTTGGATTTAGGGCCCATATGGATAATCTCCTCATCTTAACATCAGTACTTAATCACATCTGTAAAGATCCTTTTTCCTTGTAAGTGAAAGTGAAAGTTGCTCAGTTGTGTCTGACTCTTTGCCACCCCGTGGACTATATAGTCCGTGGAATTCTTTAGGCCAGAATACTGGAATGGATAGCCTTTTCCTTCTCCAGGGGATCTTCCCTACCCAGGATTAAACCCAGGTCTCCCACATTGTGGGCAGATTCTTTACCCACTGAGCTGTCAGGGAAGCCCTTGTAAGTTAACATTTATAGGTCCACCCCATCATCACCATCAATTATTGGTGGCCATCGGTCAGCCCTCTATAAGAAACTTGATTCAGTTTAACCAGCATCCCCAAATGAGATAACGGTCTCTTGTCTGTTTTTTTTTTCATTTAATTGTTTTGTAAATTATGCAAATGATTGACATTTATTGTAGACCATTTAGAAAATACAGAAAAGTTAAAAAAAAAAAAAAAGGAAAGGAAAAGAAATTTGATGAGAGGTCATCTGTAATTCTCTCATCCAGGATCGCCAAACCTTCATCAATGAGCATTTTTCTAGAAAGGATCTTGTGTTTAACAAAGAGAAAGAATAGGAAAAATAGAATAAAAGTAAGAAGAACAGAACAAGCAATTTGGAAGGTGATAAAATAGGTTAATATTGTTCATAATGGATATGTACAGGGCAGCTTAATTTAAAATAAATATAGAGCTTTGAAATGAAATTAACTATGACAGAAGCTGCTTGTAGGATGTATGAAAAAAGACATTCAGCCTTTCAGAGGTGGGAAGTTTTAGCTTTGGCCCTGCACTTGAACACCCCTGAATTTTTCCATTACTCCTTCATTTACTCCCAGAGGTCAGACTGTGGCCTGCCAATCTGCCCTGTCATGAACTTTTCTTGACTCCTTATCAGCCTTTTTCAGTGGGTCAGTGTTACGAAGTCTTGGGGAGTCTGGCAGAGTTCCTGCTCCTCCCAGGCTGATATCAGAAGGCAACAGGGGCTGTGAGAGAAGGCAAACATTCAGACCAAACCCAGATGTGGAACTGAAAGAGCAAGAGGAAAAGCAAGGGCATCAGGTAAAAAAAAAAAAAAAATTTTTTTAATCTCATCCATCTCATCTCAGCTTATGTCTGAAGGCATAAAGAACTTAATAAAATTATAGCTCAGGAGAATCTTGTAAAGGAAAACGAGTGAGAAATCTGGGGACATGTGGAGCGGATAGATGTTCATCTGGAGCTAGACTTTCAGACCACTTTGTATCTATCAGGGTTGTTATCAGCATTCAAGTAACATCAGTGAGAGTATAGTTCTTCTAGCTTAAAAGCAATTAGATTTGTTTTAGTCCCAGCATGTGGAAGTTATAGGAAGACAGATTATAGCTAAAAATAAGCAAGCTATATATAACAGAGCTGTCAGAAAATAGAAGGGGACTAATTTGAGAGACAATGAGTTGTGTTATTGGAGGTGTTCAAACAATTACTGGAAAGCAATTTGTTGGGAGTTGTGAATGTTATAGAGTATTTAAGAACCAGATTGATGGTTAAAATGATCTTTAAAGTCCCTTCCAACACTTCTGTGATTCTATGATATGAATAGAATCTTACTGGATATTTCTCTAAGAGCCAGATATTTACATTTGTGTATAGGAGATGCTCACCTATGAAAAAAACAATTCATCAGGTTGATTCTGGTTTGCTTGGAGGAAGTGAGAAAGCAACCAAGAGTAAACTAATGGCAGAGGAGGGGACCAAGCCTGCTGGATGCCTGCTTTCTTTCCCTCTTGGTGGATATAAACACCACCCACGTGGCCTCTGCTTAGCAGAGATCACACAGGGGAAAAAAAACTGGGCTCTCTTCTTCTAGAGGAAGAATTTTGGTTTGGGTTAGTAAAGCTTTTATTTTGCAATTAACAAAAACAAAGGAGGGGACATTTCTGTAACATCTGCTTCTGGGGTGCTAGCTTCAACTTAGGTGGCTGTTTTCTGGTCTGGGAAGCAAAAGGAGGTTTACCATGATTTGGTAACTATGTCTCAAAGGCTCATGTCCATGCCCAGGTCTCAGAGGTTCCTACAGGCAGAACTATTAGGAAGCACGGAAAACTGTTCCTACATCGCACTGTATAAGAAATGTACTTTTAAAAGAATGTCTGAAGAGCTTGAAAGATTTCTGCATTTGGTGTCAGTCGGCATTCTTTCAGGAGTAGAATAAAGCTTTTTAAAATGTATAAAATAGCACATAGAGAATACCAAGTTTTATGTTTGTTTTTATGACTAGATCTTGTACATCACATATACTTCAAAGCTATACTCTCTTGGTTCTCTATTGTCTTCTTTCCCCTTTGGATTGTAAATAGGAGCATTTTCTGATGGCAACCACTTCTGTAAAATTCGTTTGGCTCCTGTAACAATCCATACCCTTTATATCTGGGCTCACAATCGATGCTTCCTTATTTTAAATGAAAAATAGCTAAAATTTTCAGCAATAAGATTTTTTCCTTTATGGTTGAATATTTAGCATTTAGTTTATGCCCATTCATGCTGGGAAGCCTAAGGTCTTGACAAAGTTGGGATAAAACAGTGAAATCTGACCTAGAAGGGTGGGATAGGGGGATGGGAAGGAGGCTCAAGAGGGAGGGAATACATGTATACATGTAGCTGATCCACGTGGTTGTACAGCAGAAAGTAAACATTGTAAAGCAATTATACTCCAATTTAAAAAAAACAGTGTTATCAAAGATGATTTCCAATACTAAAATCTATCTCCAATAATTTACAGCTTCGAAGAAAATTTTATAATCTCCGGAATTCATGTTAATATTGAAACAACACTTCTGTCCTAATTATTTATCGGAACCTCTTTCTGTCATTGCTTGTGGCGCAGAAGGGCTGCTGAGATGGAAAGCCTCAAGATGGAGACGGAAATGCTTTATCCCGAGATAACCGTAGAAGTGGGCAGAGTCACTTTCGGAGAGGAAAACAGGAAGAGGATGACCAATAGCTATTTGAAAAGAACTGAGAATTCTAGAATCATCCAAGCAACGTGTGCACTGTTAAATTCCGGAGGGGGTGTGATCAAAGCGGAGATTGAGGATAAGACTTACAGTTACCGATGCCACGGCCTGGGACATGATCTGGAAACTTCTTTTCAGAAGCTCCTCCCTTCAGGCTCACAGAAATACCTTGACTACGTGCAGCAGGGACACAATCTTATGATTTTTGTGAAGTCATGGAACCCTGATGTTTTCAGCCTAAGGATCTGCAGTTTGCGCTCCAATTTATATCAGAGAGCTGTGACTTCCACCATCAACTTGAGTGCCCACAGCGCCCTGGAGCTCCTCCGAGAAAAACAGTCTAGAACCCAGAGAGGAAGATCAAAGATGCAGGAGCTACATTCTCAGAAAGCTCTGGATAGATACATGCAGGAAGAGGAAGACATGAGGATGAGCGCCTCAGAATTTGTTAAAAAGGATAAGCTCATGTATAAGGAGAAACTCAACTTCACTGAGTCCACACACGTCGAGTTTAAAAGGTTCACCACCAAAAAGATCATTCCTCGGACTAAAGAAATGCTGCCTCATTATGTCTCTGCATTTGCCAACACCCACGGGGGATACCTAATTATCGGGGTGGATGATAAGAGCAAAGAAGTGTTCGGCTGTCAGGGAGAAAAAGTGAACCCTGACTTACTAAAAAAAGAAATAGAAAACTGCATAGAAAAATTGCCTACATTCCACTTCTGCTGTGAGAAGCCAAAGGTGAACTTCACTACCAAAATCTTAAATGTATACCAAAGAGATGTCCTGTACGGTCATGTCTGTGTGGTCCACGTGGAGCCCTTCTGCTGTGTAGTCTTCACAGAAGCCCCAGATTCCTGGATCATCAGGGACAATTCTGTCACGAGGCTGTCTGCTGAGCAGTGGGTAACCATGATGCTGGATATTCAACCAGGTAAAGCAAGAGAAGCCATTGTTTATTCAGGAGGCAGAAACTTCTGTCTTCATTTGGTTATTTGGCCAGGTAAAGAATGGGGCTTCCCTGGTGGATCAGCTGTAAAGAATCCGCCTGCCAATTCAGGAGACGCAGGTTCGATCCCTGGGTTGGGAAGATCCCCTGGAGAAGGAAATGGCAACCCACTCTGGTATTCTTGCCTGGGAATCCCGTGGACAGAGGAGCCTGGCGGGCTACCATCCATGCCATGGGGTGGCAGAAGAGTTGGAAATAGCGACTAAACGACGAGAAAAAAAGAACATAAATCTGCTTTTGCTTACAAATCTTCTCCTATTAAAGGGTGATTTTCTATATTTTTAGTTCCAAAGATTCAGAATATGAACTGTGTGAAGTCAAGAAAAGCCTGTAGGCCATCAGCCATGAATTTGCGAAAGTTTCTTTTTTACTTTTCCTTTAAGCTTTTTAAAATAACATTCATTTCTTAAAAGTTAACATGTGCGTAATAGGAAACCAAAAAATACAAGAAGCAAAAACCAAAGTCATTCATAATCACAAGCAGTTTACCAATTGATGTGTCCTTCTAGGTCTCATTCTTATATGTAAAGGTCTGCTGAAACAAATTTGCAGGCTGATATTCCTACTCTAAAACATTCATCTATAGTCTCGCTAAAGGTGATTTTTAGAGAAACACTGTTTAAGAATGGCTCTCCACTAATTCTTTCAAGGGAAACTTGTTGACAAATTTGAATTGCTTCAGTAACATTAGGAGCCCATGCTCAAGCCACTCTCAGGGCTGGGGGCACCACCAAGTAGAGAAAAACTAAAAACTTATGCAAAAGGAGATCCTGGGGAGGGGTTTGGGGTGTGGGAGGAGGACTCTGTGTGTTTTCACTTCCTTTCAGTTTTGCTAAGCATTAACCCTGGTGATTTCAGATCAGCCCATAAAAGACTTACAGGCTGAATGAAGTTTATTGGTTTGCCTCCAGGGTCAGTAAGTTCCAGATTTGGTGAAAAGAAGCTTGGATCAAGACTTGAGTGATTTCATTGGATTATGCTTTCTCTTATCTTAAATTAGAGTTTACATCACACACACGTACCAAACTAGAGATTCTACCACTTCTTATTCTTCATCTAAACTTGGTGGGGGGTGGGAGAGACCTTTAGCAACTATCACAATATAAAAAAAATTACAGTGCTTACTTTAAAATTTTTTTTTAGGCATGCTGGACCTTAGTTCCCCAGCCAGGGATCGAACCCATATCCCCAGCATTGGAGGCGCAGAGTCCTAACCACTGAACTACCAAGGAAATCCTGTGCTTACTTTTTCTGCCATCCCACCATCACCACTACTAGAAGACTTTTCTCTTTAGGGGTGACCTGGAACCAGAATGTAGAGAGAGGAGAAATGACTTGCCTGAGATGAATCACAGGTGCCTTAGAAGATGCATGGCCCTGCAGGAGTCCCAGGCCTCCTTCCTAACATGCATGAACTGTTGGCAGCATAGAAAGAGTGAGGGCAGCCCAGGCATGACACATGTCATACGTCAACCATAGGAAGAGCAGTAGAGAAGTTCTTTATCATCTAAAATGATGCTTTGTGTTTTTTTTTTTTTTTTTTTTTTTTAGCTCCTTCCAATTTGGAGGCTGACCACAGCCTTCACCCGATTTCATCAGCTTCATCTACCCTAAGAAGCCTGTCATATCCCATCAAAGTCTTAGAATTTAAGAAGGCTCTCCAACAGCACCTGTTTCCAGGTATTCCTTCTTGATTTCAGCTGAGGGGACTATTTATTTCCTAAAATTAAGTCGCCGGTGGGGGGTGGTTGGTAGCAATTCATCCCAGACTTCCTCCTCGGAGAAGGTCAGGTGTAGGGCTCAGCAGACATAATGGTCCTGAATTAATACACATGGTGGACTCTTGTTTTCAGTCATTAAATCCACCCTATACTTCTGTGTACCTTTGGGCTTCCAGTCACATAGCTTTTTTTTTTTTCCCTCCGAATATGAGAGAATAAATTTAAGAGAACTGCCCCGCCCCACCCCGGCTTTCCAAGGCAGAAGGAAGTGAGCCATGGGGTCACCTGGACTCTTCCAGGCGAAAGTCCAGGCAGAGTCTAAGGCAGAGTTTCTCAATCTCGACCCTGTTGACATTTGGACTAGGTAATTCTTTTTTTAATTAATATTTTAATTGGAGGATAATTGCTTTACAATATTGTGTTAGTTTCTGCCATACATGAACATGAATCAGCCATAGGTATACACATGTCCCCTCCCTCTTGAACCTCCCTCCCACCTCTTACCCCATCCCACCCCTCTAGCTTGTCACAGAGCACTGAGTTTGAGCTCTCTGCGTCCCTCAGCATTCCCGCTGGCTCTCTATTTTACATATGGCCTGAGGGAGGCTGCCCTGAGAATTCCGAGAAGGCAATGGCACCCCACTCCAGTACTCTTGCCTGGAAAATCCCATGGATGGAGGAGCCTGGTCGGCTGCAGTCCATGGGATTGCCGAGTCGGACATGACTTAGCGACTTCACTTTCACTTTTCACTTTCATGCATTGGAGAAGGAAATGGCAACCCAATCCAGTGTTCTTGCCTGGAGAATCCCAGGGACCGCGGAGCCTGGTGGGCTGCCGTCTATGGGGTCGCACAGAGTCGGACCCGACAGACGTGACTTAGCAGCAGCAGCCGCAGCCCTGAGAATTGCAGGAAGTTTAGCAGCATTCCTGGCCTCTAGCCACTAGATGGCGGTAATACCTCTCTAGCTCCAAAAAGTCAAACCATTTCCAGACCGTCCCAAATAACCCCACTTGGGGCAAACTTGCCACAGGTTAAGAATCACTGTTGCAAAAGCAAAGTTCTTAGTTTCCCCAAAGCATCAGTTTTTTGTTCTCTCTCTCTCTCACACACCCTTAACAGAAGTACCTTCCTAGAGTTTACTGGGTCACTTAGGGATGAGGACAGAGTGTTAGAAGGCTGTTCTGTGACGACCCCTCCCTGATTGCCCTTCCCTGCATGCTGCTGCTGCTGAGTCTCTTCAGTCGTGTCCGACCCTGTGCGACCCCAGAGACGGCAGCCCACCAGGCTCCTCTGTCCCTGGGATTCTCCAGGCAAGAACACTGGAGTGGGTTGCCATTTCCTTCTCCAATGCATGCATACATGCTAAGTCGCTTCAGTCGTGTCTGACTCTGTTCCCTGCATGAGCTGTCAGAAACAGGTACTTCACAGCCCTGGCCTGTGAAGAGGAGGTGTTTTATTTGCCGATAAGGAAACTTATCCTAGCCACAGTTCCGTGGCTAGGCTTATTTCATTATGAGGTCGCGGGAATACTTAAATATCCTTTTTATAAATCTTAGTAACCTCTATTCCTTGAATTTTCAGTGACACGGGAAAAGATTCAATTTAAACCAGAATCCCTCTGTAAGAAGCTCTTCTCAGATCATAAAGGACTGGAGGAATTAATGAAGACACAGATATATCCTTGTTCTCAGGGGTTTGTGATAGTTTCCAGAAGCTGGGCTAGTGATGTCGGCTTAAGGAAGGAGCAGTATGTCCTCTGTGATGCTCTCCTAATAGCGGTGAATAGCCCCCCAGTACTCTATACAGTCTTAACAGACCCCACGTGGACTGGGGCGCTTGTGTATGCCCAGAACACTGCTCGTCAGTTAAAGCAGAGACTGGGAACTGTTGGTGGTTACACGGGGAAAGTGTGTGTCATTCCGAGGCTGGTGTACCTGCCTGGCACACAGCGCAAACCCAGTGAAATCGCCTTGTGCTATCCCCGACCCTACAGGCTTGCCGATGAGGACGAAATGGAAAAATTGTTGCAGGCTCTTATCGTGGTCTCTCTCTGCTCTCGATCCCTTCTGAGTGACCAACTGGGCTGTGAATTTTCCAATTTGCTCGTAGTGGAGCAGTGTGAGTTGCTTTCACAGAGCCTTCAGGAGACACGAGAACTGTTCATCCACTGCTTTCCAGGAACCAGAAAGACAGTGCTGGCCATAAAGATCATGGAGAAAATTAAGGACTTGTTCCACTGCAAGCCCAAGGAGATCCTCTATGTTTGCGAAAGTGACGTCTTAAAGGATTTTGTGACGTAAGAGTTTCACAAATTAAACACCATAAATGTATTTAGTCCGTCTTTCAACAGCATTGCACCAGTAATCTGTGTCTTTGCTGTAAGATTGTGCAATGCCTTTGATGCATACAGGCAAGAGCCCAAACTGTGTATACATTTGCAAGTGATCAAGCAGCTGAGCTAGAAAAGAGCACTTTGCAGTGTTCACACTTAAACATTTCATTATCAATTAGCCACATAGGTATAACTTTCAATTTATAGAACTAGAAACATTTTTCCCCACAGTCTATGGCTTTAAACTTAAGAAAGGCTGAAACAAATCCATCTTGTTTCACATATGGTTTTTGCTTGATATTTAATGTTTTAATAGGGTATTTACATGCTTTCATAGGGTATTTCAGTCAATTAGACATTCTACCTAACACAAACTTGATTTTAAATACCGTTTGATTTCATTTATAAAATATTTTTATGTGTTTGACTTATTCTGATTCAACCATTTTAGAAACCATGCACATTTGCTTCTGATTTAAATCTTTAGCTTTCAGTTTAGTAAAAGAAATTGGCTGTTATTCAATCCAGCGAATGAGGGCTTTTAGTTTTTGGTTTGCTTGACTTATTTATCAAGCTAATCTTTTTGAGCACCATTTATATGCTAGATGTAGGGTACATTTAGTGTTAGAGGAGGAAAACATGTTGAAGACCTTGCCATAAAGCCATGTAAGAGAGACAAAGAGAAAAATAAGCAAGGGTTATGTTGTGTAATTAGTATGATAGTAAAGATGTGCTTAAACTTAACAGGCTGTAGTTTGGTCAGCAAATACTCTCCAATGAAGGACATGCTGACTTCTTTCTTACGAAGTCAGTAGAAGAAGTGCATTAAATGGGGGCTCTTTACAGCAAGTTGGAGAAGGCAATGGCACCCCACTCCAGTTCTCTTGCCTGGAAAATCCCATGGACGGAGGAGCCTGGTGGGCTGCAGTCCATGGGGTCGCTAAGAGTCAGACACGACTGAGTGACTTCACTTTCACTTTTCACTTTTCACTTTTCACGCACTGGAGAAGGAAACGGCAACCCACTCCAGTGTTCTTGTCTGGAGAGTCCCAGGGACGGCGGAGCCCGGTGGGCTGCCGTCGATGGGGTCGCACAGAGTCGGACACGACTGAAGCGACTTAGCAGCAGCAGCAGCAACTTTACAGCAAGTAAAAAGGCATGGAGATGAATCAGAATGGTAGGTCTGCCTGGAGCAGTGAGGAGCTGTGGGTGTGTGACAAATGAAGTTGGAAAGGAAGCAGACGCCAGATAATGAAGGATCTTGTAAACTGTGCTGAAGCTATGTTCTTTCTTATGCTTTATAGATGAGTTTTAAGAGAACCCCAGTCAAAAGCCAAGTTAAAGTCAACAAATAGCTATGAGCACAATGTGAAGGGGATACAGAGATGGCTAAGAATCAACGCTTTTCTTCAAGAAGTCTACACTGTCCAAACCGGAAGAAAAGAACTTGAATGGTTGTGACTAGGGGTTTGTGATTCTGGACAAAGCGATTAAAGCCCTAGGGACTGCATATGCAAAATCAGGAAATCTGTAGGGATGGGTGATATGACTTGAATCTAAATTAGAAGAGGCAATAAACAACTAAAAAATTTTAAGTATATGTATGCATGTATATCTATTTATATGCTAAAATATACTTTAAATGAAAATTGAGCTAAGTAAGTAGGATGGTAGCTCTATAGGGGCATAGCCCTGTAGACTTGGTACCCTACCTGCCATCCTGACATGTCATGGAACTCAGCAACCTCTAGATGCTTTCCTAACCAAAATCTAGAGAGGCTTCTGGTTTTGCACTAAAAATAAGTGGGGAATGAGGATTTTCTTCAGAGGAACTTACAGGAGCCCATATTTCTTTTTCATATGAAAATTATGATATGCCTCTAGGTGACTGCTTACCAGCTCTAAAAAAGAAAGTAAAGAAATAGTAGTAACAAGTGTAAATTCACTTTGAGATTTCCCTTATATATAAGGAATTTATCTTTAAGGATTGTTAAGCAGTAGAAATAGACCATAGTAGAAAAAACAAAATCTTCTACCTGAGTTCATTTTAAAAGTCTCACATGCTGATTTAACTTGCTAACTCCAAAGATTAGGGTTTGCAATTATGTATTCTGTCAGGAGGAATTCCTAGGTGGCTCAGTGGTAAAGAATCAGTCTGCCAAGCAGGAGACAAGAGTTTGACTCCTGAGTCAGGAAGATCCCCTGGAGAAGGAAATGGCAACCTACTCCAGTATTCTTGCCTGGAAATCCCATGGACAGAGGAGCCCAGCAGGCTATAGTCCATGGGGTCGCAAAAGAGTTGGACCTGACTTAGTGACTGTGTGTGCATGCTAAGTCACTTCAGTCGTGTCCAACTCCAGGAGACCCTGTGGACTATAACCTACTAGGCTCCTCTGTCCAAAAGATTCTCCAGGCAAGAATACTGGAGGGGATTGCCATGCCCTCCTCCAGGGGATCTTTCCCGACCCAGGGATGGAACCTCCATCTCTTACATCTCCTGTATTGGCAGGCAGGTTCTTTACCACTAGCACCACCTGGGAAGCCTGACTTAGACAACAAATGTCAGGAACCTTGTAAGAAGAGCATTTTTGTAGCATTCAGGACACTACTCAATCAGTGAATCAGCCTCCGGATGAGAACCAGTCTCTAATGCCAATCCAGAGAGTCATAAATGCATGGTGTTCCTTTTATTTGTATGCCTGAAACCCTATTCTCTCCTTCATCCTTACAGACAGCAAACAACCTGCCGAGCTGTGACCCGGAAAACCTTTATGGGAGGGGAGTTCCCAAAGATCAAGCACATAGTGATGGATGAAACTGAGCATTTCTGCAGTAAATATGGTGACTGGTACATGAAGGCCAAGAGCATCACCCACCCAAAGGTGAGGGCTGCTGGAATTGAAAACCCACACCACGGGATTCTCTGGCTTTTTCTGGACCCTTTCCAAGTCCATCATGGAGACGGCAACGGCCTCCCCCCTCCATCTGCTCAGTTTCCTCGGAAAACAGTCACCCGCGGGATCCACTGTGCTCTGGAAATAGCGATGCTCATGAAAGAAGAAATGAAGAGGATCAAGGAAAATCCTCACCCCAGCGTGTCTCCAGACACACTGGCGTCATTCAGGGAAGCTTCATATGAGGAAGCAATCTGTGCCCAGGCTCTGCCTGGGGTGTGTGAGACAGAGACCAACCTGACCACAGAAGAAATTGCGAGACACGTGGCAGAAAGATGTCACCACCTGTTCCAGTGTGGCTATCTGCCCAGAGACATAGCAATTCTGTGCAGGAAAGCAGAGGACAGAGGCCGCTATGAGCTTGCACTGCTAAGAGCAATGGAATTATTTGAGACCTGCGGAGCCACAAAGGTTGTGTTCAGCCAGGCCTCTGGTGTTCTGGACGGTCACATTGTTTTAGACAGCATTCAGCAGTTTTCAGGCCTGGAGAGGAATATTGTGTTTGGGCTCAGTCCGGAGTATGCCCTGTCAGAGGAAGTTCATAAGCTCTGTTTTGCCTCGAAAGCCATCAAACACCTCTACCTGTTTTATGAAAAGAGGGCAACCTTCTGAAAATTATTTCAAACAGTATAGGAAGGGACAGAGAGCAGAGTCCCCCTGCCCCTCGGCAGGTGGCAGCTTCGCCCTTTCATGTGTCACAAGCGAGGACGTCAAGGCTCAGTCAGAATTTCGTGGAGCCACAAAACTGTCTCCTGGCACTGGACCTCCCAGTCTATTTTCGGTGTCACTGGTCTTTCCCACTCCTCTCCACCTCTTCCCTGGGACTTATGATGAGTCCCTTGCCTCTGGGTTTTCTAATCCAGTCCAGCCTTCATCTTGTCCAGCCACAGAGGTGCTCCTCAAATACAGAACTGATTTTGTGACATCCCTGCTAATGTATCTCCAGGGAGTCCCTGAAGTCTTCAAGCCAAACTAATTTTCAGGGTTTCCCAGGATAACACTCTAACTTACTTTTCTAATGCATCCTTTGTTATAAGTCCATCTCCCCGTGTTTCTAACATACCCCCGCCTCACTGGCTTCTTTTGGAGGTGGAGTAGGGTGCCCTCCAAGCATAAGTCCAGGAGAAAGTGTGGATACATGCTTTTGGCCATCATTTAAGATAAAGCCCATCAGCTTTCCAAGAGGTGGGAGAGCAGGTGGGTGGGGCTTAGAAAAGTGCTCTTAGCTGCCTCTCTGAACTGCTTGGGTCACCAGGGCAGCCAGTCTGAACCTGACTTCAGCTGTCCTTTTCCTGGATTGAACAGAAGAACCTTCCTCTGCCTCCTGTTGCTCCAACTACCTACTTCTGTTTGCCTTTCCTTGGGGGCTTCAGGGTACTTTTAGGTGGGAAAAAAATTCCACAATTAATTAGTTTCCTGTTTTCGTTTTTTGGGTTAATTTTTGGCTGCATCGGTTCTTAGTTGCATCATGCGGAATCCTTCATTGCAGCGCACTGGACTCTAATTGGCCCACGGGCTCAGTAGCTGTGGGGCGAAGGCTTAGTTGCTCCGAAGGATATGGGATCTTAGTTCCCAGACCAGGGATCAAACCCACATTTCCTGAAAGGCAGGTTCTTAACTACTGAACCACCAGGGAAATCCTAGTAAATTCTTTTTGATGAAGCAAGAGATACCAGTGTGTGTTAACATTTGGAGAATTGAAGATGTGTGAATTCTCTACAAGTAATTTAAAGAGTCAAAAATGGAGGAAGGATTGGGGGATGGAGAGAACAGGGGACTGCTGAAATTTAGTCACAAGCCTCAGGGTCATTTGCCTTTTCTGACTTTAAACTATTTGCATACATTGTATAATTTTTGATAAAATTATTTTTTAAAAAGAATTAATTGCCTTAAGGATTGCATTTGAGAGTCTTTGTCAGTATTATGCACAGAGTTCAGTCAAGCTTAAAGTAGAAGGCCTAATCCAGGGGTTCTCAACCTTGGCTGCTCTTTACAACCCTCTGAAGAGTTTTAAAAAATACCAGGTACTTCCTTGGTGGTCCAGTGGATAAGACTCAAGTGCTCCCAATGCAGGGAGCCCAGGTTCGATCATCCCTGGTCAGGGAACTAGATCCTACATGAACTAAGACTTCACATGCTGCAGCTAAAGGCACTGCATGCCACAAGTGAGACAAGGTGCAGTCAAATAAATAAGAAAATAAAAATAAATAAATGTTAAAAATTAACCAAAAGAGTCATGAAGTCAGACATCAGACCAATTAAATCAGCATCTCCAGGCATGGGCTTGGGCACTTATTAAAAGTTGTCCAAATGATTCCACCATGCCACCAGGGTTGAGAACTCACGAACTCTTTCTTCTTCTAGTCTGTTCTTTCTGTCCCCAAATGTATGTGTACACTTTTCTCTTCCCATTAGATTGTGAGACCCCTAAGAGTAAGGATGGCACTTACACATCTCTAGTTCCCCAAAAGTAACTAGTAGAGTGCCTTGAACATGACAGGTGCTCCATTCTTATTTATTGAATGGACTTGCTCCTTTCAGAAAATCAGAATCTACCAGAACAATGCTTCTAGTCAATGGAATGAATATCTGATTTTGGAGACTTCAAAGAGGTCAGTGCAGAGAATAATTAACACTGTCATAACAAGGAATAAGAGAATAAAGGCATTTAAACTGTTTTTAGGCAAAGATCCATATTGATGGAAGTTTGTTAGATTTGAGTTTGAGATTAGCAACTGGTGGGGACTAAGAACAAATGGCTAACTTGAAAGTACTTAGAAGTCTACATTTTCCTACAGACCCTTAATGTAATAGATAAAACAGTTCATTTGGTGAAATAACATGCCTGCTGTGAGAAGCTTCTAAAACTTACTTTAATAAAGAAAAGTAACTAACACACATTGTAAATCAAGTATACTCCAATTAAAAAAAAAGGTAAGATAATTCTATTATGTAAGTTTGAGGACTGGAGAAATGCAAAATAAAAAGTTCTTATCAATTTGTTATCCAGGCAAAATTTTTTTTCAACTTTGCTTATCTATTTCTATTCTTTGTTGACTTGCAAAAAATATTTTTAGTTACTATGAAGTTGGACAATCAACTTCATATCGCGTGCATGTGTTTTCCATGTAGCCTTTTTGTGAGGCACTGTTGTAGCCCGTATTCTTCTTCTCAAGACTTCCTCACTCCTTAGATCTACACCACTTGTAGTTCCTGACATTAGAGGTGGAGTGTATTTTCCACCCCCCTGATGTGGACTGGTCCCTAGGACTTTATTCGGCCAAAGAAATGTTAGTAGTTGTGACGTGTACAGAGGCTTTACCCATTTCAGCATTAGGTCTGCTCTCCTGAGCTTCTGCTACCATCTTGTAAAGATGATGTCTTGAGTAGCCCACCAGTCATGAAGGACTGAGCGATGTCAACTCAACTGATCAGCCAAGTTCCACCGATCTGGCCTGGATCAGCCAAAATCCAGCTGACCTGAAAATGCAGAAGAAGTAAAGATTTCTTGTATGATTGAGGTTCATGGTTTGTTTGCTTGGCAGCAGGAGAAGGCAATGGCAACCCACTCCAGTACTCTTGCCTGGAAAATCCCATGGACGGAGGAGCCTGGTAGGCTGCATGTCCATGGGGTCGCGAAGAGTCGGACACGCCTGAGCGACTTCACTTTCCCATTTCACTTTCATGCATTGGAGAAGGAAACGGCAACCCCCTCCAGTGTTCTTGCCTGGAGAGTCCCAGGGACGGCAGAGCCTGGTGGGCTGCCGTCTGTAGGGTCGCACAGAGTCGGACACGACCGAAGTGACTTAGCAGCAGCAGCAGCAGCAGTAGCTGAGTAATGCGGGCATTTCCCTATGTTGTAGCACCATCTTCAAAATGATCATTTTCAATGGTTGTGTGATATCTCAGATTATACAATAATCATCCTCCTAATGATTTGGGTGACTAGCAGTTTTACACTTTAAAATCAAGCCAGGCATATTTTCTACTCAGGCATATGACCCTTTTCTTTCCTTGGTATATGTGTGGGTCCCCAGATATGAGATGACTGGCTCAAAAAGACCTCGATAAAAGATTTGCTGTATTCATACTGGTTCTGATGGACAGTGCGTAAGTCGAAGTGAAAGTGTTATAGTTGCTCAGTCATGTCCAACTCTTTGTGGCCCCATGGACTATAGCCTACCAGGTTCCTTTGTCCATGGAACTCTCCAGGCAAGAATGCTGGAACAGGTTGCCATTACCTTCTTTAGGGGGTCTTCCCAACCCAGGGATCGAACCCAGGTCTCCTGCATTGCAGGCTGTTTCTTTACTGTCTGAGCCACTGGGGAAGCTGGTGAGTGCTTAGAAAATCCCCAGATCATTGTATGTAAACACATACAGATCTGTTGCCTTAAATAAGAGAACAAAATGCTGACATCAGGTTTTGATGACAAAAGAGGCGTTGGCATCTCAGAAACAGGTGGCTCAGATTATGCTGAGTGTATGCAGAGTAAAACCAGGATCCATCACCCTAACTCAGAACCTCAGAGGAAGACTCTAACTTGGAGAATTACAGATAGGAATATGAATTATGCAACCTTAACATTAATATATAAATAAAAAAATTCTGGTCACTTGAAATTGATGTTGGGTACTATCCCAGAGAAAAGAAAAGACAGGATACCTCTAAACATCAATAGGACTCTTTAAAAAAATTTTTTTTTGGCCGTGCTGTGTGCCTTGTGGGATCTTAGTTCCCTAATCAGGGATCACACTCATATCACCTGCAATGGAATCCTAACCACTGGACTGCCAGGGAATTCCAGATAGGAATTTTTTTTTTTTTTTTTTAAAGAGAGACTCAGGAGAAACTCATGTAAGGAAAGACGAAGGGTAGAGCAGTAAACTAGATTTCCTATGAGGCTGAGCTGCCCCAGCTTTGCCCAAGGTTTTGGAGAGGTTGAACATCAAATTATCTTCAAGAGGCTTCAATCTGAAATAAGCACAAGATTTACAATAACCGCTTGTTACTATTAACTGAGATGTTATTATTGATACAACCAGCTACTATTTGCTAAGGCTTGGCGTACATTCTGACAATTCTATGAAGTATATCATATACACATTATTCCAATTTCATAGATGGTACAACTGAGGCACAGAGAATTTAATTTTCTTAAAGGCACACGTCAAGGTATCCAAACTAGATAAATAAAGCATTTAAAGAGAATCCTTGAGTTAGTCATCTCAACTCTGAGAGCATAGAAATACTCTGAAGATACTCCCCAGAGGTGAGAATATTCAAGTTTGCTATCAGGATCCTCTGTCAAGCTGTCATCTCTAGAAAGCATTGGCCTCCACTGAAAGTGGAAACAGCTGAGTAGTCTCTACTGTTTCCTATACTCAATATCTGTCAGTTCTCCCAGAGCCTCCTGATCATTCTGGAGAAATCTGAATTTCTTTTTCTGCAAAGCTCAGGATCAGACTCAGGTCACATTCCTGATCTGTCCAAGATCAGGGACTCCTAACATGAACTGGCAAATCCCCTCTAAGACTGTTGCATCTTGACTTCTCATACTGCAAACTTGGAGGAGCTTCCTGGTGATTTTATGTAAAATTCCAGTCCTTCTTCTTTCAAAGTCCCTTGATCAGGGGGGAGGGGGAAGGAATATATATATATATATATATATATATAAGGAATTATATATATAATATATGATGTGTATATATACGCATTTTATATATATATATATAAAATGAGCACAGATGATGTGCTCAGTCATGTCCGGCTCTTTGTGACTCCATGGACTGTATCCTGCAAGGCTCCTCTGTCCACAGAAATTTTCAGGCAAGAATACTGGCCTGGATTGCCATTTCCTCCTCCAGGGGATCTTCCCAACCCAGGGATTGAAGCCGTGTCTCCTGTGTCTCCTGCGTTGGCAGGCGGATCCTTTTTACCACTGCACCGCCTGGGAAGCCCCATATATATCCTACATGCGTGTGTGCGTGCGTGCTAAGCCTCTTCAGTTATGTCTGACTCTGTATGACCCTATGGGCTGTAGCTGCCAGGCTCCTCTGTCCAGGGATTGAACCCACCTGTTTTTTGTCTCCTGCATTGGCAGGCAGGTTATTTACCTTTAATGCCATTGGGGAAGCCTTCTCTAATGACGTTACAGAAAGATTGAAAAGCAGAGAATAACAAAAGAAAACTCATCTCTGCTCCAACCACTGTATCACACAGTTGCTTTCATTTTTGCTTATTCATTTCCAGTGTTAATCCATTGGCAGATATATTTCAGCAGAGTTGTAATCATAGTATACACTGCATTTTGCATCCCACTGGGGCTGGTTGTTCTGGAGGCCTCTTTCCACTCTGCAGTCTCCCACTGAGACCTTGTCCACATTTACAGCCTAGCGGGGAGCAACTCTTGGTGTAGCAGAGTCTCTGATGTTCCAGTTGATTCCTTGGCCAAACCTGCCTGAATTTACCCCTACAGAGGAAGAAGATGATGTAAAAAATACAGGAACTCCTCACCAGGACTTCCCTGGATAAGGATCCACCTACCAATGCAGGGGACATGGATTTAGTCTTAGCCCAGGAAGATTTCTCAGGCCTCAGAGCAACGAAGCCCATGCACCAGAACTACTGAAGCCTGTGCTGGAGCCTGTGCTCCACAACAAGAGAAGACACAGCAACGAGAAGCCTGCACACTGCGAGGAAGAGTAGCCCCTACTCACCGCAGCTGGAGAAATCCCAGAGCAAATAAATAAATAAATGTTTATTTTTTATTTATAAATAAATGAAAACACCTTATCAAGTAAAGCAAAACAACGACAACAAAAAGAAGCTCTTTCCCAAACTCCATAAAATATGGAGGTGGGGGTAGAGGGTAGAGATTTTAGGGAACTGAGAACAGAGGAACACGATCAGGACAGAAGCATTCTTCTTCCCTCATTTCCTCCCAGGTCACTGTGAGAAGCTGGCACTGGGGCTTGTGCCTTCCCCGAAGGGTGGCTGTCGGCAGGCACACAACTCAAGAGGTCTGTGAAACAAGCCTTTGTTGATCCAAAGATACCTAAACAGTGTTGTCCAAATTTTCCCTTGAGGAATCACCTGGTGTGGTTGTTAAAATTCCGGACCCTAGGCCCATCTCAGCTCTAGGGAATTTGGAAATCATTGAGGAAACATGTTGAGTGTTGAAATGGGTGGAGACTGTGGTTGGATTACAGGAAGAACACTCACGCATTTCCTAAAGTGCTACCCAGGAATGACCATTACGTCTATCAGACTGAGCTTTGAGGAGGTGCCCGTGTATTTGTGTGGGTTTCAGAGTCAAATTCGACAAGGCTCAGGCTTCCCTCATAGCTCAGGTGGTAAAGAACTTGCCTGCAATGCAGGAGACTTGGGTTCGATTCCTGGGTCAGGAAGATTCCCTGGAGAAGGAAATGGTAACCCACTCCAATATTCTTGCCTGGAGAATCCCACGGACAGAGGAGCCTGGCGGGCTACAGTCCATGGGGTCACAAGAGTCGGACACGACTGAGTGACTTTCACTACGACTACAGGCACTCACATGTGATGTGGGTGGTTTAACTGCTCTTTCCTATATAAAATGGAAATAACCATTATTATATCCATCTCTCAATGGTTGTTGTAATGATTAGACGCTGTGTTCCATGTGTTTGGTACACAATCTAAGTGTCAATAAGCAGTAGCTATTAAACCACTAGTAAATTCTCAGTGCCTGGCATATGATCAAGCACTGTTACTTAATCTTTCCGAAGCTTAGTTTCCTCCAAGGGACGGGAAGTTGGGGAGTGGGAAATATCCCCCTGCTACCTGTCTTGAGTTATTTTAGCTGTAGATTAACACAAGACAAATTAACAAGACAGGGACTTCCTTGGTGGTCCAGTGGCTAAGACTCTACCCTCCCAAGGCAGGGGCCCCATGTTCAAGGCCAGGTCAAGGAACTAGATCCCTCATGCGGCAACTAAGAGTTCAAATGCTGTGACTAGAGATCCTGCGTGCCGGGACTTCTTTGGTGGCTCAGTGGTAAAGAATCCGCCTGTCAATGCAGGGGACAAGAGTTTGAGCGCTGATCCAGGAAGATCCCACATGCCATGGAACAACCATGCCCATGTGCTACAACTATTGAGCCTGTGCTCTGCAACAAGAAGCCGCTGCAATGAGAGGCCTGTACACCGTGATGAGAGTAGCCCCCGCTCACCACAACTAGAGGAAAGCCCAGGAAGCAATGAAGACCCAGCACAGCTGTTAAAAAAATAAAAGATCCTGCATGCCCAGCTAACACACTGCACAGTTAGATAAATAAATAAATATTTTTTACTTCTGGGCATACACACTGAGGAAACCAGATCTGAAAGAGACACGTGCACCCCAATGTTCATCGCAGCACTGTTTATAATAGCCAGGACATGGAAGCAACCTAGATGCCCATCAGGAGATGAATGGATAAGGAAGCTGTGGTACATATACACCATGGAATATTACTCAGCCGTTAAAAAGAATTCATTTGAATCAGTCCTAATGAGATGGATGAAACTGGAGCCCCTTATACAGAGTGAAGTAAGCCAGAAAGATAAAGAACATTACAGCATACTAACACATATATATGGAATTTAGAAAGATGATAACGATAACCCTATATGCAAAACAGAAAAAGAGACACAGAAATACAGAACAGACTTTTGAACTCTGTGGGAGAAGGTGAGGGTGGGATGTTTCAAAAGAACAGCATCTATACTATCTATGGCGAAACAGATCACCAGCCCAGGTGGGATGCATGAGACAAGTGCTCGGGCCTGGTGCACTGGGAAGACCCAGAGGAATCGGGTGGAGAGGGAGGTGGGAGGGGGGATTGGGATGGGGAATACATGTAAATCTATGGCTGATTCATATCAATGTATGACAAAACCCACTGAAATGTTGTGAAGTAATTAGCCTCCAACTAATAAAAAAAAAAAAAAAGAAAAAAAAATTTTTTTAATGAAAAAAAGCAGGAAAAAATTAATTAATATACACAGAGGTCACAGAAATTCTACCCCTATGCCCTAACCCCACCCAGACCAAGTGACCAAAGCAGTCTGTTCATATAACATTCTTAGATACAGAATTATTTATGAAGATTTAAGAAAGGGGTTTGTGCTTGGGGTAGTAGACTCATGAGGGAAGAGAGTCTGTTTATTTGGCTTTCTTAGCCTTGAATTCCTTATCTGGTGATAAGAATACTCTCTATACTCCTAGTATAGGGGGATCCTTTCACATGGGTGATTTATTTTCTACTTTTTGGGGGAGTGAGGGGGAGGTCAGAATGTTACTGTTTTAATATCAATCTTTCCTTCACCAGGTCTTTCTCCAGTAACTTTAACTCAAAACAATCAATATACCATTCTGGTATGTCGTGGGGCAGCCTGCTCCAAGCCTCAACACAGAGGTACTATGAAATGCGGGCACAATGCTAAATCCTCTGTGAAAAGTGTTAGTCGCTCAGTTGTGTCCAACTCTTTGTGACCCCATGGACTGTAGCCCACCAGACTACTCTGTTCATGGAATTCTCCAGGCAAGAATACTGGAGTGGGTAGCCATTTCCTCCTCCAGGGGATCTTCCCAACCCGGGGATGGAACCCGTGTCTCCTGCATTGCAGGTAGATTCTTTATCATCTGAGCCACCAAGCAAGCTCCTATGGCAGCTATTAAGACATCTCCTGGACATTGCTAAGTTTTTCTCACTGGATGCTTCTTAAGTACATATTTTAATATTTTAATGATGTTTGCTGTTTCTGGGGTACTTGGTAGGTTGCATTGGTTTTTTACAATCAGATCATTACCTCCTCTGCAATGTAGGCAATGTCATGAAGTGATAATGCTCACCATATTCAACCAGATTTGGTACCAACTGGCTTTGTGTGGCAGTCTATAACACTAGGAATTTCTAGGACAATAACCATCCATAGTGAGCCAAGAGATTGTGACAAGAGACAGGAAATATGGGAGTCCAGTAGTTTCTGAACCTTGCAGACCATAAAATTACCTGGGGATCTTAAAATTGTAGAGTTACTATTAGATTCTCCATGAATCTGCTTTATTTTTTATTTGTTTGTTTTTTATTTCCCCCTCTTTCTTTTTAAAATTAAAAAAAAATTTTATTTGTAAATTGTTGGAATCTGCATTTTAAAAAAAAATGTGCTGAAAGATTCTGATGAGCAGCCAAGTTTGGGAACTAATTTTGTTGTAGTGTAGAACCTGAGAGCTGAAAATTTTTTTTTCTTTCCTTACTTCAAGGATGACTATCTTGAATAAACACATTGCCAGTCAGGTTCTTCTGTTTTTGAGATCTTTGTTGATTTCATTACTGACAGTTTTGGTTGCAAGGCTTTTTTTGTCTTTGGGGGCTATGCCCGAGCAGCTTGTGGGATTTTAGTTTCCACACCAGGGACTGAACTAGGGTCCTCAGCAGGAAAAGTGCTACCACTGGACTGCCAGGGAATTCCCCCTGGGTTTCCGGTTTTGTTTTTGCTTTTTTTCTCCGCCCCCGACTCCCCGCACTTTAAATTCTGCCCCCATGTTTCAAATTCACCAATAGGGAACCTGCCAAACCCTAAACCCTCATCTTCCACCCCAAGGCTGAGCCGATCACCAGGCTAGTGTGCTCATTCCTACTTCTGATCTCGCCGTGCGGCCCAGTCTGTTGCGTAACTTCCAGAGCCTGTAAGTAATCACTTTTAATTTTTTTTTTTTCCAAAGTTTCCTGATGATTATTGCTGAAGAACTACATTGGTTATTGATAGACTGAGATGGTCACAGAACACTGACTCATCACATCGTAAACTCAATTCCCTCTAGTGCACAACACTTTTCCTGAATATTAGGAATGATCGCTAAATTCATACTGTAACAATTTTTGCAATCTATAAGGGCGGCCACTCAAAAGAAACCAAAAAAAAAATCCCAGGGGACTCTGATTTCCATAAGCTATGGGGGAGGTTGTAGATCAATATGGCAAGTAGGAGAAACTTACTCAATACAAAACTAACAGTGTTAGTCAAATCAGGAACAGGAAATCTAGCAACAATTTCAACTGGTTTCAACAGCAACTGTTGAGCTTATAGAGGCTACTAGAAAAATTGAGTGAGAAAGTCAATGAGGTGTACTGCTTAATTCTCTGGCTCTAGCACGGTTTTCTTTTCTATTGCATTAAACATTTCTCAAATAATACAGGCATAGTGTACAAAATAACATTTCCTCCGTCTCTCTCCCTCTTCCTTTCCAATTCCATTCCTTAGGGTGAAATCCTTAATAATAATTTGATGTGTATCCAAACAGATTTCTCTGTAGCATTGCTCTCCAAGATGTTTTAAGTTTCAAGCCAGAAGTAATGCACTTCTCACTTACTTATTAAAAAGACAATTTCCTATTGACTGACAGCCAACAGTCAGCGCTTTATTTTCTCTCTCTCTTGAGGTTGGGAAGGCAGCCATAAAGAGTCAAATGCCGTCTAATTAGTTCCTTGAGAAATCGAAACCTAAAAGACGGGAACACATTTAACCTGGTTTCAGGAAATTGAAACTTTAAAATGGTGGGAACATTAAAATGTTGTGAACAGTAAAATAGTGGGAACTTTAAAATGATGGGAACATTCTAGTTTCCCTTTTCAAGAAAATAAAAACTGGGCATTTCTCCTGGGCTTGCTTTTGTGAAGCCAAGGATACCTGAACAGGTCAGAACTCAGGCGTTTTTCTCTTCAGCACCCCAACCCTGAGACTATCTGGAGAGACTGGATCCATGCCTGTTCAACAGAAAAGATGGGCTGGAAAAAAGACCAAAGAATGCTAAGGAAAAAATCCACCCTGTGGAACCCAAAGTCAGTGCTCTGTGATAACACAGAGGGATGGACAGGGGAGGGCTGTGGGAAGAGGGTGTAAGAAGGAGGGGACATATGTATACCTATGGCTGGTTCATGTTGATGGATGGCAAAAACCATCACAATATTATAAAGTAATTGTCCTACAATTAAAAAAATATATACATATATAAATAAATTCACCCTGTAGCTAGAGACCCTTTCAGATATATCTACCTTAGACAAGAGAGATTGTGGTGGACATGTTATGCCCGCATTTTTCTTAAGTGAAATAGACAGTGAAGAGAACTGGTCCTTTGATGGGACTTACCTTCTAGCTCAGGCCAGGGATATGGGATGCAGGGTTCCAGCCAGACACCCTGAGGTCTGAGACGGTGGTGGAGAGGATTGTGGGGTGGACAGATCACCAACCATCTGGAGGCAAACTCTCAGATAGATCAGGGAGGAGCTAGAGCTTTGGCGGGAAGGGGTGACTGTCAGGATATTCTGTCAGGTACCCAGTTGGTTGGTCTCTATGAAAAGGGTTTTGTTTTTTATGATATATACACACTTTTGTTTTCAGGAAAAACTTAAATATATTAACCCAGAAGCTCGGACCTCATTGGAAATTTCAGGTTATTTTTTGCAAGTGTGCCAAAAGTTTGATTATTTTGTTTACCAACATTTATCAAAAGCCCTGGAAATTAACTTGCCCAACTTTAACAAATTGCTTTTTCTAATCTTTTTGGAGATGGGGAACAAAGGAATGTAGGATTATGAAAAATTCAGCAAGTGGATGTTTGAAAAATATTTGCCAATCTGTAATAGGAAAAAACCTCATCTGCGATAGTAGGTATTTATTTTACTAGACATAGGCAACACCTACAGATGTTCTGAGTATTTCCTAGAAATCAGTTGCCACACTCCTGTTTACAACATAAATATGCTTTTATCACTGCAGTCGTAGGTGATTTCTTAGAATTTATTGATTTAATATTTGGCTGTGCTGTGAGGGCTTTCTCTAGATGCAGCGAGTGGGTGCTAGTCTTCCTTGCAGGGCACAGGCTTCTCTGTGGTGGTGGCTTCTCTTTGGTCAGGGCATGGACTTCAGGGCGCGCAGGCTTCAGGAGTTGTGAAACTCATCGGTGAAACATTTTAGGGGGGCACTGAAATGCTCCCGTACCACACTCTTTTAGGTGTCAGTGCAGAGAAGAGGTCAGGGAGAGCAAAGTGGTACATAAGAGGTGATTTATTAGGATAGGCGCTTTGGAGGCTTAGAAGAGGGAGAGCAAATGCTGCATCCCGAGAACTTAGTGGGCTACAGTTTTATAATCGAAGGAAAAGTGGGGAAGGAGAGAAGACCTTCTCTGTCTTCCTTGAGTAGACGTCACATTTTTATCATTAGTTCCTTCTCTATGTTGAGCAGGGGAGTTTTCTCCCTGCGTGGTCAAGCCAAGTCTACAAATTACTGGTTTATTCATATGTGCAGAGAGAACGTCCTAGGGACCATTGATGTCCTGAACTCATTGGGCAGGATGTGGGGCTCCTGCCACCACTGTTTTATTGTTCGGGGGCATGTCCCCTGCTTCTCGTGCATGAGTTCGTTGTTAAGCAAGCCTGCTTGGTGTTATGGTTAAGCTCACCTGCTTTCTTGAGTAATAATTAACTTATGAGTCTCCCATATTCTTTTATTTACAGTCCCCTAGTGGAATTGACTGTTTAGTCACCTGTATTGTCCCCTCATTCTGTCCCTCTCTGCTGCAGTGTGTCGGCTCGGTAGTTGCACCTCCTGGCTTCTAGAACACAGGCTCATTAGTTTTGGCACATGGGTTTAGCTGCTCTGTGGCACGTGTGAGCTTTCTGGATCAGGGATTTAACCTGTGTCTTCTGCACTGGCAGGCAGATTCTTTACCACTGAGCCATGAGGGAAGCCCTAAAATGATTTTTTTAGACCCAAATTAAATAAGGACGAATTACCAGAGACTGGGCCTACAGTACTGACATGATGAAAAGAAAGAAGTCAGAGGAGGTAACTGAATCATGAACAGGATGTGGGCTTTATGGTTCTCTGGTTTGAGTCTTGCCCTGTGAAATACAAGATATCACAATGCCTGGGCAGTCATGTCTGAGGCTGAGGGTCTCCTCTCTAGGGTCTGTTTTGCTTTGTGGGTTGCAATTTTCTCAGCCCCGGGTGCTCATAACCTTCCCTATTCCATTCTTTCCCTTGGGCCCGCATGCAGAGGTTCTACTTCCCTTCCAAGACTATCATTTCCAAATCTACACACACATACACACACACACACGTGTGCGTGCGCACTTGAAGGACACGTAGAGTGGTGAGGAGGGGAGGGTGGAAGAGCTGAAATGAAAGTGCTGGCTGGATGGGGCACAGGTGCAGAGCCAGTGGGTGGGGTGGGACACCTGGACTTGGGGTGTGTGTGTGTGTGTGTGCGCGCGTGTGTGTGTACTTTGTTAAGACGCTAAGTGAGTGTGTGTGTTGTTCATTAAGACTAAGATTAAAATGCCTTCCTGCTAGTGTGTGTGGGTCTGTGTGTGTTTAATGATAGCAATAATAAACTTATGGCTCAGCCGTAAAGAATCTGCCTGCAACATAGGAGACATAGGAGACAAGGGTTCGATCCCTGGGTTGGGAAGATTCCCTGGAGGAAGAAATGGCAACCCACTCCAGTGTTCTTGCCTGGGAAATCCCATGGACAGAGGAGCCTGGCGGGCTACAGTCCATGGGGTTACAAAGAGTTGGACACGACTGAGCACAGCAACACATAATAAACAAAGTGTGAAAGTGCTGGTCGCTCAGTCATGTCTTTGCGACCCCAGGGCTATAGCCCGCCAGGCTCCTCTGTTCATGGGACTTTCCAGGCAAGAATACTAGAGTCGGTTGTCACTCCCTTCTCCAGGGGATCTTCCTGACCCAGGGATCAAAGCTGGGTCTCCTGCATTACAGGCAGATTCCTTACACTATGAGCTCCTAGGGAACTTAGCAAATATAAAAAACTGTTCTGCTATCCCCAATTTTTGTTACCATATTGTCTTCCCATAGTTACTTCAAGCTTTTAAAAAATCGAGTAACTAAAATATTGTAGATAAATTTGAAGTCCTCTTTGCCTTCTCTCTCCTCTCTCTTCATTTTTCTCTTCTTATCTCAGAAGCAACCAACATTCTGAGTTTACTGTATATCTTTTTAATATTTTTAACGCAGTTTTACACAAGCACAGACATCCAGGAATAATATGTAGCACTGTGATGTGTGCATTTTTAGCTTATTTAAATGGTATAATTTTATGTGTATATTTCTGCAACTTGATTTTTTAAACTCTGTATTTTGTTTCTCATATCTATGTCATTGTGTGTGTTTCAGTTTATTCTCTTAAAGTGGTTCACAGCATTCCTTTCAGTAAATATTACCATTATTTACTTATTCTATTATTGATAGGCTATTTCCAAAACTTGGTGTTACAAATAGTGCTTAAAAAAAAAAGACTGTTCTTATCTCCTTACATACATGGTTTATCCATTCATCAGTTGAAAAACATCTTGGTTGCTTCCAAATTTTTGTAATCATGAGCCAAGCTACTATGAACATTCATGTGCAGATTTTTGAGGACAGGTATTCAACTCTTTTGGGTATTGGAAGCATGGAGTCTTAACCACCACTGAACTTCCATGGAAATCCATGACTCACAGCAAAATAGAGAGGAAAGTACAGAGATTTCCCATATATCCCTTGCCCCTACATTGACATTACCTTCCTGTCATCAACACCCAACCCCCAACCTACCCACCCGGCAACACGGTGGTACATTTGTTACTTACATTGAAAGATCGTGATCACTCAAAGTCCATAGCTTACTTTATGGTTCACTCTTGGTGTACATTCTACGGTTTGGACAAATGTGTAATGACATGACATGCCTCCACAACTGCACTGTTAAACAGAGTATTCCCACTGCCTCAAAATCCTCTGTTCTCTACCTATTTATCCTTCCCTTCCCACAACTCCTGACAACCACTGATCTTTTCAGTGTCTCCACAGTTTTGCCTTTTCCAGAATGTCATGTAATTAAAATCATACAGTATGTCCTTTCACATGGTCTTCTGTCACTTTGTAATATGCATTTATATTTCCTTTTTGTCTTTCCTGACTTGATGGCTCATTTCTTTTTAGCGCAGATAATATACCACTGTCTGGGTGTACCACAGTTTATTTATTCACTCACATGCTGAAGGATATTGACTGCTTCCAAGTTTGGGAAGTTACGAATAAAGCTGCTAAAAACATCTGTGTAGAGGTTTTTGCATGTTGCTCCCTGTTTTAATCTAGGCTGAGAAGCAATTTGTCATAAACTCGCAGTGAGTGGCTAGTTTGGGTTTCTATCTATTGGGTTAGGGAGGAAGAAAAACAGTTCAAATAATGGACTTGAGTTTCCATCAAATACCATGTCCTTCAATTTATTTCTAAATATCTCTCAACTGTTTATTTCTCTTCATATCCACAGTCACTAGTACACACCACCATCTTTTCTCATTGGACTATGGAAATAGCATCCGCAAAGTTCTCTTCCACAACTACTCTAGTCTCTTCCAATCCATTCTCCACACTGAAGCCAGAAGGAACTTTGTAAAAAAAAAAAAGTATACACACACACACACACACACACACAGAGTACATCTGATGCTATGCCTTCCTGCTAAAAATCCTCCAATGGCTTCCCATTACCTTCAGGATAAAGACTGAATCCTTAAAGGGGCCTGCCAGCCAATGTACAGGTGACTCTTGATCCCCTTTCCAGCCTCATTTCCTCCCTCTCCGTCCCTCCATCTCAGTGTTTCAGACAGTCCGTCCTTTGAACCTGACATATTCCTTCCTACTTCCTTCTGGAAAGTTTTTTCTACCCTTCTTCACCTAATTAATTCTTCACCTCATTTACACTCTTCAGATCTTAATTCAGAATATTACTTTTTCTAGAAAGCCTTCTCAGAACCCATCCCCCTTCCAACTGCCATATGAGGACAGTTTCCATTCTAAGCATCCCTGGCATTCTGAACTATCGTTTATTTAACAGTGAGCTTCACTAAACAATGAGCATCTTGAGAGCAGGGACCGTGTTTGTTTTGTTCACCACTGTCTACTCTGGATTTAGCACAGTGATTGGCAAATAATAGATGTCCACTAAACAGCTGTTAAGTAAATGCAGTATTGCTTATTATTAAGAATTGTGAACAAGAGAAATGTTAACGATCGAGAAATGTCCAGTTCATTAATATTGTATGTACTTGATGAAAAGTTTTATTGTCTTTAAGACATATAATTAGAAATATAATGACTTCAAAGGTTTACAGAAGTGTTAATGATAAAAGCAGAATGCAAAACTCTTCATCTGACGCTTACAATCTGTTTAAAAAAGTCTGTAATATTATTAAGATCATAAGAGATAAAGGAAAAACAGGTGAAAGAATTATTGAGTGTCATAATGTTCATGAAATATATGACAATACTGAATTTTGTAGCAGGCCATAGTTTTTCATGTGTCAAACACTTTAAATCTAATAATGTAGAAATTATATGATTTTGAAGTTTAAAAAAGCTCTCCAGTAAACACAATGGAGCCAGGCACTTAAAAGTTTTCCTTGTTATCGGCATGTTTCCAAGGGCTGTGGCCTGTTGTGGCCACGGGATCTCCAACTGCATGCGAGAGCAATGTGGAGAGACTTTGACAGCACAGGTCAGCATAATACCTGCAGCTGCCACTCGCCTTTCCTATAATCTCAGGAGAAAAAAAAAAGAAAAAAAAAAAAAGTTTTCCTTGTTATAACTACCCTGATACTTTTATTCTGTTATTGATTTATCGGAGCTCTCAATTTTTAAACCAAACCAATTTTGCTTTTCTGCCTATTGAAAAAGAAATCTACCAGACATTTCCCTTTATTGATTTTCTTTTAGGTCTTAAATGGAGAAGAAAATATTAGGAGTTCTGAAGCTTTCTCTGCCATATAAAATGATCCAGGCTTACTAGATAATAGAAGGCAGTTGCTGATATGATATCAGTCACTGATATCAGTTGCTGATAATAGTATGCTTCCCAGGTGGCTCAGTGCTGACGGATCCACCTGCCAATACAGGAGTCACGGGTTCAATCCCCGGGCTTGGAAGATCCCCTATAGTAGGACATAGCAACCCACTCCAGTATTCTTGCCTGGAAAATTCCATGGACAGAGGAGCCTGGCTGCAGTCCATGGGGTCACAAAGAGTTGGACACGACGAGCACACATGCAAACACAATACTTGAGAGCAAATATCCATATGAGTAAACATCAAAACTTTGAAGTCCAAATGTCTCCAGTGGCATTTTGTATAAATAACCTGACAAGAACACCTTAAAGGTTATAAAATACAGAATAAGATATTTATAAATATAAAATATATCACAAGGAACATATCAGGTAAATGAGTAAGATTGTGAATGACATGGCCTTCTAATAATTTACTGCTCAGAATTCTGTTTCCTTGCCACACCTGTATCAACAACCCTTCTATTTGTTCAGAGCTCATTTTAAATAATAAAGATGCTAGGAGCTTGGGATTAACATACACACACTATTATATATAAAGTAGATAATTGACAAGGACCTGCTGTTTAGCACAGGGAACTCTACTCAATGTTCTGTAATACCCTATGTGGGGAAAGAATCTGGAAAAGAATGATATCTGTATATGTATAAGTGAGTCACTTTGATGTACACCTGAAACTTACACAACATTGTAAGTCAACTATACTTCAATAAAATGTAAAATAAATAAGATGCTAGTGGCTTATCTAAAAAACAAAAATCAAACAAGCAAAAAGCAAAACAAATAAAAAAAAACTCTCAATCTTGTTAATTAATCAAATAATTGCTTTTTAATTTTCCAACTTTCTTCTGCCCGTCCATCTGTTATTCCTGTTCTTTTGTGACCTGGTTTTTTTCCTAAATTCCTAATGTTGATGGAAATCATTTTATTTAAATTCTCTCTCTTACCATGACAGACATTTAGGGCTACCAATTTTTCTCCACATACCATTTAAACCACATCATGGTAATCTGATGGACCCTAAACCATAAATCTCCAAAGTCACATTCTTTGTGTCTTTCACAGCGGTTAGTATGCCCTTGGTGAGAGCCCAGTAGATGTTTCCTGTGCTAAAAAAATTAATAAATGAAATATTTCAATGTACGCTTCAGTATATAATCAAGGAAAAGCATAAAAAAGAAAAAAAAAATGACTGTCTAGGTTGCAGCACAACCCTGAGTCTTAAGCGCTCTCTCCTCACTATGGTACTGTTGAGTTTTGTTGATTTGCTCAATCACTCCCAAATACACGTTTTTTGGCATCATAAAGTCTTAGAATCCATTATCCTTCTTTTCCCCCATTTCTCAGATCCACCCTCTGCCCTGGCCATCTTTGTTTTGTTAGAATGCATAGTCCAAAAGTTCATCCACTTTGTTACTCCAAATTCATATGCCCTACTCTCCTTTAAAAATTTTTGGAGATAAAAGTTTTCTTTTTTATGTCATGAGTAATTTCAAATTTACAGGAAAAAAATAGAGAACAAGATAATGAACACCAGTTTGTCCACCACCCAGTCAATAGATGAAATCAATTATAAACTTATTTAGACACTTTTCAAATATACACAGAGGTGGAGAGAAGGCAAGGAGAGTGAATCTCCATTTATCAATCACCCACCTTCAATAATCATTGACTTTTTTTTACCAGTAAGTGGTGCTGCTAACCACTCAATTGCCCAAGCCAAAAATCCAGTTACTAAATTCTAATCCTTTCTCCTGATCTCTAGCTGGTCAGTACAGAGCCGTGTTAATTTTTATCAATATTTTCTAAATATCTCTTGGAAACATTCACACTTCTTCATTCCCACGGCCCCTACCTACTGTGGCGCAGGCCAGCATCATCTGTCACTCAGGTTCCTGCAAAACCGTCCCTACTGGTTTACTCCTCTCTAATTAGTTCTCCATCTGTAAATAATGTGCCCTCTGCTCTTAAAAATTAATCATGCAATAAGATTTACTTTTTCAGTGTGCAGTTCTATGACTTCTAGCACATGGATTCATATAATTACAACCACAATCAGGATACAGAACAGTTTCATCACCCCAACCAACTCCACTGTGTTATCCCTTGTAGTTACCCCTTCCCTCCCCATAACCCTTGGCAACTATGGATCTGTTCATCAGTAATGTGTCTTTCACAATGTCCGTGTGCTCATGTCACTCCCTTCCTTAAAATGCTTCTTCGGCTTTCTATTGTTGTAAGCCCTTTTCTAACTCTCAGGTCTCCTCTCACCACTTCTCATCTCCCATTCTCTGTCACTTTTTTTTTTCAGCTCAGTGTAAACTTTTAAAAAGTTTTATTTTATTGAAGTATAGATGCTTCACAAAGTGATTCCGTTATACACACTTTAAATAAATTAATAAATGCATTTTTGTGTATTATGCAATCTACTTCTTCACCAACATGAGATATGTGTTTTAATGGTTTCAGTTGCAGAATAAACATGGAGAAACATTATTCACGTTTGGCGATAAAATCGTCTTACTCAGACTTGGTCATCAATGTAGGAAAAGTAACTCTTGGTGAAAGTAACAGAAAAAAGCTGCAGAAAGTTCAGAGAGAGAAAGAGAAGGCGAAAGTGATCCAGGCTGCATGTGCTTTATTAAACTCAGGAGGAGGAGTGATTCAACTGGAAATGGCAAACAACGATGAAAATCTCGTGGAGATGGGACTGGATTTAGAAGAAGCTTTGAGAACACTTATTCTGTTTTCAAATCTGCAAGCTTTCTTCAAGACAAAGCAACAAGGGAAGTGTTACTACATTTTTGTGAAGTCTTGGAGCACCGACGCTTTCCCTGAAGACATTTCTGTTAAGCCCCGCATTTGTAGCCTGAGTTCTTCGTTATACTGTAGATCTGGCACTTCTGTGTTTCTCATGGATTCAGGAAAGGCATTCAGTTTCCTGAAAACCAAGAAAACAAATGCAAAAAGCTCAGGGAAAGAGCCTTTTGGTGAAATTTCCAAGGTTATACATCCAGACCTCCATGACGTGGATCCTACTTACTGTGTTCTTCAAAAAGACCATTTTGAACATGGTGAAGTCATGCCTTTTCCCGAGTCTCAATTCATAGAGTTTAAGCAGTTTGCTACAAAACACATTGAACAATATACGAAAGACACGATTCTAGAGTATATCCCTGCATTTGCAAACACTGAAGGAGGCTATCTTGTTATTGGTGTGGATGATAAAAGTAGGAAAGTTCGGGGATGTGCTAAAGAAAATGTTGACCGTGACTCTTTGAAAAAGAAAATAGAAGAAGCAATACAAAAATTATCTTGTGTCCATTTTTGCCAATGTCAATGCCAGATAGATTTCACAGTCAAAATCTTGGATGTGTTAGACAAGGGAGAGTTATATGGCTATGCTTGTGTGATCGGAGTGAAGCGATTCTGTGGTGCAGTGTTCTCAGGTGTTCCCAGTTCGTGGATGGTGAAGGATAAGGAGGTTTGCAGCCTGACAACTGAGGAATGGCTAAGCATGATGATGGATACAGATCCAGGTAAGATGGAAAAAAACTCCCTTCCTGTCTTTTCTGCCTCTTCAGAAGCTCCAATTAAACATATTTGCCATGACTTTGAACTTCTCACATCCATTAAACTCTGTGTTTTTTGAACCTTCAAGTATCCTACTTTCCAAACATGAGAAAATTTGGCTGGGTGATGACAAGCCTGAGTCCAGTGTCTTATAATGGGCAATTGCCCACATCAGATGAAGAGAAAATTGTTTGGGGATGATTGCCTTGCAGTGGTGTATTGAAACTGACTCTTGCTGTTTATTAAGATTTATTAAATTTTCAGGATTGTTGTGAGCCAGTTGCTAAACAGTCATTATTAAAAATCAAGTTATACAAACAAAAATCAAGTTATATAGTTCCATAAATTATATTTAAAACCAATGCAGTAAATAAAAAACCCAATTATTTATAATACTACATTTTAAGATGATGCTTGTGAGGTTATTTACATCTATTGTATCTGCATGATGGAATTGCTCTAAAATGATGTGTTATGATGCATGTCTCCCCAACTCTGCATTTAGTGACATCATATTGGTAGCTTAAAATTGCCCATGGTGGGAATATTTACACCATAGATACATGCATAGATAAGTGTACTAAAAGAATGTTCTATGTACCATAGAAGAAATAAAAACAAAATGCTATTCAGATACGGAGAGTGGAGACTTACATTGAATGGAAACACATTCAAACTTCCAAATAACATCTCTCTTATGATGGTTTTGGCAACTTTCATATGCAGTAAAGGCACTTGTTCATACAGGGTGAATGGGGTGTTTTCTTGCTATTATGTCTCAAATCATGCCTCGACAGCCATACAGTATACCCACTCATAAAGTCTTTTTCAGTGGTGAAGAGATGAACTAACATGTCAGAATAACATGAATTTCCTTTCTTTGTTAAGATCTTAGACAGCTGTGCAAAGACTTTGAATCTCAGCTGAGCCTGTCTAACAGCCCTCCTCAGAGCAGACCAGTGTACTCCAAGAAAGGTCTGGAACATAAGAAGGATCTCCAACAACGCTTATTTCCAGGTAGCAACAATGGTTTGCCTACTTCACACCAGCCAGTTTCTGTGTTAGTAGAGGGGGAGATAAACTGTTATGTTTGTTATTTAAAGTCCTGAAAGTACACTCTGCAAAACCTATGTGTTCAAGGTAATGGTGCTATAAACATATTGATGATAAGTAGTTTAGAAATGAACCCTCACTGACCTCATTCACTGAGGCAGTATCACATATAGAATCCAGGAACATTATTGCCCTTACAGACCTTTTGGTCTTGTTCTTAAATAGGACTGATCATCAGTATTTCTGGTTATTTTTAAAAGTACAGATACCTGGCTCCACACTCCAGACTTCATAAATTAAAATATCTGAAGATAGAACCTTATAATGTTCATTTTTTCAAGCTACTCACAGTATTCTGACCCTCATCCATTTTGGGCACTTTTGATCTAGTTGAATTAGAGGCATACATTGAACTAAGGGCAAATTACCGAACTAAGGGCAAATTACCTCTACCAAATTTACCAGAGGAGTGCCAGTTATGAATACGAAGATGTAAGATTTATATCAAGATGGAACACAAAACAAATACAATGAAGATCAATTACAACATGAGTCAGCATGTTTGGGTTTGAAAGTGAAAGTTAAGTCGCTCAGTCATGTCCGACTCTTTGCAACCCCCTGGACTGTAGCCCACCAGGCTCCTCCGTCCATGGGATTCTCCAGGCAAGAATGCTGGAGTGGATTGCCATTTTCTTCTCCTGGGGATCTTCCCGACCCAGGGATCGAACCCATTGTGGGGGGGTCTCCTTGCATTGCAGGCAGATGCTTTTACCTCTGTGCTAGGTTTAGGACAGCACAAAATCATGTTTCAGGACCAAGGATAGCATCTGTTCTCATTCCTTGCTCCCAACATGTTAGGTTTTCCGTTGCTGTCCTCTTTCTATACTTCTAGAGAGGAAAAACCACCTGATCAGATATATGCAGTAAGTTAATGGCTTATCTGGCACTAGAATCTGATACATAAATGTCCTTTTGTTGTTATTTAGTCGCTAAGTCGTGTCCAACTCTTTTGCCACCCCATGGACTGTAGCCTGCCAGGCTCCTCTGTCCATGGGATTCTCCAGGCAAGAATACTAGAGTGGGTTGTCATTTCCTCTTCCAGGGAATCTCCCTGACCCAGGGATAGAACCCGAGTCTCTTGCATTGGCTGGCAGATTCTTTACCACTGAGCTACCAGGGAAGCGTCCTATGTATGTGGAAATGTCTATTGAGGACCTTTAAGTTAATAGATAATGATGTTCCAATTAAGATTTCTTTTTCACCTTACCTAATTGAGCTTTCTGCATTCATTTGCATATCAATTTATATTTTAATAATTGTCCACAATAAACAGTACTAAATCTAAGAATAAACATAAGCATTGATAATTAAATTCAACAAATTCTATTTTAGTAGAACTTATTAACATTGAATAAATTATATCTAAAAACAAAACACTGGGCTTTATGCTCATAGAGTGATAACCTATTATTCTAGTATAAAAAAATCAATTTTCCAGGAATCATACCAAACATTTGAAGAACAGACAGTTTCAACACTATTCAAATTATTCCAGAGTCATATAAAAAGGGAAGATTCCCAGGTTATTTTAAATGGGAGTAACAGTAATTGTAAAACTTGACAGAGATAGCATACAAAAGGAAAACTCAGACTAATCTTCCTTATGAATGAAAATGCAAACACAGAACTCCAGAAATGAAAGGATGGATCAACATTAAGAGAGTAATTATTATAATCCATAATTTCTAATTATAATCTACCATTTCTTCATGCAGAAAATTTTATGATTGTCCTCTTATATACTGGAAAAGCATGAATATACATTTTAATTTTTAGAAGACAATAAAATAGGAGCCCATAGATACTTCTTTAACATTATATTTATGTATTGATGTCTATATCTATCAATATCCACCAAAGACCATTATGCTAATAGGGAGATATGAGAAGCATTCTATTAAATTTGGGGACAAAACCATTATGTGCACTACTACAACTTTTGTGCAGTGTTAATTAGCCAATGCCATTAGATAGGAGAAAGAAATCAGAGGGATAAAAACTGAAGAACATGGGACCATATTCAAGAGAATCCAATGAAAACCTATTATAAACAATAGAAGAATATGGACTGAATACCAATAGTTGTATTAATAGTATTGTATGAAGTCAGAATTAATATCACAAAAATTCAGTTTCCTAATATAACAAACAATCAAAGAAAATACCCAATTTTCAATAGCAACAAAAAGTTAAAATATCTAAGATAAGCCAATCTGAGAAAAATTTTTAAATAATATTGAAGGACACAAGAAAAATAAAATGGAAACACATGTTATATTTTTGAAGGGAAGAAAGTTGTCAATTTTCTCTAAGTTATTTTATAAACTTAGTGAGGTATCAATTTTAAAAAAACCCAAGAGATTAACTTAATCTGGAGATTAACTTAACTTCATTGGAACTTAAAGTTCCAGTGAAAAAATAAGTAAGAAGAGCCAGGAAATAAAAATCTGAAAAAGAAGAGCAAAAAGAAGGGCACTCCAGATATGAAATCATTATAAAGCCTCAAATAAAAACAGAGTTATACTGACATATAATTAGATCAAGGGTACAGAATAGAATATCTGAAAGTAGATGCAAACACATATCAGAATTTATTTCGTGATGGAACTGGTCTCTCAACTAAGGGAGAAGAATGGGGATGTTTCAATAAAGAGACATTGGGATAACTGGGTGATAATTTATTTTTAAAAAGATGCACGATTGATACTATATACCAACATAAGCTCTAAATCAATCAAGAATTTAAAAAAAATCAAAGCCATAAGTGTTCTAGAAGAATACATTCATAAATGGCTTTATGCTTTTGGCATGAGGATTAGAACATTCAAGATTCAAAATCCAGAAGCCGTGACAGTATACTGACATACATGATTACATTAAAAATAAGCAGTGTGCATGGCTAAAACAACTAGGTACAAAGTCAAAGGGCCATTGACCAACTAGGAAAAATGTTTGCAACTGATATTACAGAGGGCCAATGTCTCTAATATATAAAGAGCTTCCAAAAGTTGATGAGGATAAAGAACAACTTAACAGAAAAATCAACAAACATAGTTCAGAGCACACAAAATTCAAATGGCTTTCAAACATTTGGAAAGATTCCTAATCGTAATCAAAATAAGAGATGTAAATTTAAACAAGCTATCATTTGTATCTACTGGATTGTAAAAAAAAATCTGATATTATCATTTGTATGCTATACTGCTATTTCTCGGCATTTGTATGCGATGCTATGCAAGTCTTCCCATTCATTACTGGCAGGGATACATATTGGTACAACTATGGAGGACAATTTGGCAATATCTATTGGAAGGACAGATGCACTTACCCTTTTACCCAGTAATCCCACTGCTGGGACTTTTAAATTTATTATTATTTTGGCCATACCACATGGCTTGTGGGATCTTAGTTCCCTGACTAGGGATCCAATCCAGGCCCTCGGCAGTGAAAGTGCTGAGTCTAAAATCACTGGACTTCCAGAGAGTTCCTGGGAGTTTATACTTTATATATACCTGTGTGCACACTAAATGTCCAAGACTATATACAAGGTTACTCATTGTAATGGGCTTCCCAGATGGCTCAGTGGTAAAGAATCTGCCGGCCAATGCAGAAGATGTGGTTTGATCCCTGTTTAGGGAAGATTCCCTGTAGGAGGAAATGGCCACACACTCCAGCATTCTTGCCTGGGAAATCCCATAGACAGAGGAGCCCGGCAGACTACAGTCCATAGGGTCGCAGAGAGTCAGACACGACTGAGGACCGAGTGAATGAGCGTGCACACATTGTAATATTCTTGTAATGGCAACAAGTTGAGGCAGGGACTTCCTTAGCGGTCCACTGGTTGAAAGCCTGCCTTGTAGCACTGGGGTTGCAAGTTCCATCTCTGGTCGGGGAACCGGGATTTCACATGCCATGGAGCAACTGGAGAATCCATGGTTTGCAATGAAAGGTCCCACATGCTGCATCTAGGACCCTACACAGCTAGGTAAATAAATATTTATTTTTAAAAAGTTGGAGCAAACACACAAGAACCCATCAACAGGGACTTATGTCACATCCATAAGATGGCATGTTAGACAAATGTGGGAAAAAAATAAGGCAGTTCTTGGCACTTGTATAGAAAGATCTGCCACACGTATTGCTGGACAAAAAGATGTGAGGGCTGAACAAAAGGGGGAAATATTTGCTTGTATTTGCTCGAAGAAGTTTTGGAAGAATAGGTGAGGAACTGGCAAAAAAAAAAAAAAAAAAAAAGGTCTGTGTTAGGGGAGTAGGATGGAGTTGAAGAGGGAGGAAAAGAGCAAACAGGAGTAGAAGTGCTTTGGCATTTGGACTATGGGGATGTATTACCTAGTTAGAACTATTTTTTAAGGCAAATTGTCATTTTTCAGAGTCTGCTATTATTAGATTCTGAACTCTCAACATGGTAAATAATCAGTTCAGTTTCGGTTTTGCAGCGGGAGTCCAGATTCTGTGGATAGGGAAATCCACTATTGATCGACAATAGTTTAGCTTCAGATTAAACAGTATAAATGTTTCTTGAAAGAAATGTAATGACTCTCTGGAGTTTTGTCTGTGCCTGGCGTGATGGGTACTAGAGAAATTCAGGGGTGAGAGTACTGGATCAGATTCAGCCAGCCCCGAACGACCTCCATCCTGGTGTCCTAAACTGTTAGGTGCCCTCACCTGATTTCCTGTAGTTGGAAAAAGCATCAGTCCAGATACTTCAGGGCTCCGTGTTTAACGATTTTCCTAGCTCATCTACTGTATAGCACAGGGAACTCTGCTTAATATTGTGTAACGGCCTAAATAGGAGAAGGTTTTGAAAAAGAATAGACACTAGACACGTGTATATTTGTGTAAAAGAATCACTTTGTTGTGCACCTGAAACTAACACGTTGTTAATCAACTATACTCTAGAATACTCTTAAAATGTTTACTTATTGGACTTCCCCGGTGGTACAGTGGTTAAGAATCCACCTGCTGACAAAGAGGACTTAGGTTCGATCCCTTGTCTGGGAAGCTTCCACATGCCACGGAGCAACTGACCCCATGCACCACGACTGCTGAAGCCTGTATGCCTAGAGCTTGTGCTCTGCAACCAGAGATGCCATCAAAATAAGAAGCCGGCCTACCACAGCTAGAGAGTAGCCTCTGCAACTAGAGAAAAACCTGTGCCCAGCAATGAAGACTCAATGCAACCAAAAATAAATCAATACATTTAAAAAAAAATTGTATTTATTTAGGCTGCACTGGGTTGCAGCATGTGGACTTTTAGTTGTGGTATGCTTGCAGGATCTAGTTCCCCAACCAGGGATTGAACCTTACCCACTGGGCCACCAGGGACTCCCTAACATAAATGAAAAAAAACACATTCACACACATACACAAACACAAAAGATTTCCCTAGATCCATGGTGAGATTAGTGCTTAGTATGGATATGAAGTTCTGTGAGAACCCTGAGGAGAGAACAAACATGGGGCTTCTGGAAGGACTGGAAGGACTGAGATGTCAAAAGTAGAGGTTTTTTTGGAATTCTCTTGCTTTTTCTAAGATCCAGCCAGGTCTTAGTTGTGGCACACAGAATCTTCCACCTTTGTTGTACCATATGGGATCTAGCACCCCAACCAAGGAATCCGCCTGCAATATGGGAGACCTGGGTTCGATCCCTGGGTTGGGAAGAAACCATGGAGAAGGGAACAGCTACCCACTCCAGTATTCTGGCCTGGAGAATTCCATGGACACTACAGTCCATGGGGTCGCAAAGAGTTGGACACGACTGAGCCACTTTAACTTTCAAAAGTAGAGGAGGGCATTCGAGTCTCAGGGCACACCTGCACAAAGGCACAGAGACCCCAAGTCACATGGAGAGTGGTAACTCCTCTGGTGCACATGAAGTGGTTGGTCTTTTATTGACATTTAGTCTGGCCCCTATCATTGATTAAGTGCCAAGTAGAATATAAAAAAAATGAAAGGGACACATTGTCTCCACATAATTTCCTTGGGAAGCATATCCCATTATGTAATTAAAAATACGAGCTATTTGGTGATAAGGAGGTGCTATGAACATCAAATGCTTTAGTGACATGCTCCACTTAGCAGCAGGCGTAGTCTGTGTGGCTTGCAGGGCTGTGCAGTAGAGACCACGAGAGGGTCTGGTGTCTGAGACAGCAACGGGTCCAGCCCACGGCTCTGCCACTTCCCAGTGGTGTGATCATGGGCCAGGCACTTGACCTGTTTGAGTTCCCATTTACTCATATGAAAAAGACAACAGTCAGTATATCTGCCTTGCAAAATTATTCTGTCTCTGATTCTTCCAACCAGGATAGCGATTTTCTAAAGGAGCTTTAATCACCATGCACAGCCCAGACTGTGACCTGCCCTTTGGCTAAAAGCCATAAAAACAACACATTCGTCCTGTGGTCATTGTTTCTTCTGGGTCTGGACCCTCATAGTGTATTTTTTTTAATTGTGAGAACGATAGATGCATGTCAACTCCCGGGTATAATCAACAAACGGTGTGTTTTCTTATTTTATACTTCTTATTTTATACTTATACTATTTATTTTATACTTCCTGCTTGGTTTCTAAAGCTGCATGTTTAAACATATCCTTATATCTTCTGTCCATCCAAAGATGCATATGGGATCTTCCTGGATCAGGGATTGAACCCGTGTCTTCTGCATTGGCAGGAGGGTTCTTTACCACTGGGAGTCACCAGGGAAGCCCTCCTCCCACCTTTTACATCTCCAAAATCCAGATGTGTCTCATCATAGATTCCATCTCCTACTTACCACCACCCGGGTTACAGGCAAAACCAAGTTAAGCAAACATCTGGTACCAGTGAGAAAGCACCACGGCAAGGAACAATAAACAACCACCAATGCAATATGGGTCATTTCACTGGAAATCAACACTACAGATCCAGATTCTAGCATGTGATCTGATGCCACCACCAGAGAACGACAACAGTCTCTTCATTCCTCCCCCCACCTCTTGGGAACAAATGATCGTTGACATAAGTTTAAAACCCTAAAAGGCAAAGTTTATTTTCATGTCACAACACTGATCCCTGCTCCCTCATGTCAAAGGGAAGACTCTTTGTTATGGATGCAGTCTTACATAGATCTGTAAGGGAGTGATGCTTCAGGAGAGTTATCTCAGAGTCTGATCTCAGCATCTCCCAGTGCAGGGCTGCATGGAGTTTCCCTCTAGCAAAGTTCTCATAGCTCCATCTTCTCCACTGATATTTAATGACCACCTTCTTCTTGGAAGGGTTCTTCCTACTTCCATCAGTGGGGACTGTTCAGGGGCATTTTGAGATTCAGGTGCTTTAAGAGTAGCAAGGGAAAGAATAACTTCTCAACCAGCTACAATGAGCACATACTTTATGCCATTTCATTTATTTCTCACCATAAGAGATGTGCTATTTTTGTAAACATGGATTTCTGTTCGTTTTACAGATGAGGGAACAGTCTTAGGTTAAGAAATTTACCAGGGTCATAAACATAATAAGCACATAGGCTTAGCTGAAGTGTGCCAGACTATCAAGGCTTCTTTTTCTTCACTGTAATATAATAATATTGGCAAAAGAATGTATATAAAATATGTAATTTATAATAATTAATAACATTACAATTTAAGTATTTAGCAATTTTGATTAATTACAATTAATCATAAAAATGTGGCCTTTGCCATTAAATGTATAATCTTTTCCATATCTAGTGACACCAGGATGTCTGAAATACACCCCTGAATCTCTCCAGAAGGAACTGTTCTTGCAGAACGAAGGTTTGCAGGAATTAATACATAGGCAAATAGACCCATTCTCCCAGGGAACTTTAATCCTTTCTACAAGCTGGGCTGTGGACCTGAACTTGGAAGAGAAGCCAGGAGTCATCTGTGATGCTCTGCTGATAGCGCAGAACAGTCCTCCCATTCTCTACACCGTCCTCAGGGAGCAAGACGCAGAGGGGCAGTCCTATTGCACTCGCGTGGCGTTCACGCTGAAGCAGAAGTTGGTGAACATGGGAGGCTACACTGAAAATCTGTGTATCATGACCAAGGTCCTCCACCTGAGTCCCGAGAGCAGTGCAGAGTCCTCGGCGGGTTCAGGCTCTGTGATTGATTACCCCAGTTCCTATCACCTAGCAGACACTCAGCAAATGGAAGCTTTGCTGCAGTCGCTTGTGGTCGTCTTGCTTGGCTTCCGGTCTCTCTTGAGTGACCAGCTCTGCTGTGAGGTTTTAAATCTGCTCACAGCCAAGCAGTATAAGATCTTCTCAAAAAACCTGCGCAAGAGCAAAGAGTTGTTTATCCATGGCTTACCTGGCTCAGGGAAGACGATCATGGCCATAAAGATCATGGAGAAGATCAGGAACACATTTCACTGTAAGACGAATGAAATTCTCTACATTTGTGAGAACAAGCCTTTGAAGAATTTTATCAGGTAAGCAGTTGGACCTTTTTTTTTTTTTTTTTGGCCATACCACACCGCTTAATGGGATTGAACCCAGGCCCACTGCACCAAAAGGGCCGAATTCTAATCATTGGACGGCCAGGGAAGTCCCAGCAGCTGGATCTTATTGTCAGCAAATGAGATTCTGTCTAAATTCACTGCACATCCCCGACAACCTGAATCAGCTTGTTTCTTGAGAGTAAGATGGTAAAATGATCTGTGGCAAGAATACCATGTTTGTAGCTGCTGCTAAGTTGCAGAGAAGGCAATGGCACCCCACTCCAGTACTCTTGCCTGGAAAATCCCATGAACGGAGGAGCCTGGTTGGCTGCAGTCCATGGGGTAGCTAGGAGTCGGACACGACTGAGTGACTTCACTTTCACTTTTCACTTTCATGCATTGGAGAAGGAAATGGCAACCCACTCCAGGGTTCTTGCCTAGAGAATCCCAGGGACCGGGGAGCCTTGGGCTGCCGTCTCCCTGGAATTCTCCAGGCAAGAACCCTGGAGTGGGTTGCCATTTCCTTCTCCACGTGTTTGTAGGAGTATGATCATTTTCCTCCTTTACTGACTCAAGGGAAAACCGGATGTATCTCTTTAATTTTCACAGGGACAAAGATATCTGCCAGGCAGTGACCCGGAAGAGCTTCATGAAATATGACTTTACACACATTCAACACATCATCATCGATGAAGCTCAGAATTTCCGCGCTGAAGATGGGGATTGGTATAGAAAGGCGAAAACCATAACTCAGAGAGACACGGATTGCCCAAGAATTCTGTGGATCTTTCTGGACTACTTTCAGACCAGCCACATGGAGTGCATCGGCCTCCCTGCTCTCTCAGCCCAGTATCCAAGGGAAGAGCTCACCAGAGTGGTACGCAATGCAGGTCAAATAGCCGGATACCTACAACGTGTATTGCAGAGGGTCAGGAAAAATCCTCCACGTAACATCCCTCATGAGCCCCTGAAGATGTGTCTTGAAGCTAAATGGGCTTGGGATGTTCAGGGAACCTTAAATATTAAGAAGAACTTAACTCTGAATGCAATAGTGATGCATGTGGCAGACACGTGCAAGCTTCTCTTTGAAAGGGGCTATTCTCCCAAGGATGTTGCTGTGCTTGTCAGCACTGCAAGAGATGTGGAGAAATACCGGCAGGAGCTCGTGAAAGCAATGAGGAAGAAAGGGATAGTGTGTCTCACCAATGCAAGTGACGTGGGGGGTGATCACATGGTGTTGGACAGTGTCCGAAGATTCTCAGGTCTGGAAAGGAACATTGTGTTTGGGATCCATCCAACCACCATGAAGGCGGCTATCTTATACAACATTCTTGTCTGTCTGGCATCCAGAGCGAATCAACAGCTACATATTCTGTGGCAGCGTGACGTTTAAGAAGAATCCCAAACCAAAACAGGATGAGGCGATTTGCTCTGTCAGTATCCATGGGTGGCAATCTGACTGGTATTGGAGGAAACTTGTCTTTTCCATTCATGGGTCAGCTAGAGATTTGGGCAGAGCTGACATACAGAATCTGGAACTTCCCTCTCTGGCTCTCTCCTTTTAGGGATTCCTCCCCACACTACTTCTGACAGCTATTGTCCCAAATTCTGACTCTGATTCTTCCAACCAGGATAGAGGTTTTCTAAAGGAGCTTTAATCACCCTGCACAGCCCAGACTGTGACCTGCCCTTTGGCTAAAAGCCATAAAAACAACACATTCGTCCAGTGGCCATTGTTTCTTCTAAGTCTGGACCCTCATAGTGTATTTTTTAAAAAATTTGTCCAGGATCTATAGTTAATCTGCAGAAGGGTGGTCTGGTTGGGACTACTTGACCACATTAGAAGCAGAATTCTTATTTCCAGAATTCTTGACATTTCTCTGTGTTGCAGTGATCCAGGACTTGAGAGGTTCCCAAGATAGTTCAGACAAAAACTCAGTGGGTCTTAATAATTTTTGGCAGAACATAGAGCACTGTACAATTATTTAATCCTTTAAAATTGTAAGTTCCATTTTTTTTGTCCTCAAATATCCCAGATCAAGCTTTAATATGATAGTAGGCATTGATTGTCACTTTACAAAGAAATTATAAGCCAATATAAAACAAAACTAGAGCCATTTTCTCTTTCACTGAGAGTATTAGAGACCAAAATCTGCTTCTAAAGGTGCACACGGGTCATTAAGTAAATAGAACTAGGAAAAATGCAGTCTTTACAGAGGAACTTCTCAACTCTGCTCTACTTAATGTTCTATAACATATCAACTTAAATTTTGAGTCAAGTATATTCTTGAACTATAATGTCCCCCTTTACTTTTATATTTTGGTGGGCCAGTCTTATGGACTGAATGTTTGTGTCCTTCCAAAATTCACAGGTTGAAGCCCTTAACATTTAGTGTGGATGTATTTGTAGATTTGTAAGGAAGTCATTAAGGTTAAATGAGGTCATAGGATGGGGTCTTGATCTCCTAAGATTGGAGAGCTTATAAGAGACACGCAAGAGCCCTTTCTGTCTCTTTCTCTGTTCACACACAAACATGAGGTCATGTGAACCCAGAGAGAGATGGTGGCCAGTTCCAAGTCAAGAGGCTCCAAGATGAAACAACTCCTACTGACACCACGATCTTAGATTCCCAGCATCTAGAACTTTGTGAAATAAATTTCTGTCCTTTAAGCCACTCAGTCTGGGGCATTTTGTTCTTACAGCCTGAGCAGACTAACATAGCCACAGAATTATTCTTCTAACTAAAACACATACTTAATAGTGTTAGTGTTAGTTGCTCAGTCATGTCCGACTCTTTGTGACCCCATGGACTACAGCTCACCAGGCTCCTCTAACCATGGAATTCTCCAGACCAGAATACTGGAGTGGGTAGCTATTCCCTTCTCCAGGGGATCTTTCTGACCCAGGGATCCAACCCAGGCCTCCCACATTGCAGGCAGATTCTTCACCATCTAAGCCACCAGGGAAGCCCTGCTATTTAATAACGCCAATGCATTTCTTATTTTTCTGTCCATACAAAACATTTGAAAAATGTTTCTAGTCTAAAAAATAACCACAAAACATTTGTACAACTAATGGAAATTTAAAACATTACATGACTAATATTCCATTTATTACTAGTCCTATTCTACTCCCCTTCTCCCATATTATAAGTTGTGACTTTTTCTTTCTCTTGTCTGTGCTTGCACATGGAATTTCATCCTCTTGACTTGAAACTGTAGGCTCTTCTAACTTCAGCAAAATAAGGAAAAAGTGTTCTTTCTTTCTGACTGCATTAAATCAGTTACAACACTGCACCAAATAGTTATCCTTGTAAATGCTGTTTCTAATAAAATTGGTTTTGTAAGTTCCCTGGACTTGGAGTTGCAATGTCTACAAAAGTAATTCTTTAAAAATCTAATTCTGGAGCAAAGCCTGCCACCATGTCCTGCCCACTGTCCACTGCCCACAGTGGGGTATCTCTCCAGAAACTTGCTTCAGACATATAAACTCCCCCATCCATTAAACCATTGGTTCTCTGTTGCTGACTCCAGCCTGTTCAGTCTTGAAGCTGGGCAAACACGGGCCTTGTAGGCCTGAGTGTGCAGTCCAGAAACTGGTGGAGCCAATCAAGAAACTGAAGAAACTCCCACTAGTGCCAAGATGTTGGAAAACACAGGATGGGGAATGGAAAGCTGCAGGGACTGTCCATGAGGGGACTGTCCCTGTGGGGCCTGAAAGTTGCAGGGGTAATCCTAGGGTGTCTGTCCTTGCTGAAGGGGGGCCACCAAGAGATCTGGAGAGCAATGGCCTCTAATGGCTCTGCTATTGTATCAGAGTGAGCCTTTTGTCATTGGCAAACCTATCTTTCAAGAAGTATTTGGTATTTCTCTTGTGCCTCTGAGATGTAAATAATCTATCTGGGCTCTCTGGAACTTTAATCTTACATGACCTCTAAGGGTAAAGAAGGGAAAAAAAGCTTTTAGGTAAACTCTGTAGAAATAATTATATTTTGGGAATGTCTACCTAAAATAGTCTCCCTAGATTTTGGTGACTTTGAAAATGAAGTTGAAAGAAGAGAATTCATGAGTCATTTCAAACAGGATAAAATATTGAAGTATTAATTACTGGGCAAGTCTAAGTTTACCTATCTTTGTTTGCTTAGGAGAGGAAGATTAACATTAAGTTTTCCAGTCAGAAAGTGCATGATTACTTGCTTCTTGTTTTTTTTTTTTTTTTTGCCAGAGATTAAGATTCTCAAGGGCTAAGATTATAATTAGTCATAATTCTTGTAACCAAGTTTCTTTATCCATCACATTGTGATCATTTGTGCCTTTTTAAAAGACTTTAGACATTTGTTATTGCTGTACTCTGATGTTTTAGCAAAAAATGCTTCATCTTCAAGAAGATTCGTAGGAAGAGCCTCTTGACCATAACAGGTCTGATAAATTTCATCTTATACTGCTGAACTGATAGCTCAGTTGGTAAAGAATCTGCCTGCAATGCAGGAGACCCTGGTTCAATTCCTGGCTCAGGAAGATCTGCTGGAGACGGGATCGGCTACTCACTCCAGTATTCTTGGGCTTCCCTGTGGCTCAGCTGGCAAAGAATCCACCTGCAGTGCAGGAGACCTGGATTCGATCCCTGGGTTGGGAAAATCCCCTGGAGAAGGGAAAGGCTACCCACTCCAGTATTCTGGCCTGGACAATTCCATGGACTATAGTCCATGTGGTTGCAAAGAGTCGCACACAACTGGGCGACTTTCATGGGATACTGTTGAACTGGGTAAGAACTTGAAGAATCCTAATAGAAGACCTGATGTCTTCATAAAAAGTTAACAGAAAGACTGGTTACTGAATGACCTGGTAAATATGGTTATACCATTTATGGGTTTTGTCTGGAATGTTACTGTTTTTGATCTGTGTTTTTCAGATATGAAGAAGCCCTTTCACTCAAGTTGGGTATGATTTACAGCCATTTGGTAAACTACACCTGTGGGTAGAATTAAAACATTTTTCGTCTCTACCTGTCCCTCCAGAAGTTAGAGATCCTTAGGTTCTGAGCAGCCTTCTCAGGTGGTGATAGAGACTATCTCCGGGCATGTGCAGGAATCTTAATATTTTGGGGACTGAGAAATCCATCACGTATAGCCTGAGAGCAGGCCTTTGCATGGCTTCGCTGGCTTCCAGGGGCCTTTTGGGAATTCTGTCTGAGACTCCCAAGGAGTTCTCCCTCAGTCAGTTTGGAGGAGTCTCATTGCATGGTGAGACTCTGAGTGTGGTCAATTGACCAGGCTTATTTTGCAAACAAATTACTTTTGATGGGCTGTGTTTGGTGGAATGAGGGTAATTTTAGAGAGAACAATATTCCAGTTCTGTTAATTGAGCTCTGTATTTATGAAAGTTATTGTGCTAGCCATACTTTTGCCCTGATGTTCTGGATGGAAAGAAAAAATTTTCTGGTGAAATTGTCACAGAGTAAAACTACTCATGAAGTGTGACACTGTTTGCTTTAAATCTATGACTAAAAACACATGTAGGGGGGCTTCCCTGGGGGTCCAGTGATTAAGAATCTGTAGGGAACACAGGTTCAATTCCCGGTTTGGAAGATCCCACATGGTGTGCGGAAAGCTAATCTCGAGTGGCACAGCTACTGAGCCCCACGTGTCCTAGAGCCCATGCTTCGCAACAAGAGAAGCCACTGCAGTGAGAAGCCCACACACTGCAATAGAGAGTAGCCCCTGCTCGCCACAACCAGAGAAAGCTGCACACAGCAACCAAGACCCAGCGTAGTCAAAAAACTTTTTTTTCTTTCTTAAAAAGCTGTAAAGAAGCACACACATTAAATAAGAAAATTTTAAAAAGTAAAAAGCTAACATAGGGGCTTCCTTGATGGTGTGTGTGTCAGTTGCTCAGTCGTGTCAAGTTCTTTGTGACGCTATGGACTGTAGCCTGTGAAACTCCTCTGTCCGTTGGGATTCTCCAGGCAAGAATACTGGAGTGGATTGCCATGCCATCCTCCAGGGGATCTTCCTGACTCAGGGATAGAAACTGCATGTCTTATGTCTCCTGCATTGGCAGGTGGGTTCTTAACCCACTAAACCCCCTGGGAAGCCCCTGATGGTCCAGTGGTTAAAACTGTGTACTTCTACTACAGCGGGGCTTGAGTCTGATTCCTGATCAGGGAAGTTCCACATACTGCATGGTGTGGCCCAAAAAAAAAAGAAAAATTTAAAAAGCATATGTATAATGCTTGTGTAACAACTGGATAAAATATATGGCCTCTAAAGTGTTTCCTCATTAACGTAACTTCTGAGCCTGTTCACGAGATCTGATTAGTTTTCCCTCAATATGAATGATTAGGTGAATATAAAGGAGGCCTAGGGACACAGTCTGAATCTAGACTAGAAGCCAGCACCATATTGAGGGGTGGATATTTTAATCATCAGTGCTTTCTGTTGAAAGATTTGCAATTAAAAAGAGAAATGATGGAAGAATCTGCACATATTGAGGAAGTCAGAAGGTTTATACATGGCTGAACTTAAATTTTCCTGACCAGAGCAGCCCACCTTGTGGTCCTTCAGACATGCACTGTGCATCTGCTTTGGCCATTGAGAAAGGGAACGCATTCAAAAGTCAAACGGGAGTAGCTGTGGTTCAGACAACCAAATTAAAACTAAGTGGCCTCTGAATACATAATTTTGGACATGCTCTTATATTACTGAAAACTTGAGTTTTTAAAAAAATTTATTTATTTTAATTGGAGGCTAATTACTTTATAATATTGTAGTGGTTTTTGCCATACATTGACATGAATTAGCCATGGGTGTACATGTGTTCCCCATCCTGAACCTCCCTCTCACCTCCTTCCCCATCCCATCTCTCAGGGTCATCCCAGTGCACCAGCCCTGAGCACCTTGTATCATGCATTGAACCTAGCCTGGAGATCTATTACACATATGATAACAAACATGATTCAATGCTATTCTCTCAAATCATCCCACCCTCGCCTTCTCCCACAGAGTCCAAAAGTCTGTTCTTTACATCTGTGTCTCTTTTGCTGTCTCGCATATAGGGTGATAGTTACCATCTTTCTAAATCCATATATATGTGTTAATATACTGTATTGGTGTTTTTCTTTCTGACTTACTTCACTCTGTATAATAGGCTCCAGTGTCATCCACCTTATTAGAACTGATTCAAGTGCATTCTTTTAATGGCTGATTAATATTCCATTGTGTATATGTACCACAGCTTTCTTATCCATTCATCTAGGTTGCTGCTATGTCCTGGCTCTTACAAACAGTGCTGCGATGAACATTGTGGTACACGTGTCTCTTTCCATTCTGGTTTCCTCGGTGTGTATGCCCAGGAGTGGTATTGCTGGGTCTTATGGCAGTTCTATTGTCAGTTTTTTATGGAATCTCCACACTATTCTCTATAGTGGCTGTACTGTTTGCATTCCCACCAACAGTGTAAGAGGGCTCCCTATTCTCTGCACCCTGTCCAGCCTTTATTGTTTGTAGACTTTTTGATAGCAGCCATTCTGACCAGCATGAGATGGTACCTCATTGTGGTTTTGATTTGCATTTCTCTGATAATGAGTGATGTTGAGCATCTTTTCATGTGTTTGTTAGCCATCTGTATGTCTTCTTTGGAGAAATGTCTGTTTAGTTCTTTGGCCCATTTTTTGATTGGGTCATTTATTTTTCTGGAATTGAGCTGCAGGAGCTGCTTGTATATTTTTGAGATGAATTTTTTGTCAGTTGCTTCGTTTGCTATTATTTTCTCCCATTCTGAAGGCTGTCTTTTCACCTTGCTTATAGTTTCCTTCGTTGTGCAAAAACTTTTAAATTTAATTAGTTCCCATTTGTTTATCTTTGCTCTTACTTCCATTACTCTGGGAGGTGGGTCATAGAGGATCCTGCTGTGGTTTATATCAGAGTGTTTTGCCTATGTTTTCCTCTAGGAGTTTTATAGTTTCTGGTGTTACATTTAGATCTTTAATCCATTTTGAGTTTATTTTTGTGTATGGTGTTAGAAAGTGTTCTAGTTTCATTCTTTTTTTTTTTTTAGTTTCATTCTTTTACAAGTGGTTGACCAGTTTTCCCAGCACCACTTGTTAAAGAGATTGTCTTTTCTCCATTGTATATTCTTGCCTCCTTTGTCAAAGATAAGGTGTCCACAGGTGTGTGGATTTATCTATAGGCTTTCTATTTTGTTCCATTGATCTATTTTTCTGTCTTTGTGCCAGTACCATACTGTCTTGATGACTATAGCTTTGTAGTATAGTTTGAAGTCAGGCAGGTTGATTCCTCCAGTTTCATTCTTCTTTCTCAAGATTTCTTTGGCTATTCAAGGTTTTTTGTATTTCCATACAAATTTGAAGTTATTTGTTCTAGTTCTCTGAAAAATACCATTGGTAGCTTGATAGGGATTGCATCAAATCTATAGATTGCTTTGATTATACTCATTTTCACTGTATTGATTCTTCTGATCCATGAACATGGTATAGTTCTCCATCTATTTGTGTCATCTTTGATTTCTTTCATCAGTGTTTTATAGTTTTCTATATATGGGTCTTTTGTTTCTTTAGGTAGATTTATTCCTAAGTATTTTATTCTTTTCATTGCAGTGGTAAATGGAATTGTTTCCTTAATTTCTCTTTCTGTTGTCTCATTGTTAGTGTATAGGAGTGCAAGGGATTTCTGTGTGTTAATTTTATATCCTGTAACTTTACTATATTCATTGATTAGCTCTAAAACTTGAGTTTTCTGAACTGTATTGCAGACTGGGACAAAAACCACAGGCAGGTGTGGTATTATGTCTGAAGGCAGTTATTGCTTGTGTTTTGCTTAATTGTTGTGATCTCCTCTGCATTGTGGTGATGTCTCAGATAGGGGGTTTTCTAGCAGCCTGATCCCCATGTGAGAAGAATATGGAGCAGGGCGAAGGTGAATCCCCAACAGACTTACAGTGTAAGTGAGAAAATGTTTGTTGTAAGCCGCTGAGGTTTGGAAATGAGTTTTTCCCTGCACCATGACCTGGCCTATATTGATGAGTATGTGAAGCATGTCAAGTGAGGCAGAGCAACAAAATGGAAGGGATCTTGGACTTTGATGACTTCTCAGAGAAATAGTGGGCTTCCCTGGTGGATCAGTGGTAAAGAATCTGCCTGCCAATGCAGGAGACACAGGCTTGTTCCCCAGATTGGGAAGATCCCCTGAAGAAGGAAATGGCAACCCACTCCAGTATTCTTGCCTGGAGAATCCCATGGACAGAGGAACCTGGTGGGCTACAGTCCATGGGGTCACAAAAGAGTCAGACACAACTTAGCAACTGAAGAACAACAAACAACAGAGGAGTAACACATCATTTTTTACTTCTCTATGAGAAATAGGAGGCAGTATAGCAAAATTGGTAAGTGCCAGGGCTCAGGGGCCAGCTGCCTGGGTTCAAATCCCAGCTCTGCCTCCTTCTTGTTGGGCTTCCCTGGTGGCTCAGGTGGTAAAGAGTCTGCCTGCAATGTGGGAGACCCAGGTTTGATCCCTGGGTCGGGAAGATCCCCTGAAGGAGGAAATGTCAACCCACTCCAGTATCCTTGCCTGGAGAATCCCATTCTCAGAAAAGCCCGGGGGGCTACAGCCTGTGAGGTCACAAAGAAGGTATGACATGACTGAGGGACTAACACTTTCACTTTCATGAGAAATAAATTTCTAAATTCTTTAAGCCATTGTTAATTTGAGGTTTCTGTAAAAGCATCAGAACCAACCTCAGAACCCAAACACATGCCAACCTTACTCTCATCTCCTTGTCCCTCCTACTCATCCTAGGTAGTGAATTGTCTTTATTCATATGTCAACTCACATCTGCTGCACCATGTAGCAGACTCTGCTGTATCCTCTCACACTCTCTTGCAGGTTGAAGTTCTCTGGAAGCAGATGCTGAGCTGCTCTATCAGGTGCAAGATGTTTACAACAGAGCAACCCCCCTGAAAAGAACAGGAGGAAGTAGACTTGGGTAGAGAAAGATGTTGAATGAGATGTAGCCCTCCACGAACCTCAGCCATTCTGGCAGGATGCGGTGCAGTGAATTGTGCCCAAGGGAGCTGTCCTGCGTTGAGCTGAATGGCTGAGGTCTGACATTGTCCATAACATTTTTCCAGTTGTCAGTTGTGAGCTGTGAGTCTGGGAGTGGTCTGTGACTCCAAGCAAGGCAGCTCACTGCAGTTGAGGTGGGCCCTGAAGGAGCTGACATTTAGAGGCTGGTCTGCCATTTGCCTTGTTCCAAGTCTGGGCAGGAAGTCTCCTTTGACGGGGACGTTGGTGGTGCAACCCTATGTCCACAATACTCCACCTTCCTACAACTTCCTTTTATTCTCTTATGCACAAGACTGTAATGATCTCATTCCCCACGTATAGTTATTTTATATTAATTTTTTTAACATCCAAAACATTTTGTGTTGGGCTGTAGTTGATTAGCAGTGTTGTGATAGTTTCAGGTGAACAGTGGAGGGACTCAGCCACACACATACATGTATCCATTCTCCCCCAAACCCCACTCCCGTTCAATTACATTGAGCAGAGTTCCATGTGTTATACAACAGGTCTTTGTTGGTTATCCCTTTTAAATATAGCAGCGTGTACATGTCCTTCCCAAAGTCCTTAACTATCCCTTTCCCTCGGCAACCATGAGTTCCTTTTCTAAGTCTGTGAGTCTCTGTTCTGTATCATTTTTTTTAGTCCACATATTAGGGATGTCATATGATATTTCTCTTTCTCTGTCTGGATTACTTCACTCAGTATGACACTCTCTATGTTGATCCATGTTGCTGCAAATGGTCTTACCCACATATAACTCTGATCTATTCTGGGGTTCATGGCAGCAACCACATTTACAATGTATTTCACATAGTTCTAAAGACCAGGATGCCGTTGCCTTTCTACACTGGAGAATCTATATAACCAAAAATTCTACAGCACCTCTTTTTATGCTTTTCTTTCTTCTATAATCAACACAAGGGGAATGGAGGGAGGCTCAAAATGTTTTGTTCAATGTCTTTTCTTTCTAGCAGGAAAAAACCCACCCATTTGCAATCTGAATGACCGTAAGTTCTCTAGTTATCAGTGACATTGAGATTTTTAACACCCATTTGATATTGTCTGGGCTCTCATTATGTGTAAATACAGAAAATTTGGTCTTTTCTCTAGTTTCCTTGCATTAAGAATTCTGAGAGTGCCAGAAATGCTTCCATGCTCCGCAGATCTCTTCTAGTCCTCTCCTCTCACTTTTTGCTCTGAACTGCTATGTCAAGACCTCTGCTGGTTACCTCCTTGATTGACCCGACAACTCTTGCAAGCTCTGCCCCTGCCATGCTGCTCTGTATCCCAAGAAGAAAAAGATCTCTTCCTCTGTTTCCCAAGTTACATGAAATATCAGACCCTGATTTTAGCAAAACAGTAAAGACTTGATTAGAGCGAGAGGGAAATATTTTAAATTAGATATTAGATAGCACTGTGCCCAGAGTCCTTTGACCACAGGTTATCCTGATGGCTTTTCTCTCCTTATCCTCCTTCTACTGCCATTTTTTTCCCCCTGAAATATTGAGAGGAAGTTGCAGGCATAATACTCCTTCCCTCGTGGCTCAAACGGTACAGAATCCACCTGCAAAGCAGGAGACCTGTGTTCGATCACTGGGTCTGGAAGATCCCTTGGAGAAGGGAATGGCAGCCCACTCCAGTATTCTTGCCTGGAGAATTCCATGGACAGAGGAGCCTGGCGGGTACAGTCCATGGGGTCACAAAGTCAGACACTGAGTGACTACCACTTTCATTTTTCACTAGTACTTTAGTGGGTATTTCTTAAGAATAAGGACATTCACAGTGCAATAATCAAAACCAGTAAATTAAAACTGATACACTACTATGACCTAATCTACAGACTTTATTTGAATTTTATGGCAAAAGAAAAAAATCTGGTCTGGGATTCAATCTAGGAACACATATAATATTTGTTTCTTAATCTCCTTTAATCTGGATTGGTTCTCTAGTTCCCCAGTTCATGGGGTCACAAAGAGTTAGACACAACTGAAGCAACTTAGCACACACATGCATACATTGGAAAAATCCAGAACAGCTTAGTAACTCTATCACAGCAACTTCTAAAATACAAGTTTAAAGAAGTGAGAGTTTCAGTATTACACAAACTACCCACAAGAACAGAAGAGGAAACACTGCCTAAGTAACTTTATGATGCTAGCATACTCTTGTTTTTAAATCCCTTTATTTTGCATATTTCTCCTAGCAATTTCCTGGATTGACATTTTTCTTGTTTTAATTATAGTTGGTTTACAATGTTGTACTAGTTTTTCTGCACAGCAAATTGATTCAGTTATATATGTATATTCATGCTGTGCTGTGCTTAGTCGCTCGGTCGTGTTGTTTATCTATTTTATATATAGGGATGTGAAATTAATCCCCAACTTCTATTTTATCCCTTTCCTACCCATTTCCTCTTTGGACTCTTTGTGACCCCATGGACTGTAGTTCTCCAGGCTCCTCTGTCCATGGGGATTCTCCAGGGAAGAATACTGAAGATGCATATATATATATATATATATTTTTCATATTCTTTTCTATTATATATATTGAATATAGTTTCTTGTGCTTATACAGTAGGTCCAGGTTGTTTATCTATTTTAGATATAGAAAGTGAAAGTGAAAGTCTCTTAGTCGTGTCCCACTCTTTGCGACCCCATGGACTATACAGTCCATGGAATTCTCTAGGCCAGAATACTGGAGTGCATAGCCTATCCCTTCTCCAGCAAATCTTCCCAACCCAAGAATCGAACTGGAGTCTCCTGCATTGCAGGCGGATTCTTTACCAACTGAGCTATCAGGGAAGCCCCTTTATATATAGAAGTGTGTAATTAATCTCCAACTCCTAATTTATCCCTCTCCTACCCATTTCCTCTTTGGAAACTGTAACATTGCTTTCTATGTCTATCAGCCTGTTTCTGTTTTGTAGACAAGTTTACATGTATTAACTTTTTAAATTCCACATATAAGTGATATCATGTATTTGTCTTTCTCTGTCTGACTTACTTCACTTAATATGATAATCTCTAGGTCCATCCATGTTGCTGCAAATGGTATTATTTCATCCTTTTTGAAAGATGGGTGAGTAGTATTCATTTATATACATATATATGCCACATTTTCTTTATCCATCCATCGATGGATACTTACGTTACTTCTACCTCTTGGCTATTGTACATATTGCTGTTACGAACACTAGCTAGCATAACCTTGATAATCAATTGGGCAAGTAAAATATGAGAGGAAAATTGCAGATCATCATCCCTCAATGTCTAGATGAAAAAAATTCTAAATAAAATTTTAGCAAACCAAATCCAACAATATCTAAAAATGATAATACATCATGGCCAAGGTGATTTGAATCAGGAATTAGTTTATTTTTTTCTTCTAGTTTTACTGAGATATAATTGACACACAGCACTGTATCTAAATGAGGAATTTAATGTTCATTTTAGCACTAGAAAATCAATCAGTTTGTAACTTGACAGATTAGAAGATCAAATGAGAAAAATCATATGATCAGCTGAATAGATGAGAAGGCTTCTAATAAATTTGGATACTCATCCGTGATAAAGCCTCTGAGCAAATTAGAACTATGACCAAACTTTTGGGAAGTGATAAAAGGAGTTTATGAGAAAACACACAGCAAATAGTTTTCATGCTGAGAAACTACTGAGATATCCCCTTAAGACAGTGAACACAGGAAGAGTGCCTACTATCAACACTTATTCACTGCCTCCCAAGAGGTTCTAGCTAATCCAGTTGAGCAGGAAAAATAGAAAATGGGTACTGAAAAGAAGGTGATATGACTGACTGTTGTTTTCTGGGGTCTTTTGATGTTTTAGCCGAGTTGCTTGACTTGCAGGGTCTTAGTTTCCGAACTAGGGATTGAACCTGGGCCTTTGCAATAAATGAAACCACTGAGTCCTTACCACTGGATCTCCAGGGAATTCCCTGATCGACTATGTTTTATTTAGTTATTTTTGGCTGTACTGGGTCTTTATGGCTGCATGGACTTTCTCTAGTTTTGGTGAGCGGGGGTTACTCTCTCATTGCAGTGCCGAGGGCTTCTTGTTGCGGTGGCTTCTCTTGTTGTGGAACAGGGGCTCCACAATCCACGGGCTTCAGTAGTTGCGGCTCAGGGGCTCTGGAATACAGGCTCAGTAGTTGTGGCGTGTGGGCTTAGCTGCTTTGAGGCATGTGGGATCTTCCCAGACCATGGATTGAACCTGTGTCCATTGCCTTGCAAGGTGGATTCTTTACCACTGAGCCATGAGGGGAGCCTATGTTTTTTAAAAAGTGCAGAAAAATCATTAGAATAATAAGGAAGTGTGTCCATTTTCTGGTTGCAGAAATCTATGTGTGCAAAGTAATTGTACTTATATTATCAAACGGAAAAAAATTTCAATTTATTTTTGACTGTGCTGGGTCTTTGTTGTTGCACACAGGTTTTTCTGTAGTTGAGGCAAGTAAGGGGCTACTCTTCGTTGGATGCACAGTCTTCTCATTGCGGTAGCTTCTCTAGTGGCAGAGCTCGGGGCTCTAGGCAAGCCGGCTCAGTAGTTGCAACTCCCTGACTACAGCGCAGGCTCTGCAGTTGTGGCCCAAAGGCTTAGCTGCTCTGTGGCATGTGGGATCTTCCCGGACCAAGGATTGTCCCCTGCACTGGCAGGCGGATTCTTAGCCGCGGTGCCGCCAGGGATGTCCCCCAAAATTATTTTTTGAAGATACTATCTAAAACTGCCTCAAAAATTAGGGACATAGGACTATCTGACAACAGGTGCGAGGTCCTTTGGGGAAATTGTATATAACTTTATTGTGAGACATTGAAGAAAATGTAATTAAGTATAGGATATATCATGTGTCAGGTCAGGGCTGGACATCTTCCCCTGCTTGGACTGGGAAGTGCCTTAAAGAGCGTAGGGAGAGAAAGTTGGGGATTATAGATTACAGATTACAGAAGCTGTAATCTCATAGAGATGTCATTGTCTCCAAACTGATCTACAGATACTTGTAGGGCAAATGAAAAAAGAAAAAAAAAAAGTCTGAAAATAGCAAACGTTGGAAAAACTTAGAAAACTAGGGAAAGAAGCCTGAGAAGAACACACATACTATTGTTCGTTACTAAGGTGCATAACAAATGATCCCAAAACTCAGCTGCATAAAATAACCAGACTCACAGATCCTGAGAGCCCGGAATCCGGACAGGGGATATGTTGTTCCATTCATTTTCAACTGACTTGAAGGTTGGGGTTGGAATCCTCCGAAGGTTCAGTCTGCAGCTGATGGTAGGAGAAGCCATTAACTCGGGGGTTCCTTAGGCATTCCGACCTCCCTCCCTTCTTCCCTCCCTCTCCTCCTTCATCTCTCTCTTTCACGGTTTTAAAACGCGGCTTCCGAGAGTTTCAGCGTCTGCAGGTTCCGGTCTTAGACCGGCTGAGCTGCAGAAACATCTATTACCATAATTACCATAAAAAAGCGGGCCTAAGAAAAGTATCAAGAAAATCGTACCCCTTTGAGAGAAACCAAATGGAGCCGGCTCCGGACCGATCATCCCAAATGGCCCTGAGGTGCTCCTCGGGGAATGTGCCCGAATCTGCCTCCGGATCTTCGCGCCATCCTCGTTTAGGTGCACAGACGGCTCTTACCCGGTCCCCAGCGGCGACTGGGCTTTAAGTCCAGGGGACAGCGGTGCGGCTGGAACGAGGCGAGTAGAGCTGGAGAGAGTCCCGAGTAGAAAACCTGATACCCCTTCGGCTGTGATGAGCCAAAGAAAGGACAGTCGAGCAAACGCTCAGGGTGGCTCCCGGCGCGTGGGGGGACACTGCCTGACAAGCTGATTGGCTGCCGCGCTAACAGGCGGGAACGGCCGCGGGCGGATGGGGATCCCGAGCCCGGAAGAACCGCGACCGGGAGCAGAAAGAGGACCTCGCCAGTTTCGTTTTAAGTGAGCTTCGTTCTTTTAGGCCTATCGTGCATAGTATCTTCGAAAGTACAGATAAGCAGGCCCAGAAGGAGAAATCTCCCGCCACCACTAAGACACTCACGTGTTTAAAGCCCGGGCTCTTCACTCGCAAAGTTTCGAGGGGGGGAGGCGGCGTCGTCACCATTGGCTGGATGTGCCAGCTCGCCTAGCGTTTATCAGCTCGCCTTTCAAACTGGGAACAACAAGGATCCTGCAAAGTTCTAAGCAGCGCACCTGGGTAAGTTTGTCCCTCCCCCCACCGCCCTGCCCCCGCAGTTGCCAAACGGGCTTCCCTGGTGGCTCAGTTGGTAAAGAATCCGCCTGCAATGCAGGAGACCCCGGTTCGATGCCTGGGTTGGGAAAATCCGCTGGAGCAGGGATAGGCTACCCACTCCAGTATTCTTGGACTTCCCTATTCCAGTGTTCTTGCCTGGGAAATCCCATGGACAGAGGAGCCTGGCGGGCTACATTCCACAGGGTCACACAGAGTTGGACACGACTGAGCACAGCACACACATAATAAACTTCAAGTATGAAAGTGCTGGTCGCTCAGTCATGTCTTTGCGACCCCAGGGCTATAGCCCGCCAGGCTCCTCTGTTCATGGGACTTTCCAGGCAAGAATACTGGAGTCGGTTGTCATTCCCTTCTCCAGGGGATCTTCCTGACCTGATCAAACCCAGGTCTCTTGCTTTACAGGCAGATTCCTTACCCTCTGAGCTCCTAGGGAACTTAAAGAACAAATATAAAAAACTGTTCTGCTATCCACAATTTTTGTTACCCCATTACCTCAAATAGACAAGTGTTGGTGTCTTGCCATAGTCATTTCAAGCTTTTAAAAAATCGAGTAACTAAAATATTGTAGATAAATTTGAAGTTCTCTTTGCCTTCTCTCTCCTCTCTCTTCATTTTTCTCTTCTTATCTCAGAAGCAACCAACATTCTGAGTTTACTGTATATCTTTTTAATATTTTTAACGCAGTTTTACACAAGCACAGACATCCAGGAATAATATGTAGCACTGTGATGCGTGCATTTTTAGCTTGTTTAAATGGTATAATTTTATGTGTATATTTCTGCAACTTGATTTTTTAAACTCTGTATTTTGTTTCTCATATCTATGTCATTGTGTGTGTTTCAGTTTATTCTCTTAAAGTGGTTCACAGCATTCCTTTCAGTAAATATTACCATTATTTCCTTATTCTATTATTGATAGGCTATTTCCAAAACTTGGTGTTACAAATAATGCTTAAAAAAAAAAAAGACTGTTCTTATCTCCTTACATACATGGTTTATCCATTCATCAGTTGAAAAACATCTTGGTTGCTTCCAAATTTTTGTAATCATGAGCCAAGCTACTATGAACATTCATGTGCAGGTTTTTGAGGACAGGTATTCAACTCTTTTGGGTATTGGAAGCATGGAGTCTTAACCACCACTGAACTTCCATGGAAATCCATGACTCACAGCAAAATAGAGAGGAAAGTACAGAGATTTCCCATATATCCCTTGCCCCTACATTGGCATTACCCTCCTATCATCAACACCCACCCCCCACCATACCCACCGGCAACACAGTGGTACATTTGTTACAATTGATGAACTTACATTGAAAGATCGTGATCACTCAAAGTCCATAGCTTACTTTATGGTTCACTCTTGGTGTACATTCTACGGTTTGGACAAATGTGTAATGACATGACATGCCTCCACAACTGCACTGTTAAACAGAGTATTCCCACTGCCTCAAAATCCTCTGTTCTCTACCTATTTATCCTTCCCTTCCCACAACTCCTGACAACCACTGATCTTTTCACTGTCTCCACAGTTTTGCCTTTTCCAGAATGTCGTGTAATTAAAATCATACAGTATGTCCTTTCACATGGTCTTCTGTCACTTTGTAATATGCATTTATATTTCCTTTTTGTCTTTCCTGACTTGATGGCTCATTTCTTTTTAGCACAGATAATATACCACTGTCTGGGTGTACCACAGTTTATTTATTCACTCACATGCTGAAGGATATTGACTGCTTCCAAGTTTGGGAAGTTACGAATAAAGCTGCTAAAAACATCTGTGTAGAGGTTTTTGCATGTTGCTCCCTGTTTTAATCTAGGTTGAGAAGCAATTTGTCATAAACTCGCAGTGAGTGGCTAGTTTGGGTTTCTATCTATTGGGTTAGGGAGGAAGAAAAACAGTTCAAATAATGGACTTGAGTTTCCATCAAATACCATGTCCTTCAATTTATTTCTAAATATCTCTCAACTGTTTATTTCTCTTCATATCCACAGTCACTAGTACACACCACCATCTTTTCTCATTGGACTATGGAAATAGCATCCGCAAAGTTCTCTTCCACAACTACTCTAGTCTCTTCCAATCCATTCTCCACACTGAAGCTAGAAGGAACTTTGTAAAAAAAAAAGTATACACACACACACACATACACACACACACATACACACAGGGTACAGAGTACATCTGATGCTATGCCTTCCTGCTAAAAATCCTCCAATGGCTTCCCATTACCTTCAGGATAAAGACTGAATCCTTAAAGGGGCCTGCCAGCCAATGTACAGGTGACTCTTGATCCCCTTTCCAGCCTCATTTCCTCCCTCTCCATCCCTCCATCTCAGTGTTTCAGACAGTCCGTCCTTTGAACCTGACATATTCCTTCCTACTTCCTTCTGGAAAGTTTTTTCTACCCTTCTTCACCTAATTAACTCCTCACCTCATTTACACTCTTCAGATCTTAATTCAGAATATTACTTTTTCTAGAAAGCCTTCTCAGAACCCATCCCCCTTCCAACTGCCATATGAGGACAGTTTCCAATCTAAGCATCCCTGGCATTCTGAACTATCGTTTATTTAACAGTGAGCTTCACTAAACAATGAGCATCTTGAGAGCAGGGACCGTGTTTGTTTTGTTCACCATTGTCTACTCTGGATTTAGCACAGTGATTGGCAAATAATAGATGTCCACTAAACAGCTGTTAAGTAAATGCAGTATTGCTTATTATTAAGAATTGTGAACAAGAGAAATGTTAACGATCAAGAAATGTCCAGTTCATTAATATTGTATGTACTTGGTGAAAAGTTTTATTGTCTTTAAGGCATATAATTAGAAATATAATGACTTCAAAGGTTTACAGAAGTGTTAATGATAAAAGCAGAATGCAAAACTCTTCATCTGACGCTTACAATCTGTTAAAAAAAAATCTGTAATATTATTAAGGTCATAAGACATAAAGGAAAAACAGGTGAAAGAATTACTGAGTGTCATAATGTTCATGAAATATATGACAATACTGAATTTTGTAGCAGGCCATAGTTTTTCATGTGTCAAACACTTTATATGTAATAATGTAGAAATTATATGATTTTGAAGTTTAAAAAAGCTCTCCAGTAAACACAATGGAGCCAGGCACTTAAAATTTTTCCTTGTTATAACTGCCCTGATACTTTTATTCTGTTATTGATTTATCAGAGCTCTCAATTTTTAAACCAAACCAATTTTGCTTTTCTGCCTATTGAAAAAGAAATCTACCAGACATTTCCCTTTATTGATTTTCTTTTAGGTCTTAAAGGGAGAAGAAAATATTAGGAGTTCTGAAGCTTTCTCTGCCATATAAAATGTTCCAGGCTGACTAGATAATAGAAGGCAGTTGCTGATATGATATCAGTCACTGATATCAGTTGCTGATAATAGTATGCTTCCCAGGTGGCTCAGTGGTGACGAATCCACCTGCCAATGCAGGAGTCACGGGTTCAATCCCCGGGCTTGGAAGACCCCCTGGAGTAGGACATGGCAACCCACTCCAGTATTCTTGCCTGGAAAATTCCATGGACAGAGGAGCCTGGCTGCAGTCCATGGGGTCACAAAGAGTTGGACACGATGAGCACACATGCAAACACAATACTTGAGAGCAAATATCCATATGAATAAACATCAAAACTTTGAAGTCCAAATGTCTCCAGTGGCATTTTGTATAAATAACCTGACAAGAACACCTTAAAGGTTATAAAATACAGAATAAGATATTTATAAATATAAAATATATCACAAGGAACATATCAGGTAAATGAGTAAGATTGTGAATGACATGGCCTTCTAATAATTGTTCAGAGCTCTTAAGTAATAAAGATGCTAGGAGCTTGGGATTAACATACACACACTACTATATATAAAATAGATAATTGACAAGGACCTGCTGTTTAGCACAGGGAACTCTACTCAATGTTCTGTAATACTCTATGTAGGGAAAGAATCTGGAAAAGAATGATATCTGTATATGTATAAGTGAGTCACTTTGATGTACACCTGAAACTTACACAACATTGTAAGTCAACTATACTTCAATAAAATGTAAAATAAATAAGATGCTAATGGCTTATCTAAAAAACAAAAATCAAACAAACAAAAAGCAAAACAAATAAAAAAAAACTCTCAATCTTGTTAATTAATCAAATAATTGCTTTTTAATTTTCCAACTTTCTTCTGCCCGTCCATCTGTTGTTATTCCTGTTCTTTTGTGTTCTTTTGTGACCTGGTTTTTTCCCTAAATTCTTTAAATGTTGATGGAAATCATTTTATTTAAATTCTCTCTCTTACTGTGACATACATTTAGGGCTATGAATTTTTCACCACATACCATTTAAACCACATCATGGTAATCTGATGGACCCTAAACCATAAATCTCCAATAGTCATATTCTTTGTGTCTTTCACAGCGGTTAGTGTGCCCTTGGTGAGAGCCCATTAGATGTTTCCTGTGCTAAAAAAATTAAGAAATGAAATATTTCAATGTATGCTTCAGTATATAATCAAAGAAAAGAATAAAAAAAAAAAAATACTGTCTAGGTTGCAGCACAACCCTGGGTCTTAAGCGCTCTCTCCTCACTATGGTACTGTTGAGTTTTGTTGATTTGCTCAATCACTCCCAAATACAAGTTTTTTGGCATCATAAAGTCTTAGAATCCATTATCCTTCTTTTCCCTCATTTCTCAGATCCACCCTCTGCCCTGGCCATCTTTGTTTTGTTAGAATGCACAGTCCAAAAGTTCAACCACTTTGTTACTCCAAATTCATATGCCCTACTCTCCTTTAAAAATTTTCGGAGGTAAAAGTTTTCTTTTTTATGTCATGAGTAATTTCAAATTTACAGGAAAAAAATAGAGAACAATATAGTGAACACCAGTTTGTCCACCACCCAGTTAATAGATGAAATCAATTATAAACTTATTTAGACACTTTTCAAATATACACAGAGGTGGAGAGAAGGCAAGGAGAGTGAATCTCCATTTATCAATCACCCATCTTCAATAATCATTGAATTTTTTTTTTTTTGTTACCAATAAGTGGTACTGCTAACCATTCAATTGCCCAAGCCAAAAATCCAGTTACTAAATTCTAATCCTTTCTCCTGATCTCTAGCTGGTCAATACAGAGCCGTTTTAATTTTTATCAATATTTTCTAAATGTCTCTCGGAAACATTCACACTTCTTCATTCCCACGGCCCCTACCTACTGTGGCACAGGCCAGCATCATCTGTCACTCAGGTTCCTGCAAAACCGTCCCTACTGGTTTACTCCTCTCTAATTAGTTCTCCATCTGTAAATAATGTGCCCTCTGCTCTTAAAAATTAATCATGCAATAAGATTTACTTTTTCAGTGTGCAGTTCTATGACTTCTAGCACATGGATTCATATAATTACAACCACAATCAGGATACAGAACAGTTTCATCACCCCAACCAACTCCACTGTGTTATCCCTTGTAGTTACCCCTTCCCTCCCCATAACCCTTGGCAATTATGGATCTGTTCATCAGTAATGGGTCTTTTACAATGTCTGTGTGCTCATGTCACTCCCTTCCTTAAAATGCTTCTTCGGCTTTCTATTGTTGTAAGCCCTTTTCTAACTCTCAGGTCTCCTCTCACCACTTCTCATCTCCCATTCTCTGTCACTTTTTTTTTTCAGCTCAGTGTAAACTTTTAAAAAGTTTTATTTTATTGAAGTATAGATGCTTCACAAAGTGATTCCGTTATACACACTTTAAATAAATTAATAAATGCATTTTTGTGTACTATGCAATCTACTTCTTCACCAACATGAGATATGTGTTTTAATGGTTTCAGTTGCAGAATAAACATGGAGAAACATTATTCACGTTTGGCGATAAAATCGTCTTATTCAGACTTGGTCATCAATGTAGGAAAAGTAACTCTTGGTGAAAGTAACAGAAAAAAGCTGCAGAAAGTTCAGAGAGAGAAAGAGAAGGCGAAAGTGATCCAGGCTGCATGTGCTTTATTAAACTCAGGAGGAGGAGTGATTCAACTGGAAATGGCAAACAACGATGAAAATCTCGTGGAGATGGGACTGGATTTAGAAGAAGCTTTGAGAACACTTATTCTGTTTTCAAATCTGCAAGCTTTCTTCAAGACAAAGCAACAAGGGAAGTGTTACTACATTTTTGTGAAGTCTTGGAGCACCGACGCTTTCCCTGAAGACATTTCTGTTAAGCCCCGCATTTGTAGCCTGAGTTCTTCGTTATACTGTAGATCTGGCACTTCTGTGTTTCTCATGGATTCAGGAAAGGCATTCAGTTTCCTGAAAACCAAGAAAACAAATGCAAAAAGCTCAGGGAAAGAGCCTTTTGGTGAAATTTCCAAGGTTATACATCCAGACCTCCATGACGTGGATCCTACTTACTGTGTTCTTCAAAAAGACCATTTTGAACATGGTGAAGTCATGCCTTTTCCCGAGTCTCAATTCATAGAGTTTAAGCAGTTTGCTACAAAACACATTGAACAATATACGAAAGACACGATTCTAGAGTATATCCCTGCATTTGCAAACACTGAAGGAGGCTATCTTGTTATTGGTGTGGATGATAAAAGTAGGAAAGTTCGGGGATGTGCTAAAGAAAATGTTGACCGTGACTCTTTGAAAAAGAAAATAGAAGAAGCAATACAAAAATTATCTTGTGTCCATTTTTGCCAATGTCAATGCCAGATAGATTTCACAGTCAAAATCTTGGATGTGTTAGACAAGGGAGAGTTATATGGCTATGCTTGTGTGATCGGAGTGAAGCGATTCTGTGGTGCAGTGTTCTCAGGTGTTCCCAGTTCGTGGATGGTGAAGGATAAGGAGGTTTGCAGCCTGACAACTGAGGAATGGCTAAGCATGATGATGGATACAGATCCAGGTAAGATGGAAAAAAACTCCCTTCCTGTCTTTTCTGCCTCTTCAGAAGCTCCAATTAAACATATTTGCCATGACTTTGAACTTCTCACATCCATTAAACTCTGTGTTTTTTGAACCTTCAAGTATCCTACTTTCCAAACATGAGAAAATTTGGCTGGGTGATGACAAGCCTGAGTCCAGTGTCTTATAATGGGCAATTGCCCACATCAGATGAAAAGAAAATTGTTTGGGGATGATTGCCTTGCAGTGGTGTATTGGAACTAACTCTTGCTGTTTATTGAGATTTATTAAATTTTCAGGATTGTTGTGAGCCAGTTGTTAAACAGTCATTATTAAAAATCAAGTTATACAAACAAAAATCAAGTTATACAGTTCCATAAATTATATTTAAAACCAATGCAGTAAATAAAAAACACAATTATTTATAATACTACTTTTTTTTTTTTGAGACACTTGTCTTTAATATAAAGTTTAATTTGGATTGTTTCTTCTTTTTTTTTTTTCAATTATTTTTATTAGTTGGAGGCTAATTACTTCGCAACATTGCAGTGGGTTTTGTCATACATTGACATGAATCAGCCATGGAGTTACATGTATTCCCCATCCCGATCCCCCCTCCCCCCTCCCGCCCCACCCGATTCCCCTGGGTCCTCCCAGTGCACCTGGCCCGAGAACCTGTCTCATGCATCCCACCTGGGCCGGTGATCTGTTTCACCATAGATGATATACATGCTGTTCTCTCGAAACATCCCACCCTCGCCTTCTTCCACTGAGACCAAAAGTCTGTTCTGTAAATCTGTGTCTCTTTTTCTGTTTTGCATATAAGGTTATCATTACCATCTTCCTAAATTCCATATATATGTGTTAGTATGCTGTAATGATCTTTATCTTGCTGGCTTACTTCACTCTGTATAATGGGCTCCAGTTTCATCCATCTCATTAGAACTGATTCAATATAATACTACATTTTAAGATGATGCGTGTGAGGTTATTTACATCTATTGTATCTGCATGATGGAATTGCTCTAAAATGATGTGTTATGATGCATGTCTCCCCAACTCTGCATTTAGTGACATCATATTGGTAGCTTAAAATTGCCCATGATGGGAATATTTACACCATAGATACATGCATAGATAAGTGTACTAAAAGAATGTTCTATGTACCATAGAAGAAATAAAAACAAAATGCTATTCAGATATGGAGAGTGGAGACTTATATTGAATGGAAACACATTCAAACTTCCAAATAACATCTCTCTTATGATGGTTTTGGCAACTTTCATATGCAGTAAAGGCACTTGTTCATACAGGGTGAATGGGGTGTTTTCTTGCTATTATGTCTCAAATCATGCCTCGACAGCCATACAATATACCCACTCATAAAGTCTTTTTCAGTGGTGAAGAGATGAACTAACATGTCAGAATAACATGAATTTCCTTTCTTTGTTAAGATCTTAGGCAGCTGTGCAAAGACTTTGAATCTCAGCTGAGCCTGTCTAACAGCCCTCCTCAGAGCAGACCAGTGTACTCCAAGAAAGGTCTGGAACATAAGAAGGATCTCCAACAACGCTTATTTCCAGGTAGCAACAATGGTTTGCCTACTTCACACCAGCCAGTTTCTGTGTTAGTAGAGGGGGAGATAAACTGTTATGTTTGTTATTTAAAGTCCTGAAAGTACACTCTGCAAAACCTATGTGTTCAAGGTAATGGTGCTATAAACATATTGATGATAAGTAGTTTAGAAATGAACCCTCACTGACCTCATTCACTGAGGCAGTATCACATATAGAATCCAGGAACATTATTGCCCTTACAGACCTTTTGGTCTTGTTCTTAAATAGGACTGATCATCAGTATTTCTGGTTATTTTTAAAAGTACAGATACCTGGCTCCACACTCCAGACTTCATAAATTAAAATATCTGAAGATAGAACCTTATAATGTTCATTTTTTCAAGCTACTCACAGTATTCTGACCCTCATCCATTTTGGGCACTTTTGATCTAGTTGAATTAGAGGCATACATTGAACTAAGGGCAAATTACCGAACTAAGGGCAAATTACCTCTACCAAATTTACCAGAGGAGTGCCAGTTATGAATACGAAGATGTAAGATTTATATCAAGATGGAACACAAAACAAATACAATGAAGATCAATTACAACATGAGTCAGCATGTTTGGGTTTGAAAGTGAAAGTTAAGTCGCTCAGTCGTGTCCCAGTCTTTGCAACCCCCTGGACTGTAGCCCACCAGGCTCCTCCGTCCATGGGATTCTCCAGGCAAGAATGCTGGAGTGGATTGCCATTTTCTTCTCCTGGGGATCTTCCCGACCCAGGGATCGAACCCATTGTGGGGGGGTCTCCTTGCATTGCGGGCAGATGCTTTTACCTCTGAGCTAGGTTTAGGACAGCACAAAATCATGTTTCAGGACCAAGGATAGCATCTGTTCTCATTCCTTGCTCCCAACATGTTAGGTTTTCCGTTGCTGTCCTCTTTCTATACTTCTAGAGAGGAAAAACCACCTGATCAGATATATGCAGTAAGTTAATGGCTTATCTGGCACTAGAATCTGATACATAAATGTCCTTTTGTTGTTATTTAGTCGCTAAGTCGTGTCCAACTCTTTTGCCACCCCATGGACTGTAGCCTGCCAGGCTCCTCTGTCCATGGGATTCTCCAGGCAAGAATACTAGAGTGGGTTGTCATTTCCTCTTCCAGGGAATCTCCCTGACCCAGGGATAGAACCCGAGTCTCTTGCATTGGCTGGCAGATTCTTTACCACTGAGCTACCAGGGAAGCGTCCTATGTATGTGGAAATGTCTATCGAGGACCTTTAAGTTAATAGATAATGATGTTCCAATTAAGATTTCTTTTTCACCTTACCTAATTGAGCTTTCTGCATTCATTTGCATATCAATTTATATTTTAATAATTGTCCACAATAAACAGTACTAAATCTAAGAATAAACATAAGCATTGATAATTATTTTTTAAATTCAACAAATTCTATTTTAGTAGAACTTATTAACATTGAATAAATTATATCTAAAAACAAAACACTGGGCTTTATGCTCATAGAGTGATAACCTATTATTCTAGTATAAAAAAATCAATTTTCCAGGAATCATACCAAACATTTGAAGGACAGTTTCAACACTATTCAAATTATTCCAGAGTCATATAAAAAGGGAAGATTCCCAGGTTATTTTAAATGGGAGTAACAGTAATTGTAAAACTTGACAGAGACAGCATACAAAAGGAAAACTCAGACTAATCTTCCTTATGAATGAAAATGCAAACACAGAACTCCAGAAATGAAAGGATGGATCAACATTAAGAGAGTAATTATTATAATCCATAATTTCTAATTATAATCCACCATTTCTTCATGCAGAAAATTTTATGATTGTCCTCTTATATACTGAAAAAGCATTTGAAAAGCATGAATATACATTTTAATTTTTAGAAGACAATAAAATAGGAGCCCATAGATACTTCTTTAACATTATATTTATATCTATGTATTGATGTCTATATCTATCAATATCCACCAAAGACCATTATGCTAATAGGGAGATATGAGAAGCATTCTATTAAATTTGGGGACAAAACCATTATGTGCACTACTACAACTTTTGTGCAGTGTTAATTAGCCAATGCCATTAGATAGGAGAAAGAAATTAGAGGGACAAAAACTGAAGAACATAGGACCATATTCAAGAGAATCCAATGAAAACCTATTATAAACAATAGAAGAATATGGACTGAATACCAATAGTTGTATTAATAGCATTATATGAAGTCAGAATTAATATCACAAAAATTCAGTTTCCTAATATAACAAACAATCAAAGAAAATACCCAATTTTCAATAGCAACAAAAAGTTAAAATATCTAAGATAAGCCAATCTGAGAAAAATTTTAAATAATATTGAAGGACACAGAAGAAAAATAAAATGGAAACACATGTTATATTTTTGAAGGGAAGAAAGTTGTCAATTTTCTCTAAGTTATTTTATAAACTTAGGTATCAATTTTAAAAAACCCAAGAGATTAACTTAATCTGGAGATTAACTTAACTTCATTGGAACTTAAAGTTCCAGTGAAAAAATAAGTAAGAAGAGCCAGGAAATAAAAATCTGAAAAAGAAGAGCAAAAAGAAGGGCACTCCAGATATGAAATCATTATAAAGCCTCAAATAAAAACAGAGTTATATTGACATATAATTAGATCAAGGGTACAGAATAGAAGATCTGAAAATAGATGCAAACACATATCAGAATTTAGTTCGTGATGGAACTGGTCTCTCAACTAAGGGAGAAGAATGGGGATGTTTCAATAAAGAGACATTGGGATAACTGGGTGATAATTTATTTTTAAAAAGATGCATGATTGATACTATATACCAACATAAGCTCTAAATCAATCAAGAATTTAAAAAAATCAAAGCCATAAGTGTTCTGGAAGAATACATTCATAAATGGCTTTATGCTTTTGGCATGAGGATTAGAACATTCAAGATTCAAAATCCAGAAGCCGTGACTGTATACTGACATACATGATTACATTAAAAATAAGCAGTGTGCATGGCTAAAACAACTAGGTACAAAGTCAAAGGGCCATTGACCAACTAGGAAAAATGTTTGCAACTGATATTACAGAGGGCCAATGTCTCTAATATATAAAGAGCTTCCAAAAGTTGATGAGGATAAAGAACAACTTAACAGAAAAATCAACTAACATAGTTCAGAGCACATAAAATTCAAATGGCTTTCAAACATTTGGAAAGATTCCTAATCGTAATCAAAATAAGAGATGTAAATTTAAACAAGCTATCATTTGTATCTACTGGATTGTAAAAAAAATCTGATATTATCATTTGTATGCTATACTGCTATTTCTCGGCATTTGTATGCGATACTATGCAAGTCTTCCCATTCATTACTGGCAGGGATACATATTGGTACAACTATGGAGGACAATTTGGCAATATCTATTGGAAGGACAGATGCATTTACCCTTTTACCCAGTAATCCCACTGCTGGGACTTTTAAATTTATTATTATTTTGGCCATACCACATGGCTTGTGGGATCTTAGTTCCCTGACTAGGGATCCAATCCAGGCCCTCGGCAGTGAGAGTGCTGAGTCTAAAATCACTGGACTTCCAGAGAGTTCCTGGGAGTTTATACTTTATATATACCTGTGTGCACACTAAATGTCCAAGACTATGTACAAGGTTACTCATTGTAATGGGCTTCCCAGATGGCTCAGTGGTAAAGAATCTGCCGGCCAATGCAGAAGATGTGGTTTGATCCCTGTGTAGGGAAGATCCCCTGTAGGAGGAAATGGCCACACACTCCAGCATTCTTGCCTGGGAAATCCCATAGACAGAGGAGCCCAGCAGACTACAGTCCATAGGGTCGCAGAGAGTCAGACACGACTGAGGACCGAGTGAATGAGCGTGCACACATTGTAATATTCTTGTAATGGCAACAAGTTGAGGCAGGGACTTCCTTAGCGGTCCACTGGTTGAAAGCCTGCCTTGTAGCACTGGGGTTGCAAGTTCCATCTCTGGTCGGGGAACCGGGATTTCACATGCCATGGAGCAACTGGAGAATCCGTGGTTTGCAATGGAAGGTCCCACATGCTGCATCTAGGACCCTACACAGCTAGGTAAATAAATATTTACTTTAAAAAAGTTGGAGCAAACACACAAGAATCCATCAACAGGGACTTGTGTCACATCCATAAGATGGCATGTTAGACAAATGTGGGAAAAAAATAAGGCAGTTCTTGGCACTTGTATAGAAAGATCTCCCACACATATTGCTGGACAAAAAGATGTGAGGGCTGAACAAAAGGGGGAAATATTTGCTTGTATTTGCTCGAAGAAGTTTTGGAAGAATAGGTGAGGAACTGGCAAAAAAAAAAAAAAAGTCTGTGTTAGGGGAGTAGGATGGAGTTGAAGAGGGAGGAAAAGAGCAAACAGGAGTAGAAGTGCTTTGGCATTTGGACTATGGGGATGTATTACCTAGTTAGAACTATTTTTTAAGGCAAATTGTCATTTTTCAGAGTCTGCTATTATTAGATTCTAAACTCTCAACATGGTAAATAATCAGTTCAGTTTCGGTTTTGCAGCGGGAGTCCAGATTCTGTGGATAGGGAAATCCACTATTGATCGACAATAGTTTAGCTTCAGATTAAACAGTATAAATGTTTCTTGAAAGAAATGTAATGACTCTCTGGAGTTTTGTCTGTGCCTGGCGTGATGGGTACTAGAGAAAGTCAGGGGTGAGAGTACTGGATCAGATTCAGCCAGCCCCGAACGACCTCCATCCTGGTGTCCTAAACTGTTAGGTGCCCTCACCTGATTTCCTGTAGTTGGAAAAAGCATCAGTCCACATACTTCAGGGCTCCGTGTTTAACGATTTCCCTAGCTCATCTACTGTATAGCACAGGGAACTCTGCTTAATATTGTGTAACGGCCTAAATAGGAGAAGGTTTTGAAAAAGAATAGCCACTAGACACGTGTATATTTGTGTAAAAGAATCACTTTGCTGTGCACCTGAAACTAACACGTTGTTAATCAACTATACTCTAGAATACTCTTAAAATGTTTACTTATTGGACTTCCCCGGTGGTACAGTGGTTAAGAATCCACCTGCTGACAAAGAGGACTTAGGTTCGATCCCTTGTCTGGGAAGCTTCCACATGCCACGGAGCAACTGACCCCATGCACCACGACTGCTGAAGCCTGTATGCCTAGAGCTTGTGCTCTGCAACCAGAGATGCCATCAAAATAAGAAGCCGGCCTACCACAGCTAGAGAGTAGCCTCTGCAACTAGAGAAAAACCTGTTCCCAGCAATGAAGACTCAATGCAACCAAAAATTAATTAATACATTAAAAAAAATTTTATTTAAGGAAATGGCAACCCACTCCAGTGTTCTTGCCTGGAAAATCCCATGGACAGAGGAGCCTGGCGGGCTACATACAGTCGAGGCCACAGCATGGGGTATTTGCAGGCATCCCTCACCTTCCATCCATGGAAAACCAGAAATGAAGAGGATTAACAGCGTGGGGCTATGCTTGACCATGAAGGAATAAATGCCTCTCCTCCTTCCCTAAAAAAAAAAAAAAAATTTTATTTATTTAGGCTGCACTGGGTTGCAGCATGTGGACTTTTAGTTGTGGTATGCTTGCAGGATCTAGTTCCCCAACCAGGGATTGAACCTGGGCCTCCTGCATTGGGAGTGCCCAGTCTTATCCACTGGGCCACCAGGGACTCCCTAACATAAATGAAAAAAAACGCATTCACACACATACACAAACACAAAAGATTTCCCTAGATCCATGGTGAGATTAGTGCTTAGTATGGATATGAAGTTCTGTGAGAACCCTGAGGAGAGAACAAACATGGGGCTTCTGGAAGGACTGGAAGGACTGAGATGTCAAAAGTAGAGGTTTTTTTGGAATTCTCTTGCTTTTTCTAAGATCCAGCCAGGTCTTAGTTGTGGCACACAGAATCTTCCACCTTTGTTGTACCATATGGGATCTAGCACCCCAACCAAGGAATCCGCCTGCAATATGGGAGACCTGGGTTCGATCCCTGGGTTGGGAAGAAACCATGGAGAAGGGAACAGCTACCCACTCCAGTATTCTGGCCTGGAGAATTCCATGGACACTACAGTCCATGGGGTCGCAAAGAGTTGGACACGACTGAGCCACTTTAACTTTCAAAAGTAGAGGAGGGCATTCGAGTCTCAGGGCACACCTGCACAAAGGCACAGAGACCCCAAGTCACATGGAGAGTGGTAACTCCTCTGGTGCACATGAAGTGGTTGGTCTTTTATTGACATTTAGTCTGGCCCCTATCATTGATTAAGTGCCAAGTAGAATATCAAAGAAATGAAAGGGACACATTGTCTCCACATAATTTCCTTGGGAAGCATATCCCATTATGTAATTAAAAATACGAGCTATTTGGTGATAAGGAGGTGCTATGAACATCAAATGCTTTAGTGACATGCTCCACTTAGCAGCAGGCGTAGTCTGTGTGGCTTGCAGGGCTGTGCAGTAGAGACCACGAGAGGGTCTGGTGTCTGAGACAGTACCGGGTCCAGCCCACGGCTCTGCCACTTCCCAGTGGTGTGACCTTGGGCCAGGCACTTGACCTGTTTGAGTTCCTATTTACTCATACGAAAAAGACAACAGTCAGTATATCTGCCTTGCAAAATTGTGAGAATCATAGATGCATGTCAACTCCCAGGTATAATCAACAAATGGTGTGTTTTCTTATTTTATACTTCTTATTTTATACTTCCTGTTTGGTTTCTAAAGCTGCATGTTTAAACATATCCTTATATCTTCTGTCCATCCAAAGATGCATGTTTCCCCCATCTTTTAAATATTTATTTATTTACTTTTGGCTGTGATGGGTCTTGCTGCTGCTCAGGCTTTTCTCTAGTTGTGGCTAGTGAGGGCCACTCTCTAGTGGCAGTGCATGGGCTTCTCATCGTGGGCACTTCTTTCATCCTGGAGCAAAGGCTCTAGGTGCTCAGGCTTCTGTGGTTGTGGCATATGGGTTCAGTAGCTGTGGCTCCCAGCCTCTAGAGCACAGGCTCAGCGGTCGTGATGCATGGGCTTAGCTGCTGTGCAGCATATCGGATCTTCCTGAGTCAGGGATTGAACCCGTGTCTTCTGCATTGGCAGGAGGGTTCTTTACCACTGGGAGTCACCAGGGAAGCCCTCCTCCCACCTTTTACATCTCCAAAATCCAGATGTGTCTCATCATAGATTCCATCTCCTACTTACCACCACCCGGGTTACAGGCAAAACCAAGTTAAGCAAACATCTGATACCAGTGAGAAAGTACCACGGCAAGGAACAATAAACAACCACCAATGCAATATGGGTCATTTCACTGGAAATCAACACTACAGATCCAGTTTCTAGCATGTGATCTGATGCCACCACCAGAGAACGACAACAGTCTCTTCATTCCTCCCCCCACCTCTTGGGAACAAATGATCGTTGACATAAGTTTAAAACCCTAAAAGGCAAAGTTTATTTTCATGTCACAACACTGATCCCTGCTCCCTCATGTCAAAGGGAAGACTCTTTGTTATGGATGCAGTCTTACATAGATCTGTAAGGGAGTGATGCTTCAGGAGAGTTATCTCAGAGTCTGATCTCAGCATCTCCCAGTGCAGGGCTGCATGGAGTTTCCCTCTAGCAAAGTTCTCATAGCTCCATCTTCTCCACTGATATTTAATGACCACCTTCTTCTTGGAAGGGTTCTTCCTCCTTCCATCAGTGGGGACTGTTCAGGGGCATTTTGAGATTCAGGTGCTTTAAGAGTAGCAAGGGAAAGAATAACTTCTCAACCAGCTACAATGAGCACATACTTTATGCCATTTCATTTATTTCTCACCATAAGAGATGTGCTATTTTTGTAAACATGGATTTCTGTTCGTTTTACAGATGAGGGAACAGTCTTAGGTTAAGAAATTTACCAGGGTCATAAACATAATAAGCACATAGGCTTAGCTGAAGTGTGCCAGACTATCAAGGCTTCTTTTTCTTCACTGTAATATAATAATATTGGCAAAAGAATGTATATAAAATATGTAATTTATAATAATTAATAACATTACAATTTAAGTATAAGTATTTAGCAATTTTGATTAATTACAATTAATCATAAAAATGTGGCCTTTGCCATTAAATGTATAATCTTTTCCATATCTAGTGACACCAGGATGTCTGAAATACACCCCTGAATCTCTCCAGAAGGAACTGTTCTTGCAGAATGAAGGTTTGGAGGAATTAATACATAGGCAAATAGACCCATTCTCCCAGGGAATTTTAATCCTTTCTACAAGCTGGGCTGTGGACCTGAACTTGGAAGAGAAGCCAGGAGTCATCTGTGATGCTCTGCTGATAGCGCAGAACAGTCCTCCCATTCTCTACACCGTCCTCAGGGAGCAAGACGCAGAGGGGCAGTCCTATTGCACTCGCGTGGCGTTCACGCTGAAGCAGAAGTTGGTGAACATGGGAGGCTACACTGAAAATCTGTGTATCACGACCAAGGTCCTCCACCTGAGTCCCGAGAGCAGTGCAGAGTCCTCGGCGGGTTCAGGCTCTGTGATTGATTACCCCAGTTCCTATCACCTAGCAGACACTCAGCAAATGGAAGCTTTGCTGCAGTCGCTTGTGATCGTCTTGCTTGGCTTCCGGTCTCTCTTGAGTGACCAGCTCGGCTGTGAGGTTTTAAATCTGCTCACAGCCAAGCAGTATAAGATCTTCTCAAAAAACCTGCGCAAGAGCAAAGAGTTGTTTATCCATGGCTTACCTGGCTCAGGGAAGACGATCATGGCCATAAAGATCATGGAGAAGATCAGGAACACATTTCACTGTAAGACGAATGAAATTCTCTACACTTGTGAGAACGAGCCTTTGAAGAATTTTATCAGGTAAGCAGTTGGATCTTTTTTTTTTTTTTTTTTTTGGGCCGTACCACACCGCTTAATGGGATTGAACCCAGGCCCACTGCACCAAAAGGGCCGAGTTCTAATCATTGGACGGCCAGGGAAGTCCCAGCAGCTGGATCTTATTGTCAGCAAATGAGGTTCTGTCTAAATTCACTCCACATCCCCGACAACCTGAATCAGCTTGTTTCTTGAGAGTAAGATGGCAAAATGATCTGTGGCAAGAATACCATGTTTGTAGCTGCTGCTAAGTTGCAGAGAAGGCAATGGCACCCCACTCCAGTACTCTTGCCTGGAAAATCCCATGGATGGAGGAGCCTGGTCGGCTGCAGTCCATGGGGTAGCTAGGAGTCGGACACGACTGAGTGACTTCACTTTCACTTTTCACTTTCATGCATTGGAGAAGGAAATGGCAACCCACTCCAGGGTTCTTGCCTAGAGAATCCCAGGGACCGGGGAGCCTTGGGCTGCCGTCTCCCTGGAATTCTCCAGGCAAGAACCCTGGAGTGGGTTGCCATTTCCTTCTCCACGTGTTTGTAGGAGTATGATCATTTTCCTCCTTTACTGACTCAAGGGAAAACCGGATGTATCTCTTTAATTTTCACAGGGACAAAGATATCTGCCAGGCAGTGACCCGGAAGAGCTTCATGAAATATGACTTTACACACATTCAACACATCATCATCGATGAAGCTCAGAATTTCCGCGCTGAAGATGGGGATTGGTATAGAAAGGCGAAAACCATAACTCAGAGAGACACGGATTGCCCAAGAATTCTGTGGATCTTTCTGGACTACTTTCAGACCAGCCACATGGAGTGCATCGGCCTCCCTGCTCTCTCAGCCCAGTATCCAAGGGAAGAGCTCACCAGAGTGGTACGCAATGCAGGTCAAATAGCCGGATACCTACAACGTGTATTGCAGAGGGTCAGGAAAAATCCTCCACGTAACATCCCTCATGAGCCCCTGAAGATGTGTCTTGAAGCTAAATGGGCTTGGGATGTTCAGGGAACCTTAAATATTAAGAAGAACTTAACTCTGAATGCAATAGTGACGCATGTGGCAGACACATGCAAGCTTCTCTTTGAAAGGGGCTATTCTCCCAAGGATGTTGCTGTGCTTGTCAGCACCACAAGAGATGTGGAGAAATACGAGCAGGAGCTCTTGAAAGCAATGAGGAAGAAAAGGATAATGTGTCTCACCAATGCGAGTGACATGGGGGGTGATCACATTGTGTTCGATAGTATCCGAAGATTCTCAGGTCTGGAAAGGAACATTGTGTTTGGGATCCATCCAAGCACCATGGAGCCAGCTATCTTATACAACATTCTTGTCTGTCTGGCATCCAGAGCGAATCAACAGCTACATATTCTGTGGCAGCGTGATGTTTAAGAAGAATTCCAAACCAAAATGATGAGGATGAGGCGATTTGGGATTTGGGATGAGGCGATTTGCTCTGTCAGTATCCATGGGTGGCAGTCTGACTGGTATTGGAAGAAACTTGTCTTTTCCATTCATGGAAAAGATTTGGGCAGAGCTGACATACAGAATCTGGAACTTCCCTCTCTGGCTCTCTCCTTTTAGGGATTCCTCCCCACACTACTTCTGACAGCTATTGTCCCAAATTCTGACTCTGATTCTTCCGACCAGAATGATAGTGATTTTCTAAAGAAACTTTAATCACCCTGCACAGCCCAGACTGTGACCTGCCCTTTGGCTAAAAGCCATAAAACAACACATTCGTCCAGTGGCCGTTGTTTCTTCTAAGTCTGGACCCTCATAGTGTATTTTTAAAAAAATTTGTCCAGGATCTATAGTTAATCTGCAGAAGGGTGGTCTGGTAAGGACTACTTGGCCACATTAGAAGCAGAATTCTTATTTCCAGAATTCTTGACATTTCTCTGTGTTGCAGTGATCCAGGATTTGGGAGGTTCCCAAGATAGTTCAGACAGCAACTGAGTGGGTCTTAATAATTTTTGGCAGAACATAGAGCACTGTACAAGTATTTAATCCTTTAAAATTGTAAGTTCCATTTTTTTTGTCCTCAGAATATCCCAGATCAAGCTTTAATCATGATAGTAAGCATTGATTGTCACTTTACAAAGAAATTATAAGCCAATATAAAACAAAACTAGAGCCATTTTCTCTTTCACTGAGAGCATTAGAGACCAAAATCTGCTTCTAAAGGTGCACACGGGTCATTAAGTAAATAGAACTAGGAAAAATACAGTCTTTACAGAGGAACTTCTCAACTCTGCTCTACTTAATGTTCTATAACATATCAACTTAAATTTTGAGTCAAGTATATTCTTGAACTATAATTTCCCCCTTTACTTTTATATTTTGGTGGGCCAGTCTTAAGGACTGAATGTTTGTGTCCTTCCAAAATTGACAGATTGAAGCCCTTAACATTTAGTGTGGATGTATTTGTAGATTTGTAAGGAAGTCATTAAGGTTAAATGAGGTCATAGGATGGGGTCTTGATCTCCTAAGATTGGAGAGCTTATAAGAGACACGCAAGAGCTCTTTCTGTCTCTTTCTCTGTTCACACACAAACATGAGGTCATGTGAACCCAGAGAGAGATGGTGGCCAGTTCCAAGTCAAGAGGCTCCAAGATGAAACAACTCCTCCTGACACCACGATCTTAGATTCCCAGCATCTAGAACTTTGTGAAATAAATTTCTGTCCTTTAAGCCACTCAGTCTGTGGCATTTTGTTCTTACAGCCTAAGCAGACTAACATAGCCACAGAATTATTCTTCTAACTAAAACACATACTTAATAGTGTTAGTGTTAGTTGCTCAGTCATGTCCGACTCTTTGTGACCCCATGGACTACAGCTCACCAGGCTCCTCTAACCATGGAATTCTCCAGACCAGAATACTGGAGTGGGTAGCTATTCCCTTCTCCAGGGGATCCTTCTGACCCAGGGATCGAACCCAGGCCTCCCACATTGCAGGCAGATTCTTCACCATCTAAGCCACCAGGGAAGCCCTGCTACTTAATAACGCCAATGCATTTCTTATTTTTCTGTCCATACAAAACATTTGAAAAATGTTTCTAGTCTAAAAAATAACCACAAAACATTTGTACAACTAATGGAAATTTAAAACATTACATGACTAATATTCCACTTATTACTAGTCCTATTCTACTCCCCTTCTCCCATCTTATAAGTTGTGACTTTTTCTTTCTCCTGTCTGTGCTTGCACATGGAATTTCATCCTCTTGACTTGAAACTGTAGGCTCTTCTAACTTCAGCAAAATAAGGAAAAAGTGTTCTTTCTTTCTGATTGCATTAAATCAGTTACAACACTGCACCAAATAGTTATCCTTGTAAATGCTGTTTCTAATAAAATTGGTTTTGTAAGTTCCCTGGACTTGGAGTTGCAATGTCTACAAAAGTAATTCTTTAAAAGTCTAATTCTGGAGCAAAGCCTGCCACCATGTCCTGCCCACTGTCCACTGCCCACAGTGGGGTATCTCTCCAGAAACTTGCTTCAGGCCTGTAAACTCCCCCATCCATTAAACCATTGGTTCTCTGTTGCTGACTCCAGCCTGTTTCTTCAGTCTTGAAGCTGGGCAAACACGGGCCTTGTAGGCCTGAGGGTGCAGTCCAGAAACTGGTGGAGCCAACCAAGAAACCGAAGAAACTCCCACTCGTGCCAAGATGTTGGAAAACACAGGATGGGGAATGGAAAGCTGCAGGGACTGCCCATGAGCCTGTGGGGCCTGAAAGTTGCAGGGGTAATCCTGGGGTGTCTGTCCTTGCTGAAGGGGGGCCACCAAGAGATCTGGAGAGCAATGGCCTCTAATGGCTCTGCTATTGTATCAGTGTGAGCCTTTTGTCATTGGCAAACCTATCTTTCAAGAAGTATTTGGTATTTCTCTTGTGCCTCTGAGATGTAAATAATCTATCTGGGCTCTCTGGAACTTTAATCTTACATGACCTCTAAGGGTAAAGAAGGGAAAAAAAGCTTTTAGGTAAACTCTGTAGAAATAATTATATTTTGGGAATGTCTACCTAAAATAGTCTCCCTAGATTTTGGTGACTTTGAAAATGAAGTTGAAAGAAGAGAATTCATGAGTCATTTCAAACAGGATAAAATATTGAAGTATTAATTACTGGGCAAGTCTAAGTTTACCTACCTTTGTTTGCTTAGGAGAGGAAGACTAAACATTAAGTTTTCCAATCAGGAAGTGCATGATTACTTGCTTCTTGTTTGTTTTTTTTTTTTTTTTGCCAGAGATTAAGATTCTCAAGGGCTAAGATTATAATTAGTCATAATTCTTGTAACCAAGTTTCTTTATCCATCACATTGTGATCGTTTGTGCCTTTTTGAAATACTTTAGACATTTGTTATTGCTGTACTCTGATGTTTTAGCAAAAAATGCTTCATCTTCAAGAAGATTCGTAGGAAGAGCCTCTTGACCATAACAGGTCTGATAAATTTCATCTTATACTGCTGAACTGATAGCTCAGTTAGTAAAGAATCTGCCTGCAATGCAGGAGACTCTGGTTCAATTCCTGGCTCAGGAAGATCTGCTGGAGACGGGATAGGCTACTCACTCCAGTATTCTTGGGCTTCCCTGTGGCTCAGCTGGCAAAGAATCCACCTGCAGTGCAGGAGACCTGGATTCGATCCCTGGGTTGGGAAAATCCCCTGGAGAAGGGAAAGGCTACCCACTCCAGTATTCTGGCCCGGACAATTCCATGGACTCTAGTCCATGGGGTTGCAAAGAGTTGCACACAACTGGGCAACTTTCACGGGATACTGTTGAACTAGGTAAGAACTTGAAGAATCCTAATAGAAGACCTGATGTCTTCATAAAAAGTTAACAGAAAGACTGGTTACTGAATGACCTGGTAAATATGGTTATACCATTTATGGGTTTTGTCTGGAATGTTACTGTTTTTGATCTGTGTTTTTCAGATATGAAGAAGCCCTTTCACTCAAGTTGGGTATGATTTACAGTCATTTGGTAAACTACACCTGTGGGTAGAATTAAAACATTTTTCGTCTCTACCTGTCCCTCCAGAAGTTAGAGATCCTTAGGTTCTGAGCAGCCTTCTCAGGTGGTGATAGAGACTATCTCCGGGCATGTGCAGGAATCTTAATATTTTGGGGACTGAGAAATCCATCACGTATAGCCTGAGAGCAGGCCTTTGCATGGCTTCGCTGGCTTCCAGGGGCCTTTTGGGAATTCTGTCTGAGACTCCCAAGGAGTTCTCCCTCAGTCAGTTTGGAGGAGTCTCATTGCATGGTGAGACTCTGAGTGTGGTCAATTGACCAGGCTTATTTTGCAAACAAATTACTTTTGATGGGCTGTGTTTGGTGGAATGAGGGTAATTTTAGAGAGAACAATATTCCAGTTCTGTTAATTGAGCTCTGTATTTATGAAAGTTATTGTGCTAGCCATACTTTTGCCCTGATGTTCTGGATGGAAAGAAAAAATTTTCTGGTGAAATTGTCACAGAGTAAAACTACTCATGAAGTGTGACACTGTTTGCTTTAAATCTATGACGAAAAGCACATGTAGGGGGGCTTCCCTGGGGGTCCAGTGATTAAGAATCTGTAGGGGCCACAGGTTCAATTCCTGTTTTGGAAGATCCCACATGGTGTGCGGAAAGCTAATCTCGAGTGGCACAGCTACTGAGCCCCACGTGTCCTAGAGCCCATGCTTCACAACAAGAGAAGCCACTGCAGTGAGAAGCCCACACACTGCAATAGAGAGTAGACCCTGCTCGCCACAACCAGAGAAAGCTGCACACAACAACCAAGACCCAGCGCAGTCAAAAAACTTTTTTTCTTTCTTAAAAAGCTGTAAAGAAGCACACACATTAAATAAGTAAATTTTAAAAAGAAAAAAGCTCGCATAGGGGCTTCCTTGATGGTGTGTGTGTCAGTTGCTCAGTCGTGTCAAGTTCTTTGCGATGCTATGGACTGTAGCCTGTGAAACTCCTCTGTCCATTGGGATTCTCCAGGCAAGAATACTGGAGTGGATTGCCATGCCATCCTCCAGGGGATCATCCCAACCCGGGGATAGAAACTGCATGTCTTACGTCTCCTGCATTGGCAGGTGGGTTCTTAACCCACTAAACCCCCTGGGAAGCCCCTGATGGTCCAGTGGTTAAAACTGTGTACTTCTACTACAGCGGGGCTTGAGTCTGATTCCTGATCAGGGAAGTTCCACATACTGCATGGTGTGGCCCAAAAAAAAAGAAAAATTTAAAAAGCATATGTATAATGCTTGTGTAACAATGGCATAAAATATATGGCCTCTAAAGTGTTTTCTCATTAATGTAACTTTTGAGCCTGTTCACGAGATCTGATTAGTTTACCCTCAATATGAATGATTAGGTGAATATAAAGGAGGCCTAGGGACACAGTCTGAATCTAGACTAGAAGCCAACACCATATTGAGGGTTGGATATTTTAATCATCAGTGCTTTCTATTGAAAGATTTGCAATTAAAAAGAGAAATGATGGAAGAATCTGCACATATTGAGGAAGTCAGAAGGTTTATACATGGCTGAACTTAAATTTTCCTGACCAGAGCAGCCCACCTTGTGGTCCTTCAGACATGCACTGTACATCTGCTTTGGCCATTGAGAAAGGGAACGCATTCAAAAGTCAAACGGGAGTAGCTGTGGTTCAGACAACCAAATTAAAACTAAGTGGCCTCTGAATACATAATTTTGGACATGCTCTTATATTACTGAAAACTTGAGTTTTTTAAAAAATTTTATTTATTTTAATTGGAGGCTAATTACTTTATAATATTGTAGTGGTTTTTGCCATACATTGACATGAATCAGCCATGGGTGTACATGTGTTCCCCATCCTGAACCCCCCTCCCACCTTCCTCCCCATCCCATCCCTCAGGGTCATCCCAGTGCACCAGCCCTGAGCACCCTGACTCATGCATCAAATCCAGACTGGTGATCCGTTTCACATATGATAATATACATGTTTCAATGCTATTCTCTCAAATCATCCCACCCTCGCCTTCTCCCACAGAGTCCAAAAGTCTGTTCTTTACATCTGTGTCTCTTTTGCTGTCTCGCATATAGGGTGATAGTTACCATCTTTCTAAATCCATATATATGTGTTATTATACCGTATTGGTGTTTTTCTTTCTGACTTACTTCACTCTGTATAATAGGCTCCAGTTTCATCCACCTTATTAGAACTGATTCAAGTGCATTCTTTTAATGGCTGAGTAATATTCCATTGTGTATATGTACCACAGCTTTCTTATCCATTCATCTAGGTTGCTGCCATGTCCTGGCTCTTACAAACAGTGCTGCGATGAACATTGTGCTACACGTGTCTCTTTCCATTCTGGTTTCCTCGGTGTGTATGCCTAGCAGTGGGATTGCTGGGTGTTATGGCAGTTCTATTGTCAGTTTTTTATGGAATCTCCACACTGTTCTCTATAGTGGCTGTACTAGTTTGCATTCCCACCAACAGTGTAAGAGGGCTCCCCTTTCTCCGCACCCTGTCCAGCCTTTATTGTTTGTAGACTTTTTGATAGCAGCCATTCTGACCAGCATGAGATGGTACCTCATTGTGGTTTTGATTTGCATTTCTCTGATAATGAGTGATGTTGAGCATCTTTTCATGTGTTTGTTAGCCATCTGTATGTCTTCTTTGTAGAAATGTCTGTTTAGTTCTTTGGCCCATTTTTTGATTGGGTCATTTATTTTTCTGGAATTGAGCTGCAGGAGCTGCTTGTATATTTTTGAAATTAATTCTTTGTCAGTTGCTTCGTTTGCTATTATTTTCTCCCATTCTGAAGGCTGTCTTTTCACCTTGCTTATAGTTTCCTTCGTTGTGCAAAAGCTTTTAAATTTAATTAATTCCTATTTGTTTATTTTTGCTCTTATTTCCATTACTCTGGGAGGTGGGTCATAGAAGATCCTGCTGTGATTTATATCAGAGTGTTTTGCCTATGTTTTCCTCTAGGAGTTTTATAGTTTCTGGTCTTACATTTAGATCCTTAATCCATTTTGAGTTTATTTTTGTGTATGGTGTTAGAAAGTGTTCTAGTTTCATTCTTTTACAAGTGGTTGACCAGTTTTCCCAGCACCACTTGTTAAAGAGATTGTCTTTTCTCCATTGTATATTCTTGCCTCCTTTGTCAAAGATAAGGTGTCCACAGGTGTGTGGATTTATCTATGGGCTTTCTATTTCCTTCCATTGATCCATTTTTCTGTCTTTGTGCCAGTACCATACTGTCTTGATGACTATAGCTTTGTAGTATAGTTTGAAGTCAGGCAGGTTGATTCCTCCAGTTTCATTCTTCTTTCTCAAGATTTCTTTGGCTATTCAAGGTTTTTTGTATTTCCATACAAATTTGAAGTTATTTGTTCTAGTTCTCTGAAAAATACCATTGGTAGCTTGATAGGGATTGCATCAAATCTATAGATTGCTTTGATTATACTCATTTTCACTGTATTGATTCTTCTGATCCATGAACATGGTATAGTTCTCCATCTATTTGTGTCATCTTTGATTTCTTTCATCAGTGTTTTATAGTTTTCTATATATGGGTCTTTTGTTTCTTTAGGTAGATTTATTCCTAAGTATTTTATTCTTTTCATTGCAGTGGTAAATGGAATTGTTTCCTTAATTTCTCTTTCTGTTGTCTCATTGTTAGTCTATAGGAATGCAAGGGATTTCTGTGTGTTAATTTTATATCCTGTAACTTTACTATATTCATTGATTAGCTCTAAAACTTGAGTTTTCTGAACTGTATTGCAGACGGGGACAAAAACCACAGGTAGGTGTGGTGTTATGTCTGAAGGCAGTTATTGCTTGTGTTTTGCTTAATTGTTGTGATCTCCTCTGCATTGTGGTGATGTCTCAGATAGGGGGTTTTCTAGCAGCCTGATCCCCATGTGAGAAGAATATGGAGCAGAGCAAAGGTGAATCCCCAACAGACTTACAGTGTAAGTGAGAAAATATTTGTTGTAAGCCGCTGAGGTTTGGAAATGAGTCTTCCCTGCACCATGACCTGGCCTATATTGATGAGTATGTGAAGCATGTCAAGTGAGGCAGAGCAACAAAATGGAAGGGATCTTGGACTTTGATGACTTCTCAGAGAAATAGTGGGCTTCCCTGGTGGCTCAGTGGTAAAGAATCTGCCTGCCAATGCAGGAGACACAGGCTTGTTCCCCAGATTGGGAAGATCCCCTGAAGAAGGAAATGGCAACCCACTCCAGTATTCTTGCCTGGAGAATCCCATGGACAGAGGAAACTGGTGGGCTACAGTCCATGGGGTCACAAAAGAGTCAGACACAACTTAGCAACTGAAGAACAACAAACAACAGAGGAGTAACACATCATTTTTTACTTCTCTATGAGAAATAGGAGGCAGTATAGCAAAATTGGTAAGTGCCAGGGCTCAGGGGCCAGCTGCCTGGGTTCAAATCCCAGCTCTGCCTCCTTCTTGTTGGGCTTCCCTGGTGGCTCAGGTGGTAAAGAGTCTGCCTGCAATGTGGGAGACCCAGGTTCGATCCCTGGGTCGGGAAGATCCCCTGAAGGAGGAAATGTCAACCCACTCCAGTATCCTTGCCTGGAGAATCCCATTCTCAGAAAAGCCCGGGGGGCTACAGCCTGTGAGGTCACGAAGAAGATGTGACATGACTGAGTGACTATCACCTTCACTTTCATGAGAAATAAATTTCTAAATTCTTTTTTTTTTTTTTTTAAATTTCTAAATTCTTTAAGCCATTGTTAATTTGAGGTTTCTGTAAAAGCATCAGAACCAACCTCAGAACCCAAACACATGCCAATCTTACTCTCATCTCCTTGTCCCTCCTACTCATCCTAGGTAGTGAAGTGTCTTTATTCATATGTCAACTCACATCTGCTGCACCATGTAGCAGACTCTGCTGTATCCTCTCACGCTCCCTTGCAGGTTGAAGTTCTCTGGAAGCAGATGCTGAGCTGCTCTATCAGGTGCAAGATGTTTACAACAGAGCAACCCCCCTGAAAAGAACAGGAGGAAGTAGACTCGGGTAGAGAAAGATGTTGAATGAGATGTAGCCCTCCACGAACCTCAGCCATTCTGGCAGGATGCGGTGCAGTGAATTGTGCCCAAGGGAGCTGTCCTGCGTTGAGCTGAATGGCTGAGGTCTGACATTGTCCATAACATTTTTCCAGTTGTCAGTTGTGAGCTGTGAGTCTGGGAGTGGTCTGTGACTCCAAGCAAGGCAGCTCACTGCAGTTGAGGTGGGCCCTGAAGGAGCTGACATTTAGAGGCTGGTCTGCCATTTGCCTTGTTCCAAGTCTGGGCAGGAAGTCTCCTTTGACGGGGACATTGGTGGTGCATCCCTACATCCACAATACTCCACCTTCCTACAACTTCTTTTTATTCTCTTATGCACAAGGCTGTAATGATCTCATTCCCCACGTATAGTTATTTTATTTTAATTTTTTTAACATCCAAAACATTTTGTGTTGGGCTGTAGTTGATTAGCAGTGTTGTGATAGTTTCAAGTAAACAGTGGAGGGACTCAGCCACACATATACATGTATCCATTCTCCCCCAAACCCCACTCCCATTCAATTACATTGAGCAGAGTTCCATGTGTTATACAACAGGTCTTTGTTGGTTATCCCTTTTAAATATAGCAGCGTGTACATGTCCTTCCCAAAGTCCTTAACTATCCCTTTCCCTCGGCAACCATGAGTTCCTTTTCTAAGTCTGTGAGTCTCTGTTCTGTATCATTTTTTTTAGTCCACATATTAGGGATGTCATATGATATTTCTCTTTCTCTGTCTGGATTACTTCACTCAGTATGACACTCTCTATGTTGATCCATGTTGCTGCAAATGGTCTTACCCACATATAACTCTGATCTATTCTGGGGTTCATGGCAGCAACCACATTTACAATGTATTTCACATAGTTCTAAAGACCAGGATGCCGTTGCCTTTCTACAGTGGAGAATCTATATAACCAAAAATTCTACAGCACCTCTTTTTATGCTTTTCTTTCTTCTATAATCAACACAAGGGGAATGGAGGGAGGCTCAAAATGTTTTGTTCAATTTCTTTTCTTTCTAGCAGGAAAAAACCCACCCATTTGCAATCTGAATGACCGTAGTTCTCTAGTTATCAGTGACATTGAGATTTTTAACACCCATTTGATATTGTCTGGGCTCTCATTATGTGTAAATACAGAAAATTTGGTCTTTTCTCTAGTTTCCTTGCATTAAGAATTCTGAGAGTGCCAGAAATGCTTCCATGCTCCGCAGATCTCTTCTAGTCCTCTCCTCTCACTTTTTGCTCTGAACTGCTATGTCAAGACCTCTGCTGGTTACCTCCTTGATTGACCCGACAACTCTTGCAAGCTCTGCCCCTGCCATGCTGCTCTGTATCCCAAGAAGAAAAAGATCTCTTCCTCTGTTTCCCAAGTTACATGAAATATCAGACCCTGATTTTAGCGAAACATAGTAAAGAGTTGATTAGAGTGACAGGGAAATACTTTAAATTAGATATTAGATAGCACTGTGCCCAGAGTCCTTTGACCACAGGTTATCCTGATGGCTTTTTTCTCCTTATCCTCCTTCTACTGCCATTTGTTTTTCCCCTGAAATATTTGAGAGTAAGTTGCAGACATAATACTCCTTCCCTCGTGGCTCAAACGGTACAGAATCCACCTGCAAAGCAGGAGACCTGAGTTTGATCACTGGGTCTGGAAGATCCCTTGGAGAAGGGAATGGCAGCCCACTCCAGTATTCTTGCCTGGAGAATTCCATGGACAGAGGAGCCTGGCGGGCTATAGTCCATGGGGTCACAAAGTCAGACACTGAGTGACTACCACTTTCATTTTTCACTAGTACTTTAATTTAGTGGGTATTTCTTAAGAATAAGGACATTCACAGTGCAATAATCAAAACCAGTAAATTAAAACTGATACACTACTATGACCTAATCTACAGACTTTATTTGAATTTTATGGCAAAAAAAAAAAAAAAATCTGGTCTGGGATTCAATCTAGGAACACATATAATATTTATGTTTCTTAATCTCCTTTAATCTGGATTGGTTCTCTAGTTCCCCAGTTCATGGGGTCACAAAGAGTTGGACACAACTGAAGCAACTTAGCACACACACATGCATACATTGGAAAAATCCAGACAAGCTTAATAACTCTGTCACAGCAACTTCTAAAATACAAGTTTAAAGAAGTGAGAGTTTCAGTATTACACAAACTACCCACAAGAACAGAAGAGGAAACACTGCCTAAGTAACTTTATGATGCTAGCATACTCTTGTTTTTAAATCCCTTTATTTTGCATATTTCTCCTAGCAATTTCCTGGATTGACATTTTTCTTGTTTTAATTGAAGTATAGTTGGTTTACAATGTTGTGCTAGTTTCTTCTGTACTGCAAATTGATTCAGTTATATATGTGTATTCATGCTGTGCTGTGCTTAGTCGCTCGGTCGTGTTGTTTATCTATTTTATATATAGGGATGTGAAATTAATCCCCAACTCCTAATTTATCCCTCTCCTACCCATTTCCTCTTTGGAAACTGTAACATTGCTTTCTATGTCTATCAGCCTGTTTCTGTTTTGTAGACAAGTTTACATGTATTAACTTTTTAAATTCCACATATAAGTGATATCATGTATTTGTCTTTGTCTGACTTACTTCACTTAATGTGATAATCTCTAGGTCCATCCATGTTGCTGCAAATGGTATTATTTCATCCTTTTTGAAAAATGGGTGAGTAGTATTCATATATATACATATATATGCCACATTTTCTTTATCCATCCGTCGATGGATACTTAGGTTGCTTCTACCTCTTGCCTATTGTATATATTGCTGTTATGAACACTGGCTAGCATAATCTTGATAATCAATTGGACAAGTGAAATATGAGAGGAAAACTGCAGATCATCATCACTCAATGTCTAGATGAAGAAAATTCTAAATAAAATTTTAGCAAACCAAATCCAACAATATCTAAAAATGATAATACATCATGGCCAAGGTGATTTGAATCAGGAATTAGTTTATTTTTTTCTTCTAGTTTTACTGAGATATAATTGACACACAGCACTGTATCTAAATGAGGAATTTAATGTTCATTTTAGCACTAGAAAATCAATCAGTTTGTAACTTGACAGATTAGAAGATCAAATGAGAAAAATCATATGATCAGCTGAATAGATGAGAAGGCTTCTAATAAATTTGGATATTCATCCGTGATAAAGCCTCTGAGCAAATTAGAACTATGACCAACCTTTTGGGAAGTGATAAAAGGAGTTTATGAGAAAACACACAGCAAATAGTTTTCATGCTGAGAAACTACTGAGATATCCCCTTAAGATAGTGAACACAGGAAGAGTGCCTACTATCAACACTTATTCACTGCCTCCCAAGAGGTTCTAGCTAATCCAGTTGAGCAGGAAAAATAGAAAATGGGTACTGAAAAGAAGGTGATATGACTGACTGTTGTTTTCTGGGGTCTTTTGGTGTTTTAGCTGAGTTGCTTGGCTTGCAGGGTCTTAGTTTCCCAACTAGGGATTGAACCTGGGCCTTTGCAATAAATGAAACCACTGAGTCCTTACCACTGGATCTCCAGGGAATTCGCTGATCGACTATGTTTTATTTAGTTATTTTTGGCTGTACTGGGTCTTTGTTGCTGCACGGACTTTCTCTAGTTGGGGTGAGCGGGGGTTACTCTCTCATTGCAGTGCCGAGGGCTTCTTGTTGCGGTGGCTTCTCTTGTTGTGGAACAGGGGCTCCACAGGCTTCAGTAGTTGCGGCTCGGGGGCTCTGGAATACAGGCTCAGTAGTTGTGGTGTGTGGGCTTAGCTGCTTTGAGGCATGTGGGATCTTCCCAGACCAGGGATTGAACCTGTGTCCATTGCATTGCAAGGTGGATTCTTTACCACTGAGCCATCAGGGAAGCCTATGTTTTTTTTAAAAAGTGCAGAAAAATCATTAGAATAATAAGGAAGTGTGTCCATTTTCTGGTTGCAGAAATCTATGTGTGCAAAGTAATTGTATTTATATTATCAAACGGAAAAAATTTTCAATTTATTTTTGACTGTGCTGGGTCTTTGTTGTTGCACACAGGTTTTTCTGTAGTTGAGGCAAGTAAGGGGCTACTCTTCGTTGGATGCACAGTCTTCTCATTGCGGTAGCTTCTCTAGTGGCAGAGCTCGGGGCTCTAGGCAAGCCGGCTCAGTAGTTGCAATTCCCTGACTACAGCGCAGCCTCCGCAGTTGTGGCCCAAAGGCTTAGCTGCTCTGTGGCATGTGGGATCTTCCCGGACCAAGGATTGTCCCCTGCACTAGCAGGCGGATTCTTAGCCACGGTGCCGCCAGGGATGGCCTCCAAAATTATTTTTTGAAGATAACTATCTAAAACTGCCTCAAAAATTAGGGACATAGGACTATCTGACAACAGGTGCGAGATCCTTTGGGAAAATTGTACATAACTTTATTGTGAGACATTGAAGAAAATGTGATTAAGTATAGGTTATATCATGTGTCAGGTCAGGGCTGGACATCTTCCCCTGCTTGGACTGGGAAGTGCCTTAAAGAGCGTAGGGAGAGAAAGTTGGGGATTATAGATTACAGATTACAGAAGCTGTAATCTCATACAGATGTCATTGTCTCCAAACTGATCTACAGATACTTGTAGGGCAAATGAAAAAAGAAAAAAAAAAAGTCTGAAAATAGCAAACGTTGGAAAAACTTAGAGAACCAGGAAAAGAAGCCTGAGAAGAACACACATACTATTGTTCGTTACTAAGGTGCATAACAAATGATCCCAAAACTCAGCTGCATAAAATAACCAGACTCACAGATCCTGAGAGCCCGGAATCCGGACAGGGGATATGTTGTTCCATTCATTTTCAACTGACTTGAAGGTTGGGGTTGGAATCCTCCGAAGGTTCAGTCTGCGGCTGATGGTAGGAGACGCCACTAACTCGGGGGTTCCTTAGGCATTCCGACCTCCCTCCCTTCTTCCCTCCCTCTCCTCCTTCATCTCTCTCTTTCACGGTTTTAAAACGCGGCTTCCGAGAGTTTCAAAGTCTGCGGGTTCCGGTCACAGGTCTTAGACTGGCTGAGCTGCAGAAACATCTATTACCATAATTACCATAAAAAAGCGGGCCTAAGAAAAGTATCAAGAAAATCGTACCCCTTTGAGAGAAACCAAATGGAGCCGGCTCCGGACCGATCATCCCAAATGGCCCTGAGGTGCTCCTCGGGGAATGTGCCCGAATCTGCCTCCGGATCTTCGCGCCATCCTCGTTTAGGTGCACAGACGGCTCTTACCCGGTCCCCAGCGGCGACTGGGCTTTAAGTCCAGGGGACAGCGGTGCGGCTGGAACGAGGCGAGTAGAGCTGGAGAGAGTCCCGAGTAGAAAACCTGATACCCCTTCGGCTGTGATGAGCCAAAGAAAGGACAGTCGAGCAAACGCTCAGGGTGGCTCCCGGCGCGTGGGGGGACACTGCCTGACAAGCTGATTGGCTGCCGCGCTAACAGGCGGGAACGGCCGCGGGCGGATGGGGACGCCGAGCCCGGAAGAACCGCGACCGGGACCAGAAAGCGGACCTCGCCAGTTTCGATTTCTTTGTTTTAAGTGAGCTTCGTTCTTTTAGGCCTATCGTGCATAGTATCTTCGAAAGTACAGATAAGCAGGCCCAGAAGGAGAAATCTCCCGCCACCACTCGGACACTCACGTGTTTAAAGCCCGGGCTCTTCACTCGCAAAGTTTCGAGGGGGGGAGGCGGCGTCGTCACCATTGGCTGGATGTGCCAGCTCGCCTAGCGTTTATCAGCTCGCCTTTCAAACTGGGAACAACAAGGATCCTGCAAACTTCTGAGCAGCGCACCTGGGTAAGTTTGTCCCCTCCACCGCCCTGCCCCCGCAGTTGCCAAACGGGCTTCCCTGGTGGCTCAGTTGGTAAAGAATCCGCCTGCAATGCAGGAGACCCCGGTTCGATGCCTGGGTTGGGAAAATTCGCTGGAGCAGGGATAGGCTACCCACTCCAGTATTCTTGGGCTTCCCTTGTGGAGACCTGGGTTCGATCCCTGGGTTGGGAAGATCCCCTGGAGAAGGGATAGGCTACCCACTCCAGTATTCTTGAGCTTCCCTTATGGAGGCCTGGGTTCGATCCCTGGGTTGGGAAGATCCCCTGGAGAAGGGATAAGCTACCCACTCCAGTATTCTGGTCTAGAAAACTGCATGGACTGTGTAGTCCATGGGGTGGCAAAGAGACGGAGATGACTGAGCGACTTTCACTACTGCCACATATTTGGACCTCAGCTTCTTATCCTAAGTCTAATCCAGCCGCCCCCAACCCTTTTTGACACCTTTCTTTTAGAGAAAGACAATTTTACCACCACCGTGGTGGGGATGGGGGTGGGGTGAGGGGGTGTGATTTTGGCAGTAATTCGAGTGATGGGGAGCAGCACATGAAACTTCCCTCGCTGGCCAGCAGCTCACTTCCTGCTGTCCCCGGGCAGACCCCGGCCCGATGTTCCCTCATGTCTGAGTCTTGGCTCCGTGACTCCTGTCTCCGTAGCTGCTGAGGCTGCTAAGTCGCTTCAGTCGTGTCCGACTCTGTGCGACCCCATAGACGGCAGCCCACCAGGCTCCCCCTTCCCTGGGTTTCTCCAGGCAAGAACACTGGAGTGGGTTGCCATTTCCTTCTCCAATGCATGAAAATGGAAAGTGAAAGTGAAGTCACTCAGCCCTGCCCAACTCTTCATGACCCTGTGGACTGCAGCCTACCAGGCTCCTCGGTCCATGGGATTTTCCAGGCAAGAGTACTGGAGTGGGGTGCCATTGCCTTCTCCGTCTCTGTAGCAACATCTACCAAAAGCCTACAGACTGTTAAGGACTTGGGATTGGGACACGTGGGAGCTTGAGGTCAGAGCTGGCATCTTCCCCTGCATGGACCTAGGGAGAGAAAGTTGGGGTCTGAGCAGCAGCATATCACAGGGAGGGAGGAAGGGCAAGGGACAGGTCAGGAATAAGGGGAGTTAGGGTTTTGTGGATAGAAATGTGGCTGGCAGTCACTGGTGAACTGTCTTCTAAATCCAGAAAGAGAAACCAAGCCCTTAGTGCTTTGCCAGAGCTTATAGTCTAAAAGGGAGTGGGGAGAAGAACCACGCCCTTTTAAACTAAATACAAAGTGCTAAGGGAGAAGGCCAAAGAATGCACCATGTGCTTGTGGTCTGTGGTTTGTGTGTGTGTGTATGTGTGTGTATTTGGCATCTTGGTTTTTATTTCTCAGGAGTTAGTTCCTGTCACTTCTGGCCCACCTTTCTGTGCAGTTACCACCAACCTTCATTCTGGCATAACTAAGGAGATGTGAATGCCATCCCATTGCCCATTAAAAATAGCTAACAACTCAGGCTAAATCCCTAATCCAGGTCGGATAGAATTTTCCCCAAAGTCTGAAGTGTGGAAGATTTCAAAAACAACTTACCTGTAAAACTAGATCCAAGGTTCCAGGTGAGGTCAATGATTTTTAGGCTCTTATGGATTTGGTAGGCTTCAGTTCCCAGCATATTTAAGGACTGTGTTCCACCACCTAAAGGCAGTTGTTTTGAACTGTAGAAAGTTCTCCATAGTTACAGAGTTGGACCTGCACGGCCAGGATGTCATGCTCACCCACAAGCTCTGGGTCCTTTTTCTATATGGTGTCTCAGTTCCAGCTTCCGTGGGTTCCAGGTTGCCCAGCAGGATGAGAAGGCATCCTCCTTAAGCACTCTGGGGGGTGAGACAGTACATATGGTGAGTGAACCAGAAGGGTTCACCAGTGGTAGGGCCTGATGCAGAGGGTGTTAAGGTTGGGAGGAAAGGTGAGAGGACTCTAGATGCAGAAGCTACAAGAAGACTGGGATGCAGGGACTTCTTGGCAGGGCTTGTATTACAGAAGATACTAGGACTGGGACTGTGTTCTTGGGCATGAGTAGAACTGACTCTCCCTTTGGGATAGAGATGCAGAATCTTTTCTGTCAGGTCAGCAGGAAATGTGGACCTGTGTTTGAGGCAGCCCTCATGTCTAAGAAATACAAAGAAACTGGGTCTAAAGAATACTAGTTGTACTGCAATATTGTGGAGAAAGCATAGGATGGCAGGCATACTTATCTCTCTCTGCTCTTTTCTTTTTTTTTATTAATTTATTTTAATGATTTTATTTTTAAATTTTTGTTCTACAGTTGAGTATAATTGATCGACAATATTGTGTTAGTTTCAAGTGTACAGTAAAGTGACTCCCTTATACATGTATCTATTCTTTTTCAAATTCTTTTCTCATTTAGGTTATTACAGAATATTGAGCAGAGTTCCCTGTACGTACAAATACAGTAGGTCTTTGCTGGTTATCTGTTTATGCAACATTAAGACTTTTATTAAGGGTTATAATTAAATGACTTTGTTTAGCTGGCTTTATCGATGTTTATCTATCAGGAGAGGATACTTCTTCTGTTAGTGTCTCTTTTGGGGGAAATGTTCCTTCCTTCAGGACTTCCCCAGTAGCTCAGCTGGTGAAGAATCCACCTGCAATACAGAAGACCTGGGTTCAATCCCTGGGTTGGGAAGATCTCCTGGAGAAGGGAAGGGCTACCCACTCCAGTATTCTGGCCTGGAGAATTCCATGGACTGTATAGTCCATGGGGTGGCAAGGAGTCGGACATGACCGAGTGACTTTCACTTTCACTCACTCCTTCCTTCAGGGTCATGTTCAAAAGCTTTTCTTCTAGGGACCTGGGCCAAGGAGTCCTATTTGAATGGATTACTAGTTCCTCATCTCTTAGAAGGGCATCTTCCATCTGGTTCAGCTCTGAGTTTTGGGGCAACCTTGAGGAAATGGTTCTGCCTTCTAGTAAACTTGGAACCACAGCCTTCTCCCTCCAAAAGGTACAGGGCAGAGCCCAGTAATCCTCTCAAAGATGAAGTTGCTAAAGAAAAATCTGGACAACTCTCTGTCTCTGAGTCTGTCTGTGTGTGCCTATTCCCATGTGCTCTTTTGCCCCCTAATAAATGCTTAACTTGTTTCACTACTTCCCATTTCTCTTGGAAATCCATTTATTCACAGCTGACGGGCCAGGGCCTTGTCACTAGCCACTGGTCCTTGGTGGTCTAGTGCCTGGGTTTCAGAGCTCTCATTGCCGTGGCATGACTTCAGTCTCTGGCTGGGAACTGAAATTCTGCTTAAAGCTGCTGTAGTCCGAGGCCACCCGAGATCATATTTGGTGCAGAAACCCAGGAATTCAAGGTAAACCGCAGCCTTTGCCCAGCTGCGGCTTGAGGCCCCTGACTTTTGCTCTTGTCCTTTTTCTCTTGCTTTCTGCTTTGCTTTCTATTCAAGACATGCAGAGCATAAACTCAGTCTGCTCACTGCCTTATGGGTCCACTCAAATTGAGTGACAAGGGCCACCCTCAAATTAAGGATACCCCAGGTCATGCAGGTTCAAATAATGCTTGAGTGACAGCTGACGCTGTCCACTGGGACCTAGTGGAAACATGATTTCTGACGGGGAAGGAGCCCAAAGAGTCTTTCAATCTCTCTGTCCCATGTAGAACCCTCCACTATGCTTTCCACTATGCGCACCTTATTCACACAAAAAGATCTCCATATAAGCGATTCAGACTACCATAGGGTGTGACTCTATCTGAATCTGTCTGCCCATGTGTGTGCCTGTTTATTTTCCTCCTAATAAACACTATATTTTTTCACTAAAAAAAAATCTTATACCATTCTTTAGGAAACCATTTGACAATATATATTTAGATCTTTAAATATTTCATCACTCGATCTACTGATTCAACTTTTAGAAATCTCTGTGTCTGTATATACTTCATCTACTTCCAGAGTTTTATAATTTTCACTTATTTATGTACCTAAGACCAAGTGTAACCTCATGTTTTAGAGCCAACCTTTATTTCCACAGATCTAGACACTTTCTTCACTTAACATGATTTTTCCCCTAGGGAAAAATCCTCCATTTCTAGAACAGAAGAGAAATTGCTGATTTTCTGTTCTGGCCTCCATTCCCCATCCTAAAAAGCCTTTACATATGTTTGAATCATATTTGTATACTGAATTGAAGTACTTTGTCAGGAGACTCTTAGACTCACTGCAAAGTAGAAGATGTAATTAGCCTATCCAAGCCTCAGTATAACTGATCTATGATCCTAGTATAATTTATTGAATAATTAAAAGCAACTTCAGGGTACTTCCTTAGTGGTCCAGTGGTTAAGACTGCCTTTCAATGCAGGGAGTGCAGGTTCAATTCCTGGTTGGAGGGCTAAGATACAACATGCCTCGTGGCCAAAAAAAGCAAAACATAAAACAGAAGCAATATTGTAACAAATTCAGTAAAGACTTTAAAAAATGTTTCACATCCGCCCCCCAAAAAAATCTTAAAAAAAGCAATTTCATTTCCCAGCTGTAGAAAAATAAATAATACTATGCTAATAATATATATGAAGTTATGAAGCAGTTAGTAAGGTTTTTAAAAATAGCTAATCATTATTTTACAAAATGAGTATATATAACATATTATTACACTGGAAAAACAAGATTTAAAACTGTTTGTCAAGTTTAGCATGGACCAGACCATACAAACTCTTCCATTGGAAAAAGCTCATCATGTTGGGTAAAGTGTTAAAAGAGCAGAAAAACAGCTTACATCTCTAATTTATATTATGTAGCTACTATAACTATACAAAAAAGATCTTAATGACTCAGAAAACCACAATGGTATGATCACTACCTAGAGCCAGACGTCCTGGAATACAGAGTCAAGTGGGCCTTTAGGAAGCATCCCTACGAACAAAGTTAGTGGAGGTGATGAAATTCCAGCTGAGCTATTTCAAATACTGAAAGATGATGCTGTTAAAGTACTGCATTCAATATGTCAGCAAATTTGGAAAACTCAGTGGCCACAGGACTGGAAAAGGTCAGTTTTGATTCCAATCCCTAAGAAAGGCAATGGCAAAGAATGTTCAAACTACTACACAATTGCACTCATCTCACACACTAGCAACGTGATGCTCAAAATTCTCCAAGCAAGGCTTCAACAGTATGTGAACCAAGAACTTCCAGATGTTCAAGCTGGATTTAGAAAAGGCAGAGGAACCAGAGAAATTGCCAACATCCATTGGATCATAGAAAAAGCAAGAGAATTCCAGAAAAACATCTACTTCTGCTTTATTGACTATGCCAAAGCCTTTGACCATGTGGATCACAACAAACTGTGGAAAATTCTTCAAGAGTTGAGAAAATCAGGCCATCACACCTGCCTCTTGAGAAATCTGTATGCCGGTCAAGAAGCAACAGTTGGGACTGGACATGAAACAGTGGATTGATTCCAAATTGGGAAAGGAGTATGTCGAGGCTGTATATTGTCACCCTGCTTATTTAACTTATATGCAGAGTACATCATGAGAAATGCTGGGCTGGAGGAAACACAAGCTGGAATCAAGATTGCTGGGAGAAATATCAACAACCTCAGATATGCAGATGACACCACCCTTGTGGCAGAAAGTGAAGAATTAAAGAGCCTCTTGATGAAAGTGAAAGAAGAGAGTGAAAAAGCTGGCTTAAAACTCAACATTCAAAAAACCAAGATCATGGCATCCGGTCCCATCACTTTATGGCAAATAGATGGGGAAACAATGCAAACAGTGACAGACTTTATTTTCTTGGGCTCCAAAATCACTGCAAATGGTGACTGCAGCCATGAAATTAAAAGATGCTTGCTTGTTGGAAGAAAAGCTATGACAAACCCAGACAGCATATTAAAAATCAGAGGCATTATTTTATTGACAATGGTCCATATAGTCAAAACTATTATTTTTCCAGTAGTCATGTATGGATGTTACAGTTGGACCGTAAACAAAGTTGAGCACCAAAGAATTGATGTTTATGAACTGTGGTGTTGGGGATGCCTCTTGAGAGTCCCTTGAACTGCAAGGAGATCAAACCAGACAATCCTAAAGGAAATCAGTCCTGAATATTCATTGGGAGGATGGATGCTGAAGTTGAAACTCCAATACTTTGGCCACCTGATGCGAAGAACTGACTCACTGGAAAATACCCTACTCATTGAAAAAGACCCTGATGCTGGGAAAGATAGAAGGCAGGAGGAGAAGGGAACAGAGGATGAGGTGGTTGGATGGCATCACTGACTCAATGGTCATGAGTTTGAGCAAGCTCCAGGAGTCGGTGATGGACAGGGAAGCCTAGCATGCTCCAGTCCATGGGGTCACAAAGAGTCGGACATGACTGAGCAACTTAACTGAACTGAACTATAACCTTGACACCAACATCTGTCAACAATAATATGAGAAAGGACAATTTTTTTACAATCTCATCCATGATCATAAATACAAATCTTAAACAAAATATTACAAGTCAGATTCAATATTAAGAAATGATAGCAGGAGGAAGGACTTCCCTGATTGTGCAGTAACTGAGACTTGGTGTTCCCAATGCAGGGGGCCCAGGTTTGATCCTTGGTCAGGAACTAAAATCTCACATGCTACAACTAAGAGTTTGCATGCCACAATTGAAAGATCCCACATGCCACAAGGAAGATACCACATGCTGCAACTAAGATATGGCATGGCCAAATAAATAGACTAAGTAAATATTTTTTTTAAAAAAGAAATGATTACAGGAGTGATGTCAGCAAAAAGGTGGATAAGGAAGCTTCGACTCCCCATGAAAATATAGGAAAAAATAAAAAAACAAGAAACCAGATGGCTCAATAGTCTGGGCTCCAAAATCACTGCAGATGGTGATTGCAGCCATGAAATTAAAAGACACTTACTCCTTGGAAGGAAAGTTATGACCAACCTAGACAGCATATTAAAAAGCAGAGACATTACTTTGCCAACAAAGGTCCGTCTAGTCAAGGCTATGGTTTTTCCAGTGGTCATGTATGGATGTGAGAGTTGGACTGTGAAGAAAGCTGAGCGCCGAAGAATTGATGCTTTTGAACTGTGGTGTTGGAGAAGACTCTGGAGAGTCCCTTGGATTTCAAGAAGATCCAACCAGTCCATCCTAAAGGAGATCAGTCCTGGGTGTTCATTGGAAGAACTGATGTTGAAGCTGAAACTCCAATACTTTGGCCACCTGATGTGAAGAGCTGACTCATTGGAAGAGACCCTGATGCTGAGAAAGATTGAGGGCAGGAGGAGAAGGGGATGACAGAGGATGAGATGGTTGGATGGCATCACCGACTCAATGGACATGGGTTTGGGTGGACTCCGGGAGTTGGTGATGGACAGGGAGGCCTGGCGTGCTGCGATTCATGGGGTCGCAAAGAGTTGGACTTGACTGAGCGACTGAACTGAACTGAACAATAGTAAGTGGTTAAAGGCAGTCAAGTGAGTATATCAAGAAGACACAGCATTCAAAACTGTAAGAAATTGCATGACAATTTTGCTTGCCCTTGGCTCAAACTCTCCCTGGCTTGGCAAGATCTTGGTCTGGATGAGATAGCAACTCAGTTCCCGCTTCCCTCCTTGACATGGAGGTGCCAGAACAGGCCTTACATGTGATATTCTAACCTGTCTTAAAGACTGCCTGAGGGATGGTGTCCATATCACCTCATTCAGACCCCAGGTGGGAAAAAGTGGCAGCCACTCTTTGTGAAATCTTCAAGGAGACTATAAACATACAGATGTCTAGGACAAAAGACTACAGTTGAAGACATACAATAACCATCTAAAGCCTGGAGAAAGAGCTGGGGTGAGATTTTGGGGAAATGAAGGTATTGCAAAGCAATTATGTATATGGAGAAATTGAATAAAGCTCAGGTAGGAGTTGTGATCAGTAAAAGACCTGAGAATTTCTTAACCTCTCATGTGAGGCAGACTCACTATGCTCAGACCATGCTCAGCTAATCAGTGAAAGACTGCCCTGGCACAGAGGCAGTCTGCAAAAACTGGGAGAGGGGGCTGTTTTTTCAGACATCTGATTTTCAGCAAAAACTTGTAAGGCATAGAGAGAAACAGGAAAACATGGCCCATGCAAAATAAGAAGGTAGAATGGCAGAACTTTCCCCTGAGGAAACTCAGATATCAGACATACTAGATGAAGATGTTAAAACAACTAGATTAAGTATGCTCAAAGAGCCGAAGGAAAAAATGGACAGAGAACTAAATAAACCAGGCAAACAGTATATTTACAAAGTAGGAATATCAACAAAAATAATAGAAATAATAAAGGAAGACAAATCTGGAGCTGAAAAATACAATAACTGAATTGAAAAAAAGTAGAGAAATTCAACAGTAGACTTGAAAAGGCATAAGAAAAAAAATCGATGAATTTTGAGACAAGACAATTGAGATGATCGAAGTTGAAGAGCAGAAAGAAAAGAATGAAGAGAAGCAAACAAAGCTTTGGGGATTTGTGGGATATTATCACACAGAGCAATACACATTATGGGAGTCCAGAAGGAGAAAAGAGATTGTTTGAAGAAATAATGACTGAAAACTTCCTAAATTTGGTGAGATATGTGAATCTACAGAAGAAACTCAGTAAACTCCCAAGAAGGATAAACCAGAAGAGATTCACACCAACACTTCTTATGATCAAGCAGTCAAAGCCAAAGGCAAAGTGAACCTTGAAAGTAGCAAGAGAGAAGCAACTTGTCATATCACACAGGATCTTCAGTAAGATTAATAGCCAGTTTCTCAGCAGAAAACCTTGGAGGCTAGAAGGCAGTGGGATGATATATATTTAAAATATTTTAAAAAAACCTGTCAACTGAAAATTCTATCTCTGGCAAAACTGTCTTTTAAAAATAAAGGAGAAATTAAGATAGTCCCAAACAAAAGCTAGAGGAATTTATTTCCACTACGCTAGCCATAAAGGGAATGCTGAAGGGAATTCTTCAAGTTAAAGTGAAAGGATGTCAGATAGTAATTCTAATAACAGTTATTGGTAAAAGAAAATATGTAGACAAATACTACAAAAGTATTACTATAATTTTGGTTTGTAACTATTTTTATTTTCTACTGGATTTAAAAGAAAAATGCATAAGTAGTATAAATCTAAGTTACCGGTACATAGTATATAAAGATACAGTTTGTGACATCAGTAACATAAAGTGAGGGAGGGATGATTTATAAAGAGGTAGAGTTTTTCTATGTGACTCAAGTTAAATTGAAATGATTTTAAGGCAGATTGTCATCATTTTAAAATGTTATATATGAGGTTTCCCTGGTGGCTCCCAGTGGTGAAGAATTTGCCTGCCAATGCAGGCGACATGGGTTCGATCCCTGATCTGGGAAGATCCCACATGCTGCAGAGCAGCTAAGCCCATGCACCACAACTATTGAGCCTGTGCTCTAGAAACTGGGAGCTGCAACTACTGAAGCCCGAGTGCCCTAGGACCCATGCTCTGCAACAAGAGAAGCTGTTGTAGTGAGAAGCATGCACACTGCAAGTAAAGAGTAGCCCCTGCTCGCTGCAACTAGAGAAATGCCCAGACAGCAATGAAGTCCCAGCACAGCCAAAAATAAATAACATTATTAAAAAATAAACTCTTCATCAAATCCTCTGGGTTTGAGACACATAGTTAAAAAAAAGTCCCAACACCCATTTATGATTAAAAAACTCTCTGCAAACTAGGAATAGAGGGGAACTTTCTCAATTTGGTAAAGAAGACCTGCAAAAAAACCTACAGCTAACATCCTAACTTAATGGTGAGAAATTTGAAATTTTCCCACTAAAATTAAGTTGAGGTAAAGATATCCCCTCTCACTACTTTTTTTCATCATTATATTGGATGTCCTTATTAAAACAATAATAATAATGAAAGAAAGAATAAAGGTATACAGATTGGGAAGAAGAAATAAAATTTGTTCACAGATGACATAATCATTTATGCAAAAAATTGAAAGAATAATAAAACAAAAACTACTGAAACTATAAACAGTTATAGCAAGTTTTCAGGATACAAGGTTAATATACAAACGTCAGTCATTTTCCTATATACTTGCAATGAGCAGTGGAATTTGAAATTAAAAACACAATATCACCTACATTAGCACCACCCAAAATGAAACGCTTAGGTATAAATCTTTGAAAATATGTAAAAGATATGTACAGGGAAAACCACACAACAGTGATGAAAGAAATCAAAGTAGAGCTAAATAGGGACTCCGTATCTGTGAATAGGTTTCATATTGTCACAATCTTAGTTCTTCCCAACTTGATCTATAAGATTCAATGCAATCCCAATCAAAATCCCAGCAAGTTACTTTGTGGATACCAAAAAACTGATTTTATAGTTTACATGGAGAGAAAAACAGAACCTCAAATAACCAATACAATATTAAAGGAGAAGAACAAAGTTGGAGAACTGATACTCCCCAACTTCAAGAAAGTACTTTAACTTCAATAAAGCTACACTGGTTAAGGCAGCATGGTACTGATGAAAGAATAGAAAAGATCAATGAAACAGAATGGAGAACTCAGAAATAGACCTGCATCAATATGGCCAGCTGATCTTTGACAAAAGAGCAAAGACAATACAATAGAGTAAAGATAGTCTTTTCAACAAATGGTGGTAGAACTACTGAACATCCACATAGAAATAAAAAAAAAAAAACATGTAGATAGTAACCTTATACACTTCACAAACATTAACTCAAAGTGGATCATGGGATGTATTAACAAATGTAGAATTCAAAATGATAAAACGCCTAGAAAATAATCTAGGAGAAAACCTCAGTGACCTTGGCTGACAATGACTTTTTAGATACAACACCAAGGGCATGGTCCATGAAGTAAAGAATTGATAAACTGGACTTCATTAACATTAAAAAACTTCTGCTCTGAAAAGAAAATGTCAAGAGAATAAGACAAGGCACAGACTAAGAAAAAATACTTCCAAGAAACATAGTTATTGTATTGTTATCCAAAATATGCAAAGAACTCTTAAAATTCAACAATAAGAAAATAACTCTATTTAAAAAATGAGCTAAAAAATCTTAACAATCAAAGAAGATATACAGATGGCAGATAAGCATATGAAAAGATGATCCACACTATATGTCATCAGGGAAATGCAAATTAAAACAAGATTCTACCACTTATCTATTAGAATGGCTAAAATCCGGAACACAGAGAACACCAAATGTTGGCAAGGATGTGAAATACCAGGAACTCATACTCATTGCTGATGGGAATATAAAATGGCACAGCTACTTTGGAAGACAGCTTGGCAATTTCTTACAAAACTAAACATACTCTTACTGTATACTCCAGCAATTTTGATCCTTGGTATTTTTCCAAAGGAAATGAAATTTTTTGTCTCCACAAAAACCTGCATATAGATGATTTAGCAGCCCTATTCATAACTGCCCAAACTGGGAAGCAATTAAGACACCCTTCAGTGCTCAGTCGCTTCAGTTGTGTCTGACTCTTTGTGACCCCATGGACTATAGCCCACCATGCCCCTCTGTCCATGGGATTCTCCAGGCAAGAATACTGGAGTGGGTTGCCACTCCCCTCTCCAGTAGATGCTCCCGACCAAGGGATCAAACCCATGTCTCCTCATGTCTCCTGGTTTGGCAGGCAGGTTCTTTACCACTAGCACCACCTGGAAAGCATCCTTCAGTAGGTGAATGGATAAATAAACTGTGGTGTATTCAGGCAATGGAATATTATTCAGAGTTAAAAATAAGTAAGCCTGGATGGGAGGGGAGTTTAGGGGAGAACAGATACATGTGTATGTGTGGCTGAGTCCCTTTGTTGTTCACCTGAAGCTATCACAACATTGTTAATTGGCCACACCCCAATATAAAATTAAAAGTTTTTTTAAAAAATAAGTGAGTTATCAAGCCATGAAAAGACACAGAAGAACCTTAAATGCATATTATCGCGTGAATGAAGTCAATTGAAAAGATTGTATACTGTATGACTGCAATTATACGACATTATGGGAATGGCAAAACTAAGACAGTAAAACGATCAGTAGTTGTCAGGGACTGAGGGTTGCAGAGAGGAGAACAGGTGGAGCACAGAAGATTTTGGGGGGCAGTGAAAACGCTCTGTATGATAGTGCAATCATGGATACATGTTATTATACATTGGTCCAAACCCATAGAAAATTCAACACCAAGAGTGAACCCTAAGGTAAACTATGGGGAAAAAATAAACACAAAGGAAGGCATTAAAATAGGAAATGAGGAAAACATAGGCAGAACATCTTCAACATAAGTTGCAGCAACATGTTTTTGGATCTGTCTCTTCGGGTTATGGATATAAAAGGAAAAATAAACAAATGGACCTAACTAAACTTAAAATACTTTGCACAGCAAAGGAAACCATAAACAAAATGAAAAGACAACTCACAGAATGGGAGAAAATATTTGCAAACAATGTGACTGACAAGGGTCTAATTCCCAAAGTATACAAACAGGTTATATAACCCAAATGTCAAAAAAACAACCCAATCAAAAAGTAGTCAGGAGACCTAAATAGACATCTATTCAAGATAGATAGCCAACAGGTACATGAAAAGATGCTCAAGGTTGTTAATTATAAGAGAAAAATGCAAGTCAAAACTAAAATGAGGTATCACCTCACACTGGTCAGATCTGACCATCATTAAAAAGTCTACAAACAATAAATGCTGGGGAGGGTATGGAGAAAAAAGAACCCTCATACACTGATGGTGAGAATGTAAATTAATGCAGCAGCTATGGAGAACAGTATCCATATGATCCAGCAATCCCACTCCCAGGCAGTTTTCTAGGGAAAACTAATTCAAAAAGATACATGCACCTCAGTGCTCATAGCAACTCTACTTACAGTAGCCGAGGCATGGAAGCAACCTAAATGTCCATTGACAGGTGAATGGATAAAGAAGATGTATCATATAAATATATACACATACACACAAAACGGGATATTACTCAGCCATAAAAAGGAATGAAATAGTGCCATTTGCAGAAACATGGATGGACTTAGAAATTATCATACTAAGTGAAGTTAAGTCAGACAGAGAAAGACTAATATCATTTATATATGGAATCTTAAAAAAATGATTCATATGAACTTATTTACAAAGCAGAAATAGACTCACAGACATAGAGAGCAGACTTATGGTTACCAAAGGGAAAAGGCAGGGGGAGGGATAAATTAGTATTAACATATACACACTATTATTTATAAAATAGATAGCCAACAAGGGCTTACTGTATAGCACAGGAAACTATATTCAATATCTGTTAATATCCCACAATGAAAAAGAATCTGAAAAAGACTAGATTTACACACACACATACACACACATATGTATAACTGAATTAGTTTGCTATACACCTGAAACTATCACATCGTAAATCAACTATACTTCAATTAAAAAAGAAAGGAATCGGGTGGAGAGGGAGGTGGGAGGGGGGATCGGGATGGGGAATACTTGTAAATCCATGGCTGATTCATGTCAATGTATGACAAAAACCACTACAATATTGTAAAGTAATTAGCCTCCAACTAATAAAATAAATGAAAAAAAAAATAAGATCTGTACCCTTAATCACATCTGTAGAGGCTGTTGGTATAATATAAGGTAACATATTTGCAGGATCTGGGGTTTAGAGCATGGACATCTTTAAGGATTATAATTTTGCCTGCCATAAGACATGATGATATCACTATTGTTTTATTATCAAACTAAAATTTTCTAATGTCATAAAGTAAATAAAAGAGAGAGGCAATAAATAAATAAGAAAGGAAGGAAGGAGGTAAAAAAAAAGCAAAAGGATAACTGGATGAATGTAAGTTAAAGGATCTCATTCAACGCTTCAACAAAATAATCAATAAAGACATAATATATTCCTTAAAAAAATAAGAAATGAGGGTCAGAAGAAGATGAAATGAAGATGGCTTCACTGGTGAATTCTACCTGGCTATAAAGATGGCTTCACTGGTGAATTCTGCCTGGCTAAATTTTTGTGTGTGTGTGGGATTCTTGCCAATAAAAATAATTTTCTCAACTAAAATCGGAACATTAGCACCATTCTGGCTGTCCAGTCTCAGTCCTGTGCAAGAAATACTAAGGTGATCCACTTGTCAGATATCTTAATTTGTTCATGCTTCTATCACAAAATGTCATAGACTGGGTGGCTTATAAACGGTAGAAGTTTATTTCTTACAGTTATGGAAGTTGGTGCAGCAAATTTGGTGTCTGATGAGGGCGGCTTCTTGCTTCTTAAATGACTGTCCTTTCTCTGTCCTTACATGGTGTAAGGGGTCAGGCAGCTCTCTGGGGAACCTTTTATAAGGATACTAATCTTAATTAGGAAGGCACCCCCCTTATGACTTAATCACACCACACCCCAAACATCATCACACTGGGGATTAGGTTTCAACATGTGAATTTTAGGGGCACACAAACATTAAATTTATAGTACCAGGCTATTCTCTGGAACCAGGATCCAGTCATGAGGTCCCAGGACAACATGTTGGCATGAGTCCCAGGGCTCCTTGGGTAGAGGCCATTGAGAACTCCAAAGAGAGGAATGTTGGACCTGAAACCTTACAGTGTTGTCCAGGCTTGGGCAACCTTCCAGGATGACACTGCTGGCCCTGGCTGGTCCCAGGCACTGGAAGGGCTCAGAAAATTTCATGGACGACATTCCAGAGCATGAAGAGTGCTCTGTACCCCAGAGGTTCAGAGTCCATGGCAGGAACCAGCCCCAGATCTTTCCTGTTTGTGTTCTGATTAGAAGCCCCCACCTGATTTCCTGTAGTTTGAAAACAACCACTCTAAACTTCCTGGTGGTTTCCCTGATGACTCAACAGTAAAGAATCTCTGCCTGCAATGCGAGAGACCTGGGTTCTGTCCCTGGGTCGGGAAGATCCTCCTTGGAAGAAGGCATGGCAACCCACTCCAGTATTCTTGCCTGGAGAATCCCCATGGACAGAGGTTGGGGTCCATGGGGTCGCAAAGAGTCGGACACAACTGAGCGACTCAGCACACAGCACAAAGAGTTATTTTCGATGTCTCAGCTCTGGCTGCTGTAACAAAACTATCCTAGACTGGGTGGTTTATAAACAACAGAAATTTATTTCTCACAGTTCTAGAGGCTGGGAAGTCCAAGATCAAGGTGCCAGTGTGGTCAGGTTCTAGTCTGGTTGAAAAGAGGGTCTTTTTCTGGTTGCGGACTACTGACTTTTCATGACATGGTAGAGAGCAGAGAAGAGAAGCAAGCTGTCTTGAGATTCTTATAAAGGCATTAATCTTATTCATGAGTGCTCGAACCTTATGATCTCATCTGATCCTAATGACCCCCCAGAGGCCCAACTTTCTAATATCTTCAGCATGGTAGGGCAGGGGTTCAGCGTACGAATTTTGGAGGGAAACAAATATTCAGTCCATACAGTTATTTACAAATGATCAAAAGTTTATGGAGACTGAGGTGGTATCTACAACCCACAGCTGAGCCTCCTCAGGATACTGGTCCAGCAAAGGATAGGAATATTTGGACCCTTTATATCCTTTCCCAGTGTAGTTATTTCTATCTGTGATAAACTTTACACTCAGTTGTCTCTAAGCCATATAGCAAAACCGTAATCCCAATAGACCTTAAAGGGACAGAGCTAATGGATTATGTATATAGTTATACTAAAGCAGATGTTTTTGTATATAAGAATTTTACCTCATTGAAAATATGTGGCTATGTGATATCTGATAGAAAATGGATAGAAAATAGAAAATCTTGGCCCACCTTGCTTAAGATCAATGGCCAAAATTTGTGAATCTGATTCATCCTTGCAGGAAGGAAAAATTACTACAATGGCATATTGCACCAACGCAACATTGTAAAGCAATGTTGCTTTACAACTAAAAAAAGAAAAAAATGGTATATTGCTAAATGTGTTTATACTCAACAATGATAATTTCACCAAAGGATTCCTCAATAAGATAATTAAGATGAAGTTGAAATTATTTTAAAAATTAAAATATATGTAATATATAAAACTAAAACTTGGTTCACTGAGATCAGAAATATAGATAGGCTCTCCTCAGGGCCTTATTTAAGAAAAGAAGAGAGAAATAAGTTTTTTATATATATGGAATTAGAAAGTATATAATATAAACAGATAAATATGAGATTCAAACAATTAGAAGAGGGTCGTATAAAACTATGGTAAAATATTGAAAAATTTTAGAGGAGTACAAATTATCACCTTAATTCAAAATATGTTCAAAAAAACATACTTTGTATCCTTACCGTGCTGTTCAGTGGGATATAGGGTAAAGCAAAAGAAAGAATGTTGCTGGGTTTGCCTCACAATACAGAATTTGCTATCTCTTCTGTTCAGGTACTATTTTAAATGGCTGTCTGTTTTACAGAAAAGAATTTCTGCTTGGAAATTGAATGGCTCCTGAGAAAATGACCAACTGTATTGTTTTGGACTCTAACTACGCTGAGCTGGTTTTAGATGTGGGAAAAGTCACTTTGGGGGAGAAGAAGAGAAAAAAAATGAGAGATTCTCAACTGAGAAAAAAGCAGAATGAAAACCTCTCAAAATGTGTGATTACTTTGCTGAATTCTGGAGGGGGGATGAGCAAGATTGAAATTGAGAATGAAGATTATAGTTATGAAAAAGATGGAATAGGATTAGATTTGGAACATTCTTTAGCCGATATGGTTCCAATTGTTCATAAATACTTTGACTTTATGAAACAAGGTAAATATTTTCTGATTTTTGTCAAATCGTGGAGCTCCAAAATCCCTGGGATGAAGATTGCCACCTTGAGTTCCAATTTGTACAAAAGAGATATAACCTCTGTAAATGTCATGAATGCTACCGTGGCACTGGAATTCCTCAAAGACAGGGTAGAAACTAGAGAGAGATTTTCTTTAATGTCGAAATCATCTTCAAAGAGGTGCCGAGAAGAAACAGAAGAAAGTAGCACAAAGGCCTTGGCTTCTGATTTTTTTAATAAGACGCAACTTGGGTACAGAGAAAAACTCACCTTTACTGAATCCACATATGTGGAAATTAAAGACTTCTCAACACAAAAGCTGTTACAACGCATTAAAGAGATTCTCCCTCAGAACGTTTCTGCATTTGCAAATACTCGTGGGGGGTATTTGTTTATTGGTTTAAGTGAAGAAAGACAAGAAGTAATTGGCTTTAAAGCAGAGAAGAGTGACCTTGACAAGTTAGAAAGAGAAATAGAAAAATGCATCAGCAAGTTGCCTGTCTATCACTTCTGTATGGAGAAGAAGAAGATAAATTATTTATGCAAATTCCTTGAGGTATACGACGAAGAAAATCTTTGTGGATATGTCTGTATGCTCAAAATAGAGCCGTTCTGTTGTGCAGTGTTTGCCAAAAAGCCGGATTCCTGGCATGTGAAAGACAATCAAGTGATGCAGCTGTCCGTGGAGGAGTGGGTGCAATTAATGATGGGTCCTGAGCCGGGTGAGGAAGGGGGATTAGAAATAATGGTGCATTTGGCTGCGGCAGCAAGGTTTTTTGTTCTTTGAGATTGGGGGCAAGATCAATAGTCCTCAGATTTCAACACCTAATTTACTAATCTTTGGTAGATACAAGCAATAGTTTGCTATCTCTACCTGTTTAGAAGGTAGTGATTCCATACACAGAAGTACATTATCTTCTCTCCACAGCACTACCTGGTGTAATTTTTCTTCCCTATCACCTCTACTCACTTTCAAGGAAAGCCTGTGAATTCCTTCTCCCTTTCCCTTCAGAACTCAGTTTCAGTAACTGACCATTTCTTTCTCTCAGGAACACTTGCCTCTTTTATGTACTTGCTCCTTCATCTTTCTTTACACCTTTCCCTTAAAACCTCTTCCCTCTTCCTCTCCTGTTTCTTCCATTTGTGGACCAACATATAACCCTAAATTGGACAGATAAGAAAAGGATAATGTTGGTATTTTATCTGATTTTTGGAAAAGGAAAGCATCCAGTGAAATTGGACCAGCACTAGCAACTTAAAAATCTCTGAAATTGCAAGCCTTATTCTTAGAATCTGCATGAAATTAGGCTCTCCTTCACTAGCCATCATGTTTTCTAATTTTAATTGCTTTTTAAATGAGCTCAGTTATATGGTAATGTATTCAATTACTATTCATGCACTTTCCTATTAATATTCAACATAGTATGCTTCAGCAGCTTCAAGGAATAAATTTATAACTTTTGTCTGACCTGGGAATCTATCCACGATATTTAACAATATTTCTATTGGGAAAATGGGGTCATTTCTAACCAGACTTTAGATATACAAAGCATTTAGTTGAAATACTAAGCATTTAGTTGTGACAAATTAAGAAAGTGGTTTTTGTTTTTTAAGATTTTTCCAGGTTGCTTGAAGAGATGAACCTTCAACGAAGTATGTCATCACCAATTCCCCATGATTGGTCTGTTGATAAAGGTAAGAATTTAGAAAGTCATCAGCAGAGATATCACTTTAGAGGTAATTTAATTAGGGTTTCTTTGGACTTGTTTGTGTTTTCAAATCTCCTCTTCAAATCAGCTCTGTCTTGAAACTTATCATCAAAGCATATTCTGGCATTCAGGGGAATGCTTCTGGTGGTTTTAGCGTGGACTATATCAAAATGTAATATTTCAGATTTTGAGTAGACTTTTTCTTGGTGTAATAGGAGCTCCTTTCATTGGAAGTAAGAGAAACCCAAGTCAACTTAGTTTAAACAAAAAGGAAATCCATCATGTCAGTAGGAAGTCTATATTGAGACCCAGCTTCATACACGGCTATATTACATTATTGAAGAAAGACCAACAATACTCAGAATCTCTGATTTACCTGTTTTTGTTGTTATTGTTTATGGGCAACATGTTTGTTGTTTTCTGCTGTTTAAACAGTGTTATCTTGAATATTTTTCTTCAGCCTTCTGTGGCATATTTGTGAAGGTTTTTCTAGGGTGCACACCTAGGAGTAGAATTGCTAGGTCAGGAAGTATATGAATATCCAAGCAATAAGGTAATGCCAGATTGTTTCCCAAAGTAGATGAGTCACTTTACTCCCACCAACATGTTAGAAATGGCACATCTTCTCCAGTTGTCAGCTTCTCTTCATCTTTCTTTTCATCCTCCTTTTTCCCACTCAGATAGGTGTAAAGTAGTATCTGTTTACATCTGCATTTCCCTGGTTATTAATTTGGTTGAGCATCTCTTTGTGTACTTACTGTCGGTATGTATTTTATTGCCTATGAAATGCCTATTCTGTTGGTTGCCCATTTTGCTATTAGGCTTTTGTCTTTTTCCTGTTGATATGTAGGAGATTCTAGAATCCAGATCCTCTTCTGATCATAGGTATTACAGGTTACAGAAATCTTCTCCAAGTTTGTAGCTTTTGTTTTCTCTTTTCTTGAGGCTGCTGCTGCTGCTAAGTTGCTTCAGTCGTATCCGACTCCTTCAGGCATATGATGATTATCAGCAGCTTGATAGTTTTGCTGATTATAACTTAAATTTAAAATACTCCAAGTTACCAATATTTAAATTTTCTGTTTCAGTGCTCTTTCTGCTTTGTGTATGAGATCCTCTCTAACCAGAAAGTTAGAACCATATTTCCTTTCATTTTCTTCTAAAAGTTTTAGGGTTTTGCACTTTATGTTTAATATTTAAAGCCTCAATCTATCTCAGTGGTGATGTAAGGGTGGTATTTCATTTTATTCCATGTGGATAACCACATTGTTGTTTTTTATTCACTAAGTCGTGTCTGACTCTTTGTGACCTCCCTGGACTGTAGCCCACCAGGCTGCTCCATCCATGGGATTTCCTAGGCAAGAATACTGGAGTGGGTTGCCATTTCCTTCTCCAGGGGGATCTTCCAAACCTCGCAATCAAACCTGTGTTCTCCTGGCTTGGTAGGCAGATTCTTTACCACTGAGCCCCCAGGGAAGCCCAGTAACCACATTACCCAGCTCCAGTTACTGAACAGTTCCCATTTTCACCCACCAATTTGCCATGCCAACTCCAGCAATATTACTAGGTATATGTATAACTATGTCTCTAGAATCCCTATTATGTTCATTTGGTCAATTTGTCCTTATACACACTATACTGTCTTAATATTGTAATATTGTTCTAAGTACTTAGCAGGGCAGGCCTCCTTACTAGTACTCTTTTTCTTGGAGAGCGTCTTGGCAATTTAAATCATTTAATCTTGGAGAAGGAAATGGCAACCCACTCCAGTACTCTTGCCTGGAAAATCCCATGGACCGAGGAGCCTAGTAGGCTACAGTCCATGGGGTCGAAAAGAGTCGGATACGACTGAGCGACTTCATTTCACTTTATGGCAAAATGTCTTGTGTGAAACATGTTTATCTTAATTTCCATGAAACAACACTCTGCAGTCTAATAAAACTTTTATCTACTGTACATAGAAAAAAAATCATTTAATCTATGAAACAAATTTTAGAACTGTTTAAGTGCCACAAAAAGCCCTTTAAAGATGTTTATCGCAGTTACACTGAATATCCATATATGCCATTTCAGAAGTGGCATAGTGACATAATTTATATCAATTGGCCTTTGTACAACTGAGCATAGGTTTTTAAAATGTTCTGTTGTTCTAACTGATGTTACCTTTTTGTTTGGCTGCACTGCTTAGCTTGCGGGATCTTAGTTCTCTGACTCAGAACCGAATTTGTGCGCTCAGGAATGAATGAGGTACAAAGTCCTAACCACTGTACCACCAGGGAATTCTCAGCATTTTACTTTAAAAGTTACATTTCTTTCTTATTTGTTGCTAGTGTGTAGAAATGTAACTGATTTTATATATTGATTTCACACCACCTTGTTAAAATTAAATATTTTAAATAACATTGCTTTCCGGACCTAAGAAAATATCATTAAGATATTGTGTTGCAGAAACCAACACAACCTTGCAAAGCAATTATCCTCCAATTAAAATAAAAGAAAAAACTACAGAGGCTTTGGAAGATGCACCATTCCTCCAAAGGGGATTCTATTTCTTTCTGCAGGTAGATAGAGTACCAGTGATAACCTTGATTTTTTGTTTTAAGGTTTGTTTTATACTTTTCTAGCAATAATATCTTTAAATTTTGCCCTTACCATTATTAGGTCATGGCTCTTCTTGAGTCTCAAATTCTGAGGTGTTAACCACGGGCCTTCCGCTCTTCAGGGACTTGAATTCCAGTCTAAGTCACCCCACCACCATGAGGTTGATGAAACTCAAGTTCAGCTCTTTTTAACCTCCCAGTTGACATTTTCTTCTGGGTTGTCTGCATCTCACCCTGTATCTGCCAGTTAGTTGAAGGAAATGTGTATGTAGAGTTTGGCTGCTTTTCTGCAGTTTTATCTTAGATTTTCCTTCTCGAATTATAGTTCCTCTGGTAGCCCTGAATGCCAGTCTCTTTTTCCTCAGCCTAGTAAAACTGAAGATTTATGCTTGCGCTGTATTTACCCATGACATGATATGGAAAATATCCTCAGGCAAAAAGCTGGGATGAATGTGATGCTGCTTCCTGTGCTTCCATCAAATATTGTGACCCTTTAAGTCCTGCTTGTGTTGGTTGCTCTCTAGTTCTTTAAATTTCTATTTTTATATGTTATGCAACTTTTATAGTTGTGTTTGGTGGGAGAGATTGGTCTGGTACAAGCTACTTTGTCATGGTTGGAATTGGAAGCTTCCAATGTTTAAACATTTATTATGATTATTTTCATATCTAGTGCCATCAGAAAAGGTGACGTATATTCCAGAAATCCTCTGCAAGAGACTGTTCTCACAACATGAAGGACTTGCACAGTTAATACGTAAAGAAATGGGCTCTGTTCATCATGGTACATTGATCTTTTCTAAGAGTTGGTCTTTGGATCTGGACTTGCAAGAGAACCAGAGCGTCATCTGTGATGCACTTCTAATTTCCCAGGACCGTCCACCAGTCTTATACACCTTCCTCAGGGAACTGAATGAGGAACTAAAAGGTTATTCTATACAAACTGCCTTAACTTTAAAGAAGAAACTGGTAAAAATTGGTGGCTACACTGGTAAAGTGTGTGTCATGACAAAGATCTACTGGAGTGAAGAATCTTCTATATTAACTGAAGGCAGTGCAAGACTTCTTCATGATTCAAGCTTATCTGCAATTTACCCTAAGTCCTACACCCTTATAACCAGTCAAACAATGAACGACTTAAAGAAGGCCCTTTTTATAGTCTTGAAGAGTCTTAGAACTTTGAGTGATAAATTTGATTCTGAGATTTTTCACCATCTCCTGAGCAATCAGCAGGGATTACTTTCTGAGGAATGACAAAAGGTGTTTAAATATCGTCCAGTTCACTTTAGTCGCTCAGTTGTGTCCGACTCTTTGCAGCCCCACAGACTGCAGCACGCTGGCTTCCCTGTCCTTTGCCATCTCTCGGAGTTTGCTCAAACTCATGTCTATCAAGTCGGTGATGCCATTCAATCATCTCATCCTCTGTCGTGCCCTTCTCGTCCTGCCTTCAATCTTTCCCAGCAGCAGGTTCTTTTCTCATGAGTCAGCTCTTTGCATCAGGCAGCCAAAGTATTCAGCTTCAGCACCAATCCTTCCAATAAATATTCAGGACTGATTTCCTTTAGAATTGACTGGTTGGATCTCCTTGCAGTCCAAGGGACTCTCAAGAATCTTCTCCGACAGCACAGTTCAAAAGCATCAATTCTTCGGCGCTCAGCTTTCTTTATGGTCCAATTCTCACATCCATACATGACTACTGGAAAAACCATAGCTTTGACTAGATGGACCTTTGTTGGCAAAGCTTTTTAATGTGCTGTCTTGGTTTGTCATAGCTTTTCTTCCGAGGAGCAAGTGTCTTTTTATCTCACGGGTACAGTCACCATCTGCAGTGATTTTGGAGCCCAAGAAAATCTTGTGCAAGGCTCATCTGAATCATGAAAAGTGGACCAGGCTACAAAGATGTTTTTCATTATGTCGTCAATGTTGTTCTCAAATAATGTGAAAATATACCTCTGAAAAACTTTGCAAGGAAAACAACTTGATAGGATCTTGGAAAGTCTAATTTAATTTTCAATTTGTTTCTTTCTAAATGGTTTTCATAGGTGTTACTCAAGACTTTTTGTTGTTATTTAGTCTCTAAATTGTACCCCACACTTTTGCAACCTCATGAACTGTAGCCCACCAGGCTCCTCTGTCCGTGGGATTTCCCAGGCAGGAATACTGGAGTGGGGTTGCCATTTCCTTCTCCAGGGGATCTTTCCAACTCAGGGATCAAACTTGCATCTCCTGCTTGGCAGGCAGATTCTTTACCACCCAGCCCTCTGGGAAGCCCCTTTAAAAGTTATTAGGAAAATTAATTTGTTAATTACTCTGTGCATAGTTCATGGATAAGTTTTCTTCCACTTTTAAGTTGCAAAAAATTTCAATACTTTTATTTTTAACAACAGCAATGGAAATTTCCAAGACGTACCCAGAAAACCTTTATAACTTAGAAAAGATTATAATTATGATGTTTACAATCTTTATAAGGAAATGAAGAAGAATCCAAAATTTGTTTCCCCTCCCTGCAAAATTCTCTGAATCTTCTTGGACTACTTTTACACTGTTCTCTAGGAGAAGTTATGACGTTTCTAATTACTCAGCTGGCATCCTTAAGAACTCAGCGGAATAGTCAGTTTAACATGCGGAATTGAAGATGATATAGTCGTCCAGACAAACAAAAGCTAAAGAAGTTCATCACCACTAGACTGGTGCTGCAAGAAATGTGACAGGGACTTAAGCTGAAATGAAAGGGTGCTAATTAATTAGCACAGATGGTCTCTGTCTTAGAATGGTTCGACTTAGGATTTCTTGACTTTACGATGGTACAGAAGCGCATCACATTCCATAGAAACTATACTTCGAATTTTGAATTTTGATCTTTCCCTGAGCTAGCTGTATGTGATACAATATTTTCGTATGATGCCGGGCACTGGCAGTGAGCCACAACTCCCAGTCAGCCATGCGATCATGAGGGTAAACAATCAACACTCTATAGTGTACTGTGTCGCTTCCTGCTTCTGATGTGGAGAAGAGGAAAGCAATTACTCTTGAGATGACACTCAAGATAATTTCCCTGCGTGAAAGTGGCAAGTCAGTAATGGCCATCGCATGTGAATTAGGACTTTCACAATTGATGATCTCGACCGTCTTAAAGGATAAGCGAATCGGTGATGCAGTGAAATTGTCAGCATTGGTTAAATCCACTGTCTTTGCGAAGAAATTACCTGGGCTAATCGATGATATGGGAAAATTTCTCGACACTAGAATGGAAGACCAGATACAGAGGCGCACTCCACGTAGTCTACTGAGGCAAGTTTTTTACATACGCTTAAAGAGTATGCTGACGATCTTACACATACGTGAATGTTTATAGTGAGTAAATGTCCAGTGTTTTAAGAGGCGTTGTTATTTTCATAATGTGAAGGTCGGTGGTGAGGCAGCAGGTTGCTGATACCAAAGTGTTTAAGGAAGTGCCAAAGCATTTAAGGAAGAGCTGCGTAGAATAATTGTCAATGAGAACACATATGTAATGTTGATGAAATCAGCTTGTTCTGAAAACATATGCCAGAGCATACGTACATTCATCAAAAGTCCAAGACAATGCCAGGATTCAAGGCTTTCGAAGACGATATAATGCTGCTTTGGGATAGAGATGTTGTAAGGTTCAAGTTAAAGCCTTTCTTAACCTACCACTTGGAAAACCCTAGAGCATGTAGGAATATGAGAAAACATATAGGTTCAGTTCAGTCCAGTCGCTCAGTCGTGTCCGACTCTTTGCCACCCCATGGACTGCGGCACGTCAGGCTTCCCTGTCCATCACCAACTCCCAGAGCCTGCTCAAAAAAAGCATATACTTCCCATTTATTGTTGCTGTAACAGGGAAGCCTGGATGACATTAGCATTGTTTGAAAACTGGTTTTTGAACTGTCTTATTCTGCACACAAGACAATGTGGCAGGCAAAACATTCAATTTAAGACCCTTCTGATCTTAGACAATGCCCCAAGGCATCCACATCATATCAGCAGTGTGCTATAAAAGCTGTGCATTTGCTACTGAACACAACGGTACTCATACAGCCAATGGACCAAGGTGCAACAGCTACGTTCAAAGCATCCTATTTATGCCAAAGGTTTGCATATGCTTTTGAAGTGGTGAATCTGGCCAAACACTCTCAGAGATTTGGAAAGATTTTCACATGCTAAATCTATCCGGAGCATTGTTGTAGTGTGGGTCAAAGTCACACAGCAATGAATGAAGACATATGTGAATATTCAAATGATTCTGCGGTTGATGAAATATTAAGTAACAAGATATTCTGTTGTTGTCTAGTCACTAAGTCGTGTCCGACCCTTTTGTGACCCCATGGACTGTAGCCTGCCAGGCTCCTCTGTCCATGGGATTTTCCAGGCAAGAATACTGGAGTGGGTTGCCATTTCCTTCTCCAGGGGATCTTCCTGAACCAGGGACTGAACCTGTGTCTCCTGCTTGGCAGGCAGATTCTTTACCACTGAGCCACCTCACAAAACACTAGTGCTTGAGAAACATCTAGAATTGGACATTGATATAGAGGATATTCATGAGCTTTGGTGGCATCAAAGCTGAAGAGCTTTCCAGGGAGGAGCTCATCAAACTGGAGGGAAAAATAGTAAAGAAGTTGGGGGACTTCCCTGGCCATCCAGCGGTTAAGACTTTGCCTTTCAAAGAAGAGGGTGTGGGTTTTATCCCTGGTCGGGCAGCTAAGATCCCACATGCCTCAAGGCCAAAATTCCAAAACATAAAATAGAAGCAACATTGTAACAAATTCAATAAAAACTTTTTAAAAGGTAACGAAGTTGAGGCAGAGGAAGAAGTTATACCAAGGCACCAAGAGAGTTAACAGCAAAGAAACTGGCAGAGACATTTACTACTGTGAGCAGGGGCATATGGATATTAGAAGAAATGGATGTCAATTACAAGAGGTTCTCAAGAGCTCACAGGCAGATACAGGATGCTCTTATTTGCTGTAGGGAAATTCATGATGAAAAGAAGAAACAACTATACAATCAAAGCTTGAAACCTTCCTAAAGAATACTGTGCCTAATTAACCATCAGCAAGTGTAGATGCCCCAGTGCCTCCTACCAGCTATTCTCAAGCCTCATCGAGAGAGAATTGATGATCCTGTCACTGTAGCATCAATATCATCCAGCAATTGATTTTAGTTCAATGTTTGAAACATTCTTCAGGCCTGCTGCGCTTTCAGCTGTCTGCTTTGATGGTGAGTATCCATACAACCATTTTGTTTTTCACTTTCAGTACAGTGATTAATAAATTAAATGATATATTCAACATTTTAATTTAAAAATAAGCTTTGTGTTAGATGAGTTTGCCCAACTGTAGGCTAATGTAACTGTTCTGAGCTGATTTCAGGTAGGCTGGACTGAGCTATGATGTTCAGTAGGTTAGTTGTATTACATGCAGTTTTGACTTAAAATATTTTCAACTTATGATGAGTTTATTGGGACATAAAACCATCACAAGTCAAGGGAGATCTGTAATAGGAAAACATATGAAAGTATAATTGATAGTCACTCAGTCGTGTCCAACTCTTTGCGACCCCATGGATTGTAGCTGGCCAGGCTCCCCTGTCCATAGAATTCTCCAGGCAAGAATACTGGAGTGGGTTTCCGTTTCCACTCCAAAAGATAAAGGGATAAGAATATAAGCATACTACTACAGAAAGTCATCAAATCACAAAGCAAGTGAGTGAGAGAAGAAAAAAGAAACAGATGAGCTACAAAACAGCAGGAAATGGCAAAATGGTACTAAATACAAACCTATCAATAATTACTTTCTTTTTAAAATGTTTATGTATTTATGTAAATAGTTGATTTACAATATTATATAAGTTTTACTATACAACACAGCGATTCACAGTGTTTTGTTCTGTTTTTTGTTTTGTTTTGGTTTTTGGCTGTACCACATGGCATATAGGGTCTTAGTTCCAGAACCAAGGATTGAACCTGTGCCCCCTGCAGTGGAAGCACAGATTCTTAAAAGCTGAACCACTGGGAAATTCCCAGATGTTTTTCAAAACCTACAAAGACCAGGGGGAAGCATGAATACAGCTCCTCCCTACTACAAATTATGCAGCCGAGTTCCCCACATTTGGGGAAATCGCAGGAGTGCAACACCTGGAGTGCAATGGATGAGCCCTGCCCTGGGAAAACCACCTTCGTGATCACGTTATCTCCCCTGTTGGGTAAGTATATGATTCACAATTTTTAAAGGTTATCCCTCGTTTATAGTTTTTATAAAATATTGGCTATATTCCTTGTGTTGTACAATATATCCCTGGAGCCCATTTATTTTATACATAGTAGTTTGTACCTCTTAATCCCTACTCTATTTTTCCCTTCCCCCACTTCCTTCTCCCCACTGTATCTGTGGGTCTGTTCCTTTTTTGTTACTAGTTTGTTACTAGTTTTAACTAGTTTGCTTTATATTTTAGATTCTACATATAAGTGATATCATACAGTATTTGTCTTTCTGTCTGACTTATTTTATCCATGTTGTTGAAAAAAGGCAAGGTTTCATTTTTATGGCTGAGTAATCCATTGTACATATATAGCACATCTTCTTTATCCATTCATTGTTGATAGACACTTAGGTTGCTTCAGTTATAAATAATGCTGCTATGAACATTGGGATTCATATGTCTTTTCAAATTAGTTTTTCATTTTTTGGATATATACCCCGGAGTGGATTTTCTGGGTGATGTGGTAGTCCTCTTTTTAGTCTTTTGAGAAAGCTCCTTACTGTTTTTCACATGCTCGCTAACATTTTTTATTTGTGTTCTTTTTAATGGTAGCTACTCTGGCAGTATCAGGCGATGTCTCATTGTGGTTTTAAGCTGAGCTTCTCTGATGATTAACAGTGTGGAGCCTCTTTCCATGTTCCTGCTGGCCATCTGTTTGTTTTCTTTGGAAAATTATCTATTCAGGTCTTCTGCACATTTAAAAATCACATTGCTAGCTTTTTGATGTTAAGTTGTATGAGCTATTTTAATATTTTGGATAGTAGCCCCTTATCAGTCATATCATTTAGAAATATTTTCTCCTATTTAGTAGATTGTCTTTCATTTTGTCAATAGTTTTCTTTACTGTGCAAAAGCTTTTAAGTTTCACTAGGTTCCATTTATTTACTTTTGCTTTTATTTTCTTTGCTTTCAGAGACAGATCCAAAAATATATATATTTCTACAACTTACTTCAAAGAGTATTCTGCATGTGTTTTCTTCTAGGAGTTTTATGGTTTCCAGTCTTGTATTTAAGTCTTTAATCCATTTTGATATTATTTTTGTAAATGGTGATGGAGAATGTTCTGATTTCATTCTTTTATTATTAAATGGAGCTGTCCAGTTTTCCCAGCACCACTTATTGAAGAAATTGTCTTTTCTCCACTGTATATTCTTACCTCCTTTATCATGGATTAACTGACAAGTGCTTGGGTTTATTTCTTGGATTTCTATCCTGTTCCATTAATCCATATCTTACATACAAAATTAACTCAAAATGGATTAAAAGCTTTAATGTTAGATCTGAAATCATAAAACTCCTAGAAGAAAACATAGGTGGTAAGCTGCTTAGCATCTGTCTTGGTGATTTTGTTTTTTTGAATTGACACCAAAAGCACAGATAACAAAAGCAAAAATAAACAAGCAGTTCAGTTCAGTTCAGTTCAGTCGCTCAGTCGTGTCCAGCTCTTTGCGACCCCATGAACCACAGCACGCCAGGCCTCCCTGTCCATCAAACTTAAAACTTTGTGTAAAACAAATTAAATCATCAATAAAATTAAAAGACAACATACCAAATAGGAGAATATGTTTGCACATCATGTGTCTGATGAGGGGTTAACATCCAAAGTATATAAAGAATTCATTCAACTCAATAACTACAAAATAAAACAATCTAATTTTAAAATGGGCACAGAATCTGAATAGACATTTTTCTAAAGAAGACATACAGACAATAAAAGGTACATGAAAAAGTGCTTTAACATCGCTAATCATTAGGGAAATGAAAATCAAAAACACAATGAGATATCACCACACACCTGTTAGAATGGCTATCATCAAAAAGACAAGAAATGGCAAGTTTTAGTGAGGATTGAAAGAAAAGGAATGCTTGTGCACTGTTGGTGGGAGTATAAATTTGTGCAACCACTATGGAAAGTAGTATGGAAGTTCCTCAAAAAATTTAAAGTAGAACGACCATATGATCCCACAGGTTCACGTCTGGGTGTTTATTCAAAGGAAGAAAAAAGTACTAACTGAAAGATACATGACCCCTATGTTTATTGCAGCATTATTTACAATAGCCAAGATATGGAAGAAACTTATGTTCCTATATTCTGTATAGCCATTAAACACACACAATGAAACATCATTCAATCATAGAAAAAGAAGGAGATTTTGCCATTTTTGACAATATGGGTGGATTTTTAGGGCATGATGTTAAGTGAAATAAGACAGAGAAAAACAAATATTATGTGATCTCACTTATATGTGGAATATGAAGACAAAAACCAACCAATCAAAAAAGCTCCCAGCTCATGAATACAAAGATTAGGGGTGGGGATGGGGTTGCAAAATGGATAAAGTAAGTTAAAAAGCACAAAATTCCAACTGTAAAATGAATAAGTCATGGGATGTTATACACAGCCTGGTGACTATGGTAATGAAAGTGAAAGTGAAATTTGCTCAGTCACGTCCAAGTCTTTGTGACCCCATGGACTATGCAGTTCATGGAATTCTCCAGGTCAGAATACTGGAGTAGGTAGCTGTTCCCTTCTCCAGGGGATCTTCCCAACCCAGGGATTGAACCCAGGTCTCCCACACTGCAGGTGGATTCTTTACCGGTTGAGTGACCAGGACAGCCCAAGAATACTGAAGTGGATAGCCTATCCCTTCTCCTTCAGATTCCTGGATCTTCCCGACTCAGAAGTCGAGCCAGGGTGTCCTGCATTGCAGGTGGATTCTTTACCAGCAGAGCTACCAGAGAAGCCCAACTATGGTAATACTCTACTGTATATTTGAAGGTTGTTAAGAGAATAAATATTAAAAGTTTTCACAAGGAAAAAAATGTTGTAATAATGTATGGTGATGGATATCAACTAGACTTACTGTCCAGTGGTGATCACTTTGCAATATACAGAAATATCTAATCACTGTGTTGTATACCAGTCGCTAATATAATGTTATATGCCAATTATATCTAAATTGTAAAAAGTCAATAGAATAAAAAGAAGGTACATGTATAACTGAATCATTTTGCTGTACTCCTGAAACTAACACAGCATTGTTAATCAACTATGGTCCAACATAAAATGAAAACTTTAAACAGTCAACAGAATATTTTCTGTTACTACTGTGAAAGTGATGTGTACTTTTTTCTTCATCTTAATATTTTTTCCTTTGTCTTTGATGTTTAACAGTTTGATATGCTGTGCCTATGTATATTTTTGTTTCTATTCATCCTGCTTGGGATTCACAGAATGTCAATTCACAGCTTTTTCTGTCTTGTCAGCTTTGGAATTTTTCAAAAGTTATCTCTTAAAGAAAATATTACTCTTATTCTTTCTCGCATCTCTCCATGTTGTGTATACATTTGATGTTTTTGTTGTGTGCCATATGGCTATTTTTTAAACTGAATTTTCACTCTTCTTTTTCTCTGAAAGTGAAAGTGAAAGTGAAGTCACTCAGTCGTGTCCAACTTTTTGCGACCCCGTGGACTGTAGCCAACCAGACTCCTCCATCCATGGGATTCTCCAAGCAAGAATACTGGAGTGGGTTGCCATATATATGCTTAAATCTAAATATTGATTTTATCAGCCTTCTAGTTCACTAATTTTCTCTTTTGCTGTCTAATTTCCTGTTAAACCTATCTGTTAATGTCTAATTTCAATTCAATTCTAGAATTCCTACTGGAGTCTGTCAATTCTTTGATGATTTTTTTCTCCCTCTTTTCCTCTTTTTCTTATGCACAGAAATAATAGCTTGTCTGATAATTCCATTATTTGGGTTAACTTTGGTCTGTTTCTGTTGTATGGTTTTTTCCTTCTTGGTCTTTACCATACAGTCCTATATTTTGGCATACCAGGTAATTTTCAGTTAAATCCTAGACACTGTATGAAAAAAGGTATAGAGGATCTAGATGATACTGTCTTCCTCGCAAGAAGATTCATGCTCTTCTTTGCAAGGCCAACAGAGTAACATATGATTATCTTAATCCAGTTAGAGACTTAGCTACTCAAGGAGAGTTTTGACAGTTTTGTTTATCTCTGATTTGTATTTGCAAATCTCTAATTTGTCTAAAGCAAAGCAGAGCTGGTTGCCTCAGCTTTAAATTGCCTTCAGATAGATGTTTTATGTATGATAACAGCCTTTTCTAACTGTTCTTAGTGGAAATGTTGGTTTGCCACATGCTACTCATTACTGCATACCAGTTTTGTGCACTAATAGCAGTATTTCAGAATAAAACTTAAAATTTTAGTAGATAACCAATACACTCATTTGATTACATTTTAATGGGCTGTAATTTTTATCTGAGCTCAAAATATTTTTATTGTGTCTAGTTGCTTGTTGTACAGCTTGATACGTCATAGGTACCTAAAAAGTATCCAGATGAACTCTATGCTTTTCTCTGTTTCTTCCAGGTTTAAGGAGACCAAAGAGATGTAAACATTAATTTCAGGGCAGAAGACCTGAGTAGACATTTTCCCAAAGAAGACGTAGAAATGGCTATTAGGCACGTGAACAGATACTCAGCATCACTAATCACTGCATGTGGGCTCAGTCACTTCAGCCGAGTCTGACTCTTTGCTACCCCATGGACTGTAGCCCGCCAGGCCCCTCTGTCCATGGGATTCTCCAGGCAAGAATACTGGAGTGGGTTGCCATGCCTTCCTCCAGAGGATCTTCCTAACCCAGGGATCGAACCTGTATCTCTTACGTCTCCTACATTGGCAGGCGGGTTCTTTACCACTAGTGCCACCTTGGAAGCCCCACTAATCATTATGGAATCATTATAGAAATGCAAATTAAAGCCACAATGTGATATCACCTCACACCTGTCAGAATAGCTATCGTCAAAGTAAGTAAATAAAGTTGCTCAGTCATGTCCGACTCTTTGCGACCCCATGGACTGTAGCCTACCAGGCTTCTCAGTCCATGGAATTTTCCAGGCAAGAGTACTGGAGTGGGTTGCCATTTCCTTCTCCAGGGGATCTTTCCAACCCAGGGGTCGAGCCCGGGTCTCCCGCATTCCAGCTTTACCATCTGAGCCACCAGGGACGCTATCATCAAAAGTATAGTACAAATAACAAATTTTGACGAGGATGTGGAGAAAAGGGAACCCTTGTGCATTGTTGGTGGGACTGTAAACTAGTGCAGCCGTTATGGAAAACAGAATGGTAGCGTCTCAAAAAAACTGTATGTATGTATTGTTGTATGACTCAGCAGTTCCACTCCTGGGTTTATATCCAAAGAAAACAAAAACACTAATTCGAAAAGATACATGCATCCCAATGTTCATAGCAGCATTATTTGTAACAGCCGAGATATGGAAACAACCTACGTGTCCATCAATAGATGAATGAGTAAAGAAGATGTGGTACATATATACACAATGGAATACTCCTCAGCCATAAAAGAAGAATGAAATTCTGCCACTTGCACCAACATGAATGGACTGCAGTACACCAGGTTTCCCTGTCCTTCACAATCTTCTGGAGTTTGCTCAAACTCATGACCATTGAGTCGGTGATGCCATCCAACTATCTCGTCTTCTGTCGTCCCCTTCTCCTCCTGCCTTCAGTCTTTCCCAGCATCAGGGTCTTCTCCAATGAGTTGGCTCTTCACATCAGGTGGCCAAAGTATTGGAGCTTCAGCTACAGCATCTGTCCTTCCAATGAATATTCAGGGTTGATTTCCTTTAGGATTGACTGGTTTGATCTCCTTGCTGTCCAAAATATTCATCAAATATATGTAGAATCTAAGAAATAAACCAAACAAGTGTATAACAAAACAGAAACGAATACAGAGAACAAACTAGTGGTTACTAGTGGGGAGAGAGAGGGGAAGGGGCATGGGATTAAGAGGTGCAAACTACTGTGTATGACATAAATAAGCAACAAGTATATATTATACAACACAGAGAAATATAGGCATTATTTTGTAATACCAAATGGAACATAATTTGTAAAAAAAATAAATTACTATGTTGAACACGTGTAACTAAGAAAATATTGTAAATAAACTATACTTTGATTTTTAAAGAATTTTTTAAAATCATCTGCTTTCTTTATTTCATTAGGAAGACCTGCATTTGTATCTTTTTTTTTTTTTTTAACCATTGAGGCATTTTATTTGCATGCACGTAGTACATCCCTAGAAAAAGAATCCAAGGATTTTCCCTCCTGTGTGTTTTCATCTTGTTTCTTCATGGTCCATGATGTCAGCTGAGATTGTCAGAACAATGAAACCAAACCGACAAGATGGGAGAAGGTTATTCTGTCATTTTTCTAGCTCTTTGAGTTGCACATCAAATCGTGGGCTGACCACTTGCCACTTATTCAGCCTGCCTGTGGGGTCCACAGTTTTACCAGCCTTGTGATTATCAATGATTTCAAATTCGCCAATGTAACTATGCTTCATCATCATAATTAGAAACCTGATGATGACTTTGGAGCATGGCCTGATTGGAACCTGTCATTTACCTCTTTCCTTTTGCCATTGTTGGTACTCCAGAGCATCAACCAGGACATTCGTGCACCATTATGGCAGCACTGAAAGACGGCAGGAAGAGCTCTTCTTGCATTTTTAATAGCATGTTACGCCTGCAAATGCTGGAGAGGCACGACATGGGGTTCGATCCCTGGGTGGGGAAGATCCCCTGGAGAAGGAGATGGCAACCTGCTCAGTATTCTTGCTTGTGAAATTCCATGAACAGAGGAGTCTAGCCGTCTACCGTCCATGGGGCTGCAGAGAGTTGGACATGGTTGAATGACTAAGCACACACAAGAAACATCTGCCAGGCAATAACTCAGAAAACCATGAAAAAGTACATTTGAAAAGATGCAACATGTCATGACTGATGAAACTAAGAATTCCCACAATGACAACAGAGACTAATATGAGAAGAAAAAAAAAAATCACTGAAAGGACAAAAATTGCCCAGGAATTTTTTCTGGATTTTCTTGGTCCACTTTCTGACTTGCTGCTTGGATTGCAGGGGCCTCCCCACTCCCTACCCTTGCATTCAGGAATAGAGTGTTTTGATGATGATATTTAATAGAGTGTTTTGTGATGATATCCAAAAGCAAAGAGCAGTGCAGGAGGTCAGAGAAAATTCCCCACCTAACATCCCTTGTGACTCTCTGGGGGCTTCCTGGACTTAGGGTGTGGATGGCACTTTAGAGGTTAGAGTGCACTGTATTTGGAACATGAGGAGACCCATGTGGCAGAGCTATGCCAGGTCTTTTTAAAAAAGGATCACTCCCGCAAGGGGTTGACCTTTTAATAAACATAGCAGACAAAGCTCCTGAAACAAGTGAGGAAGCAAAGGGTACGGTCCAGAGCAACAAGGTATCTGAGGAGCTGGATGAACACATCAGGTTGGACGATGATGTTTGCTCCAAACTTGGGAAGGGAGGTCACTTTTGAGATCAGTCCAAGGGAGGTCACGTTTGAGATCACTCCAAGGGAGGTCACGTTTGAGATTACTCTAAGGTTGGCTGGGACAACTGTTGCACAGACTCTTATGCTCTCTCCAGCCTCCAGGATGGAAGCATGTCTGTATATTCAGAAGGATGATAACTGAAAGGAAGGCCTCCCGTCTAAGAAGAAACTATGCCTGTGTGTGAAACTAGCTGTTCTAGGTACTGGGAATCCTGTGGCAGAGGCAAACTCAAATACATGAACAAAGGACTATAAAAAATGGCAGAGCAAAATATGGTTGTAAAATGGGCAGTTTTTTTTTTTTTTAAAAGCCTTGCTTTACTGTCCTCCTTCCTGCTAATTTTCAGTCATTGTCTCCATGGACGAAATCAACCGGAATTCAGGTGATGATATCATCCAGTCAGCCTCTTGGGTCCAGAACAGGATGGAGAATGGATCCCAGAGGGAAGATGTTCACAACACACCTTCTCACCCTCCCAAGCATCTGTTCTTATCCTTCCTGTGAGTGAAGGGTTAATATCCCCAACATAGTAAATGAAGATACCATACCGTGGTGTCAATTCAGTCAAATGTTCATCTGAAACCAAAAATGTCATCAATCCCCGATCTTCTCATCAGAAGGAGTGGGGGAGAAAGAAACATCAATTAGCACAAATCCTGGCTGCTACTGACCCACTTCTGGAGCTGACCTTAGGCCTCGGGTGGTAATTATAGCAGCCTCCCTTCTCCCATCAACTCCTCCAAGTTCTGCCCATCTCAGTGGGATGGGAGTCTTTACCTCATGGGGCTAAACTTTTATTCCTGTGGGGTCTTAGTCCTTGAAGATCTCTCATTCCACCCCAATGATTGTTTGCTGACCTAGAGAAGTTCCCTTTGGCATTGTCTTTCAGGGTTACCCGAGTGTGGCAGAGGGCAGCAACCATCCATTCTGGTTGAAGGTAGTGCTGTGAGTGGAGGGAAAGCCAGTGAGATAGTGGATGGAGATGCTATGGGGGTCCGAGTTGCCTGCTTTTGTAACTTGTTTTGGTCTTGCAGACCCGCTTGTGTCCAGTCTCGTATAAATGAGTTCCATTTTACGATGGAATTCTACTCTGTACCTTCACTGTGTGATTCAGTGGATCAGCTGACCCCTAGGATGTGACGGGATGTCAGTGCACACAGTTACTTGGTGCCCCATGGTCTGAGATTCAGTCTCAGTAGGACTCTGTCAGAGTCCAGAGACTGAATGCACATGGACAGCTCTCACTGGCAGGAGTGAGCATGGTCTTCCTCCAAAACCACAGGGATTGTTATTGGGCTTGTTAGGGAACTTTCTTCAGAACTCTGTCTTCTACAGAGCCTTCCATTCCCACTGGGTCTGCTGGGTCATCATGTGAAAATGGCCAGGCATCCTTGCTTTGGTCTTGCTACAGAGTCCTGCTCCCTGGACAACCTTACTGGTCACCAGAATGTAGATTAGAGCTGCATGTCCAAAATTCAGAGAAACCAACCAACCACGAAGCTTTCCTTTTTGTTCATTTCAATTCAGTTGCTCAATCGTGTCCGACTCTTTGTGACACCATGGGCTGCAGTACACCAGGCCTCCCTGTCCATCACCAACTCCCAGAGCCTGCTCAAACTCATGTCCATCGAGTCGGTGATGCCATCCAACCATCTCATCTTCTGTCATCACCTTCTCCTGCTTTCAGTCTTTCCGAGCATCAGAGTCTTTTCCAATGGGGCAGTTCTTCCCATCAGGTGGCGAAAGTACTGGAGTTTCAGCTTCAGCACCAGTCCTTACGATGAATGTTCAGGACTGATTCTTCAGGATTGACTGGATGGATCTCCTTGCAGTCCAAGGGACTCTCAAGAGTCTTCAAAAGCACAGTTCAGAAGCATCAATTCTTCTGCGCTCAGCTTTCTTTATAGTCCAACTCTCACATCCATATATGACTACTGGAAAAACCATAGCTTAGACTAGATGGACCTTTGTTGGCAAAGTAATGTCTTAATATGCTGTCTAGATTAGTCATAGCTTTTCTCCCAAGGAGCAAGCATCTTTTAACCTCATGGTTGCAGTTACTATCTGAAGTGATTTTGGAGCCCCCCAAAATAAAGTCTGTCACTGTTTCTGTTGTTTCCCCATCTATTTGCCATGAAGCGATGGGACCAGGTGCCATGATCTTGTTTTTTTGAATGTTGAGTTTTAAGCCAACTTTTTCACTCTCCTCTTTCACTTTCATCAGAGGCTCTTTAGTTCTTCTTCGATTTCTGCCATGAGGGTGGTGTCATCTGCATATCTGAGGTTATTGATATTTCTCCCGGCAATCTTGATGCCAACTTGTGCTTCATCCAGCCTGGCATTTTGCATGATGTACTCTGCATATAAGTTAAATAAGCAGGGTGACAATATACAGCCTTAACATACTCCTTTCCCTATTTGGAACCAGTCTGTTCCATGTTCAGTTCTAACTGTTGCTTCTTGACCTGTATACAGGTTTCTCATGAGGCAGGTAAGGTGGTCTGGTATTCCCATCTCTTTAAGAATTTTCCAGTTTGTTGTGATCCACACAGTCAAAGGCTTTGGCATAGTCAATAAAGCAGAAGTAGATACTTTTCTGGAACTCTCTTGCTTTTTCAAGTGCCCTCTTTGTAGTGGGCACTGAAAAGTGCTGCAGCTCACTTCTTGGTTTTTACCCAAAGAGGTTCAAGACATGTCCACACGGGGACTTCCCTGGTGGTCCTGTTCACTTGGCCTGGAGGGTCTGTCCAAAGCAAAGCTCGAAGTTGACTTTCAGGTTGAAATACTAGGACCCGGAGGCCGTGGTGCAGCGCTGCGGAGCAGACACTTTCGGGTCTTCTGTGCCTGCCGGTCATCCGTGTCCAGACCCACATCCCATTTCAGAAAGCCGGGGCTCGGGAGGCGGCCTTGAGACCCATCGCTGGATCTAGGCCTCCGTGGGGCCGCTACCTGGATCTCACACCTTCTGTCCATTTGAGGAGCCGGAGGGCCCATGAGTTGGAGGAGAGGACCGTGGTGGTCAACCTTTATATTTTCTGGAGCAGAAGTTCAATAGGCAGCAAGAGCACATAAATATGTTTGGAAAAGGCCCATTGAAACCTTTGAGAGTGAATTTTTAAGTTTAAGATTTAAAAAATCTTTATATTATCTGAATTTGGGGAATTGCTAATTTTCCTTATTCCTTAAGACATGATTTTTATAAGACAAGACTCAGTCTAATGCAATATATAATGTGTATTTAAATCTACAACCACAGTTTAAAAATCCTGCAGTCTCTCCTTAAATGTCAACATTGACTGTTTTCTTTGGCATAGATTAAGGGATTGAGTCTTTGTCTTTTCTCACAAAAGATCAAAGGAGTGTTTTATAAACTGCCTTAAAATCATTACTGTTTTCAAACCATTTAGTTCCTAACATTGTATATTTTATTTAGTGGTTTGGATCTGTGTCTGAAAGAGTTCTGAGCAGGCTCTGAAGCCACACTCCTTGTCAAATAGGACTGGAACCCAGCGGCACCTCAGATTAGAATTTGAACCCAAGATCCCTAGTTCAGAAGGGGATTCAAGCCCACTGTCTTTCAATTAAAACAGCTCATCTGGTGTCTGACTTATTGAAGCTCAGGTTTTGTCTCCTCACAGAAAGAAGTCAACGTGAGGCAAAGCAGTTGGCAAAGAGTGAGTTTATTAGCATAGGATGCTTGTGAGAGATACTAGTGGGCAGTCCAGGGAGTGCAACCCCAAGAACAAAGAGGGCTACATTTTTGTAATCAAAGAAAGAGTGGGGAGGGGAGAAAACTATCATTTTCTCTTTCCTGAGTAGACATCAAGTCTTGTTACCAAACATTAGCTCTGTGTGCCTGACATACAGTGAGGCCAAACAATAGCAAAACATTAGTTTGGAGCAGAGAAAGGTTTATTGCAGGGCCATGCAAGGAGATGGGTGGCTCATGCCTTAAAAACCCTGAACTCCCAGAAAGTTTTCAGCAAAGCCCTTTTATAGGAAATGTGAGGAGAGGGGTTAGTTATTGCAAATTTCTCAGTATCAGGTCATGGTCAGATCACAATGTCCCTGTAAACCTCCACTAAAGCAAATGTTGTTCTCTGTTCTGACAAGAAAGGGTAAGGTCCCAAGACTCAACTTTCGTTTTCCCAGGCCCAGGCCCTGGCTAAGAGGAGGGTCTCCCTGTGCAGGCCGGTTACCCTGCCTGGGAGCACTCATCCAGTACCTGGTCTCGTTCTCTCACCAGGGCCCAGGCCTGGCCAGTGGGCGGCCCTGGTGAGGGCTCTGGAGCTCTGCAAGGTACAGCTCTCAGCCTGTCCCTGGGGGCCCCAACTCACCTGCCAGTCCTGAGGCTGGAGGGCCTGGAGGACCCTGGGGAGAAGGCCGTGATCCACCTTTCACCACACTCTCTGCTGCCAGGACCACTGCGAGGCTGACTGCTAGTGGAGTGGGACCTCTGGCTAAGGGTCGAGCGCTAACAACTGCATGCCTACCCTGCCCTTGTTGCAGGCTTATATAGTTAATTTCTCCTCCATCCCTGTGTGATATAACCAGGACTGTTAGGGTGCTATTCAGAACATATATATTAGCAAAAGGGTGGTAACCTATTCTAGAATATGGTAATTCATCCCAGGTTTCAGTATAAAGCCCCCTTTACCTGGTTTCTTTCTCCTTTCATCTGTGTTCCTGTCTTAGCTAAATGTAGAAATGCTGCTCTTCAGCATTTCTGACTTCATGGAACAAGAGTCAGACCCCATGTCTGTTGTCTTGTGTTTTAACTGTAAGATCTTGTGGCTTGAGTGTGTCTAGTGCTTAGATGCACCTGGTCTCACTTCAAGGTAGAGTAGATTGTTGCTAGCTTATTGGATTCTTTTCTTGAGTGGTCATTACCTTAGAACAGTCTCCCAGACCCCCTTAAAATTCCCTCTCTTTCTTTAACCCTTTAGTGGTATTTTGAAACAATTTAATTATCCTTCTCTAGACCTATTTCATTTTCATTGCTGAATAATATTCCATCATGCGAGTATACTATATTTATCCATTGTTGTATCAATAGATAATTTGGTTGTTTTCTGTTTGGGACCATTGAGGACAGTTAATCTATGTGTACATGTTGGCATATCTCTAAATATATTTTTAAAAAGTATGACTAGAAGAAGTGAAGGTAAATGAATATAGATTTCTAAGAAGACCCTGAAATGGACTTTGTTTTTCTGGACTTTTAAAGAAGTTACCATTGATTTTCTTTTGTCTGATTTTATCTCAGAATTTCCTTTTCCAAGGTGCATGCATATCACCTTTTTGGCCTCTAGTCATGGTTAACATCAAAAGTCATGACTTTTGAAAGGAAAAGTGAAGAAAGAGAGGTTTGATTGTGTATTGGTTCAAAAATGGAAGTGGGGTTGTGAGAAAGATTTGATCATGGAACCATTATAAGAATGGGGGGCAGGGGAAAGGGGCAGTAAATTAGAGAGGACACATATGCACCTGTGAAAAAGGAACTTCCTGAAGAAGTAAGTGTGAATTCATAATCAGAAAGGGAAGCAAGACACTTGAATGTGAACACAAGAAAGGGTGTGAAGATAACAAACTGTTAAACAGCTTTCTGCACCAGCATCTAGTAGGTCTGCTAAGCCAGGGCATCTATTTGTGGAATGCAGGATATTCAAGATAGGCAGAGGGAAAGAGGGGCAATGACCCACCCGCTGTGTCTATAGGAATTAATAAATCAGGCATCTGCAAATCAGAAGGTACCTCTCTTTCCCCAGATACTAAAATAATAACCTCCCCTTCCTCCTTCCCCACCTCCTCCCACCTCAGCAAACATGAAAACCACTGTTGATTTTGTTTCCTGACCTCAGTCTTCTTACACCATCCGTGCTGCCTGTTCTTTGTGGCCAGCTGTCTCACACAGTGGTCCTTCACCTGCCTGGAATTAGACAGAAATGCTACACTGCAGAATCATTCCACCTCGACTGCACAGACATATCTATCCATGGAGGGCCTCCTGATTGTGCACTTCAAGGAATTTGATGGCATATTTTAATCTCACACCTCTGAGTTCAGAAGTGATGGACTGGTAACTTCCTAATACAGTGATCAACAGAAGCACTCATGGTGGAAAGATCTAGTTTCTCTTTTCACTTCCAAGGACAGTGACTCGATGGGTCTTATCATGCACACCAAAAAATATGTACCCTCCCTCAGTGTTTATAAATGCAGAAACACCTGAGGAGATACTCAGTAAAGCATTGTGACTCTTTTGTTGAGAACATTTTAAATTCAACCTGTGTGGACTTGAAGTAAGGTTGAGCTTTTCCAGGCACTGAAGGCGGTGAGCACTATCAAATAAAGCAGCAGCTGAAGCCTCTGGGTTACCTTTATTTTGTACATGAACCTGAGCTTTCTATGGATTTAACAAATTAGAACATTTCTAAGAGTCTGAATCCTGCCTTTGAGGAAGGCCAGTGCTTCCTGAGAATTCATGACAACAGTAGATATTCGCTGTCTGTGGTTCAAAGAGGAGCAGAGGTAGCAAGTCCTATAACAGAGGCCTCTGATGGTCCATGATTTCACAGAAATCAGAAAGACATGTCCCTGGTGCAACTCATCTGAACAGCCTTTTGAAAGTTGAAGGCAGATACAGTCATACTCCACGGCTTTCATAATTGTAGACTTTGTTCTCAGTCTGAGCCTTGGTCACTCCCCCTCCAGAATTCAGCAGACGGGTGTTGCATGCATGATGCTTTCTTTCTGTTTTCTTCTGCAGTTGAGGGTTCATTCCTCTCCTGTGCTCATTCCTAGGGGTGACTTTTCCTGCGTTTAAAACATACACAGCAAAACTCATTTTCAAATCAGTCTTGAGACTCATACTCTCAGCAATTGTCCTGTTCTTTCCCTGAAATGTTCTCCTAAAATACAGGAAGACACACCATTAGAATAGGACAAGCACAGGGAAGGCAAGCAAATTACTATTTTGAGGCCACTCTTCTGAAGTTGGTTCACTTCGTTTATTCCCACAGAACTTGAGCCCAGATTCATACAGGAATTAAGTGTGGAAGACAGGTGGAGAAGCCAAGTCTGACATGAGCCCATGGCCACCAGAAAAATGGTCAAGAGGTGATTTTTCTGCTGTGATTTTGGTAACAGTTTCTGCAACATTCTTCTTGGACCTGGAAAGCTTTCAGGGTCAGGGTGTTTCTAGGGTATGCTGTGGGTATGGCTTTTCTTGGTGCTTTGTCTTTCCTCTCTCACTTAGACCTGGGCAATCTCAGATTATTTTATAGCCCAAGTTTTGAAAGGAGCAAATCTGATTGAGTTGGTCATTTATCTTTGTTGCAATGGAACACATTCCTTAGCTTTCTCTGGTCCGAGCAGTTCCCATCTTTGTGAGGGAAAAAAAGTATATTATATATTTAATATATTATATTTTATGTAATAAAAATATATCATATACACACACATTTAGTTTGTTTGGAACTAACAAATTATTGACTATTTGTTGGGAACAACCAGGCTGGCAGGTTGAGGTGTGTTTCATCATTTTCTAAATGCAATCCAGTTGTCCCAGCAAATAGGACTGGAACCATTGGATATCTACATACCAAAGAAAGGACTTCAATTCGAAGTCTTTACACCATTTACAGAAGTGTACTTAAAATGTGTCATAGACCTGAATGTAAAGCCTAAAATCATGTGGAAATAAATGAAGACTGCCCAAATGATAACAAGTAGAGCTCTGTTCACTCAGAGCTCAGTACATCAAGAGAATCAGCCACCATCCTTTGTTTGTGATGGCAGAAACTCGGAAGATTTATAGTGAAAAGAGAGAGAGAGGGCTCAGGGATGACCTGATTTGAGGTTGTTCTGAGGAAGCTGCCTTGTGGCTCAGCTGGTAGGTAAAGAATCCGCCTGCAATGCGGGAGACCTGGGTTTGATCCCTGGGTTGGGAAGATCCCCTGGAGGAGGGAAAGGCGACCCACTCCAGTATTCTGGCCTGGAGAATTCCATGGTATGGTCCATGGGGTCACAAAAAGTCAGACATGACTGAGCAACTTTCACTTATGGAAGCTGGAAGTGGGCTTCCTGGAAGTGGGTTATCTCATGTCACTGGTTTGGAGACCTTATCTGGCTTTGTTTGGTTGGGCCAGAGTTGGAAGTGGGGGAAGCAATTTAGCAGCTGTTGATCAAGTCCTGAACACGTTTGACCAGTTGCTGCAGAGGTTGTGGTTAGGTTGGGAAGTCAAAGTTGTGAATCAGGTTTGAGTCACAACTGAGCGCTGTGATCAGAGGTCCGTTTTGATCTATGGTTTGGCCAGTATCCATTTGTATGTTTAATCTCTCAACTTCCGAACTTCCGGGGGAAAACAGAATTTTTACCTTGGGTTCAGCAAACAGTTCTTAGAGCTGACACTAAATGCACAAAACATAAAAGAAAAAAAAAATTGATTTATTGGACTTTAAAAATGCTTCCTTAGGAAAAAAAAAAAAAAATCTCCTTAACAGTGAAAGACACTTTTAAGGGAATTAAAATATGAGCCCTTGACCAGAAGAAACTATGTGTAATTGATTACATGATAAAAGAACTTGTATCTCAATTATATATAGAACTCTTGAAAGGCAATAATAGGAAAACAATTTAAAAATGGATAAAAGAGGGAATTCTCTGGCAGTCCAGTTGTTAGGGCTCCACACTGCCACTTCAGGGGGCATAGGTTGATCCCTGGTCAGGGAACTAAAGATCCCACAAGCTGTGTGGTACAGTCAAAAATTAATTAATTAAATAAATAGCTTTTTAAAAACTATAATGAGATAACATCATTAGTCATTAGGGAAATACCAATCAAAACTACCTACCCATTGGAATGGTGAAAATGAAACCATACAAGGTGTCTGCAAGGTTATGGAGGAAAGGGAACTCTCATATTGTTGTAGCCACGTGTTCCGGAAAACAAACTCACTCAGAAGGACAATGCAGATAGTGGAGTGCAGTTTATTACACCAGCGGGCCCAAGGCAGAGTCTCCTCTTAGCCAAGGACCCTGACCAGTTTTTGTGAAAACCTTATATACCCTAAGTGTACGTGCTCAAACCCACCTCCCCAAATTCCTTGAAACTAGTCTGGACAAGATAAAAGAGAGATACAATCAAAGTTAACCCATGATTCATGTGCCATAAGCCTAGATAGTTAAACAGTGGACATTTATCAATAGGCCTGTGGTCATATCCTGAGAAACATAATGGGATTTATGACTTTGTTCTGGTACAGAGATAATTAGCATATTGTTTTAGGCCACGGAGAGTCTAAGTACAAGTCCTGAGGCTCCTTGGGGGTGGGGTGGGGGCGGGGTCTGGTTTTCCATTGATATGTCGTTTCCATAGATACTGGGCATAGAGCTCAAAGTCCGCAGTCCAGCCCAAGATGGAGTCCTGCTTTCAAGATGCAGCCTGTTCTGTTTCCTCCTTCAATGTACTTCTGGTAGGAACTTAAAGTACAACCATTTTTGGAAACAGTTTGGTATTTTCATACATTTACTGTAAGACCAAGACCCAGGTGTTTACCCAAGAGAAATGAAAGCATATATTCAAACATAGACTTGTACACGAATGTTCATAACACTTTTATTTGTAAAAGTCATAAACTGGAAAACCCAAATGCCCATCAACAGAAACAAGTTTTAGTTATCCATATGATGAATTATTGCTCCCTATAAAATAGGAAAGAACTATTGGTACCCACAACATGAATGATTCTCAGAACAATTTTTCTGAGTGAAAGAAGCCAGACAAAAAAGGAGTGCATATTTGATTCCATTTGTATAAAAGTCTAGAAAGTGCAAACTCTTCTGTAGTGACAGGTAGCAAATCAATTGTTTCTTGCAGATGGTAGCAGAGTATGGAAAAGTGGGAGAGAGAGATTGCAAAGAGGATGGTATGTATGTTCGATATCTTGATTGCAGTGATGGTTTCATATGTCAAAATTTATATAATTTTACACGTTAAATATGTGCAGGGGACTTCCCTGGTAGTCTAGTGACTAAGACTCTGAGTTCCCAAAGCAGGCACCCAGGCTTAATCCCTGGTCAGGGAGATAGATCCCACATACTGCAAATAAGACCCAGCACAGCCAAATAAATAAATAAACAAATATTTAAATATGTGCAGTTTGTTGTTTGTCAAAAATACCCAAAAATGCTATTAAAAACTACATACATGAATGATTTTGAGAAAATAAGCAAAAACATTTTATCATACAGTAAGTCCCTTGCATACGAAAGATTTCCGTTTCTTAAGTCCAATTTGTAAGTCCAACAAAGTTAGCCTAGGTACCCAACTAACACAATCAGCTATATGGTAGTGTGCTGAAATAGGAATACTTTTCACACAAATAACACATAAAAAGCAACCCAACACAAAGAATAAAACATTTTTAATCTTACAGTACCAGCTCCATCATGCTGCTTTTATGCTCATTTCCTGACATCCTGGGCTTGAAATGAAGATGCTCTACTACCATCCTCTGTACAGTACTGTGCAGTTAGGTACACCAAAGCACAACCACTTGGAGAGGATGCTCACTGTTGACCAAAAAAAGATGCACAACTTGAGAGTTGTGAGTTAAGTTTTATTTGGGACAAAATGAGGTCTGCAGCCCGGGAGGCAGCATCTCAGATAGCTCTGAGAGACTGCTCCAAAGCAGCAGTAGGGGAAAGTCAATATATAAGGTTTTGGTGAAAGGGGAGTTCAATACCATGAAGCATTCAATTTACAAAAGGTTTTTTATTAGTCATGAGGGTCTGATGTCAGCATGAAGGGATTTAATGCTTCTCTAGATATGAGGAGATGCAAGGATTGAGATCATAAAGTCTGCTCCTACAAACGTGCAACTATCTAAAGACCTGTCCCACCAGATTCTCTGGAGCACAGAGTGCCTCACTCCACCCTGAACTCCATCAGGGGTGGTTGAAGGTCACCAGCTATAGCAGCATGGGGTTCAATCTCTGTAGAGGCAGATGGCAAACTCCTTGTCATTGGCAATGCTCTTCAGTTCAGTTCAGTTTATTTCAGTTCAGTCGCTCAGTCATGTCTGACTCTTTGCGACCCCATGAATCGCAGCACACCAGGCTTCCCTGTCCATCACCAACTCCCGGAGTTTACTCAAACTTATGTCCTTCGAGTTGGCGATGCCGTCCAACCATCTCATCCTCTGTCGTCCCCTTCTCCTCCTGCCCCCAATCCCTCCCAGCATCAGGGTCTTTTCCAATGAGTCAACTCCCCGCATGAATTGGCCAAAGTACTGGAGCTTCAGCTTCAGTATCAGTCCTTCCAATGAACACCCAGGACTGATCTCCTTTAGGATGGACTGGTTGGATCTCCTTGCAGTCCAAGGGACTCTCAAGAGTCTTCTCCAACACCACAGTTCAAAAGCATCAATTCTTCATGACTCAGCTTTCTTCACAGTCCAACACTCACGCCCACACATGACCACTGGAAAAACCATAGCCTTGACTAGATGGGCCTTTCTTGGCAAAGTAATGTCTCTGCTTTTTAATATGCTGTCTAGGTTGGTCATAACTTTCCTTCCAAGGAGTGTGTTTTAATTTCATGGCTGCAATCACCATCTGCAGTGATTTTGGAGCCCCAAAAATAAAGTCAGCCACTGTTTCCACTGTCTCCCCATCTATTTCCCATGAGGTGATGGGACCAGATGCCATTGTTAGGTAGTTAGAATAGGGAAAAGGAGTCCAAAATGGCGGTGGCTAAAAGACCTGAAAGGGGAAAGCCCGCGAAAATAGAACAAAGGAAGGTCAGACGACCGGAGTGAGAACCTCAGGTAAAACAAACAGTGCTCCTGCCTAGGCCCAATTCACATAACACAGACCCAGGGACAGAGAAACATATAAAAAAGGAGCCAAAGCCCTCTTCGCGCTCTCTCTCTCCCTCTCTCTCCCTCTCTCCCTCTCCCTCTCCCTCTCTCTCTCTCCCTCTTTGTCTTCCGCGCAATGGGGCAATCTTCTCTTTGTGTCTTTGGATCGACGTGCCCTCATGCCTCGAAGATGGATTTTCCTGCTATTATCTAAATAAATAGAGCTGTAACACTGAGCTGTAACACTGATTTATTTAAGAGCTATAACACGGTCTGTCCTCCAAGAGCTGTGACCCGCTGAGGGGGCTTCAATGTCCGTCACTCCAAATTTTTGTTGTGATGAGACAAAGAACCGAGGAGCATACATTCACGTGACACCATGATCTTAGTTTTCTGAATGTTGAGCTTTAAGGCAACTTTTTCACTCTCCTCTTTCACTTTCATCAAGAGGCTCTTTAGTTCTTCTTCACTTTCTGCCATAAGCGTGGTGTCATCTGCATATCTGAGGTTATTGGTATTTCTCCTGGCAGTCTTGATTCCAGCTTGTGCTTCTTCCAGCCCAGCGTTTCTCATGATGTACTCTGCATACAAGTTAAATAAGCAGGGTGACAATATACAGCCTTGACGTACTCCTTTTCCTATTTGGAACCAGTCTATTGTTCCATGTCCAGTTCTAACTGTTGCTTCCTGACCAGCATACAGATTTCTCAAGAGGCAGGTCGGGTGATCTGGCATTCCCATCTCTTTCAGAATTTTCCACAGTTTATTGTGATCCACACAGTCAAAGGCTTTGGCATAGTCAATAAAGCAGAAATAGATGTTTTTCTGGAACTCTATTGCTTTTTCAATGATCCAGCGGATGTTGGTAATTTGATCTCTGGTTCTTCTGCCTTTTCTGAAACCAGCTTGAACATCTGGAAGTTCACGATTCACGTATTGCTGAAGCCTGGCTGGGAGAATTTTGAGCATTACTTTACCAGCGTGTGAGATGACTGCAATTGTGCGGTAGTTTGAGCATTCTTTGGGATTGCCTTTCTTTGGGATTGGAATGAAAACTGATTGGCAATACTCTTGTTAAGTGCCAATTTGTAGTTGACAACACATATGACAAACATATGTCAGACACATGAACTAACTTAAACTTGTGAATGCACATTTACATCTTTGAAAGTTTGAAACTGGAAGATTTGTAAATAGGGGCCTTTGTTGTTGTTCAGTCACCCAGTCACGTCTGACTCTGCGACCCCATGGACTGTAGCACCCAGGCCTCCCTGTCCCTCACCGTCTCCTGAAGTTTGCCCAAGTTCATGTCCATTGCATGGGTGATGCCATCCCAACGGATCCAACCAGAGAGTAGGGGCCTTACTGTAATATAATTAGTTCACAAATCAGTAGGCTATTTATGTGCCTGCTATTGGTAAGTTTTTTCCCACAGGAACTATATCTCTGAAAGAATTAGTGATATAGAGTCTGAAATTCTGCATACTCCAGATGGAGGTCTTTGCCCCCATATTCATTTGATAACAATCACTGAAGGAGTCTTTTGGGCCTAGAAAAGAAAACAACAGTCTCAAAGGCCCTTGCTGAGTCATCTAACTTCGGAGAAAACAACAGAACTTTAATTCCGCCCTGATGCTCCAGGCCGGTTGCATCTATCTGGGATTTATCACCCCCTGTCCAGAAACCTTCCACACCCTACACCTGCCCAGAAGACTTATCATCCCCTGCCCAACTACAAATGTCATCTCAACTAAAGAATACTCAAAATATCCCACCATCAGGTAACGTTTTCCTTACCGTTTCCACAAACCTCCCTATAAATATGAAACCTCCCTGATCCCTCTCAGCGCTCAGCCTGGCCTTTAGGCTGACTGTCGCCCCTCCTTGCCTGAATAAAGGTAACCTACTTCTGTTGAGGTCATCTTTCCTTTTCTGCCTCGGCCGGAACTACCTTACAATCACCACCCCACCCTATCCTTTGTTTTGCATATTGTAAGGTTACACTTCTCACACCTGCCAAGTCCTTTCTCAGTGGAAATCAAGTGCTTGGTGTAGAAAACAGCAGGCCCATCTAACTACTACTGAAAATTACCTCAACAAAATAGCAGAAAATGCTCTTTCCTCCCTTACAGGTGCATTAAAACAGAAAGTGTTCCATTTCATAAAACTGCTCTTACAGATTTCTTTTGCTAGCAAAGGAATCCTTCAAGACACCTGGTCTTCAGAGGCTGTTACCCTGACCTGTGAACTGTGTATTAACCTTGAGAGATACTGTAACTATGAATCATTGTTTACTTAATGTCCTGTTACCAAGAAAAGAATACTGAGACTGGTTTCTGTTTTCTGATAGACATACACACCTTGAGATTTCATAATCAGGGCACAAGTGGATCATTTTATTTCACTCTTTGTCCACTTGTAAGAATGGCCTAAAATTTGTAATTGCTCATTTTCCTATTTAAACAAAAGACTTGAAGAGTTGTGACATTGAAGTGAACACTTTTGAGACAGGAAACTGTCAGGCTTAGTGGCTTGTCTTTCCTGCTTCTCTGGCCACAAGGACTCTCATCTTTGCCCCTCACAGACTGAAATGGAATCAGTTTCTATTTCCCCAACCAAGGTAGGCGTAGCTTCCCCACATTCCAATACAGGAAGGTCAGGAAAACGTTAACCACCGCCCCATGTCCTTCTAGCAGCTCCACCCTCTAGAGACCCACTATGGGTCTGGGAACTGGGAGGAGCTACCACAAAAATCCCACTGTCAAGCATCTCCTCCCTACCGTACTAGTCCTCAAGAATTTCCTTCCTGACAGCAGAAGGAAATGGAATCACCAAAGCCTAGCCTCTGCAGACAGAACACACCAGAGCTCTAGGTAGCCGTTTGATGGGGGGAGGCGGGTACCAGGCTTTCCGGGCTATGTGTAATTAACTGAACACTACAAGGCTTGGTTTGGTGAGATTTAGACCATGATGCTGTGCATCGCACCCAGAGTGAAGCAACACTTGACCATCCATGGCTAGTTTTGAAGACAGAAGGGATCACAAGCTAGGGTGAAGGAGGAAAGAGAACAGGCTCTATTTTTTGCCTGACCTTCCTGTATTGGAAGGTGCGAAGCTATGCCTCCCTTGGTTGGGGAAATAGAAACTGACTCCATTTCAGTCTGCGAGGGGCAAAGTCTGTGGACTTTGAGCTATATGCCCAATATCTATGGAAACGACGTATCAACTGGAAAACCAGGCCCCCAAAAGGAAGAGTCCCAGGGCTCTCCATCACCTAAAAGAATACTCTAATTATCTGTGTAACTGAATAGAATCACACATTCTATTATGCTTATTGGGGTATGACCACAGGCCTATTGATAATTGCCCACTGTTAACTACCTAGGCTTAAGGCATTTGATCCTTTGTCCAGACTAGTTTCAGGGAAACCTATGCACTTAGGGTATAAAAGGTTTTCACAAAAACTGGTCCAGGTCCTTGGCTAACAGGAGACTCTGCCTTGGGCTCGCCGATGTAATAGACTGCCCTCTACTATCTGCATTGTCCTTCTGAGTGAGTTTGTTTCCCAGAACGCGTGGCTACAATGAGAGAATACTGGCAACCTAGAAGCTGGAAGAGCTAGAAGTGTAATCTCCCCTAAAGCCTCCAGAAAGGAAGGCAGTCCTACTGACATCTTGATTTTAGCCAGTGAGAGCCATTTTGGACTCCTCATCCCCAGAACTGTATGGTAATAAATTTGCATTGCTTTAAGCAGCTAAATTTGTGGTAATTTGATACAGAAGCTGTTGGAAACTAAAATTGTGATTCAGACTACGGTACCATTGTCATTAATTGACATGTCCTCTGGTTCAGCAAAGGATCACAATGATTCCACAATATCTTGTGAGAGAAATAGGACATTTAAAAACAGTTCACATGATGTGGTCTCAGGAACCAAGACCTTTTCAGAGGAGCCATTAGGTCAAAACTAATTTTGTTTTAATACCAAGACATTATTTACCTCATCATTCTCATTTTTTCACAAATACACAATAAAGTTTTCCAGGGGTTTCATGATACCTGATATTTAACAGACAATACAAAAGCAGATCAAAAATCTAGCTATCTTCTCTTAAACCAGATATCAGAGCTTTGCAGAATTATGAAAGAATGTCACTCGTCTCACTAAAATTTTTGTTGAAAATATGTTTTCATTAAAACATGGCATTAATGTCATTTTTGATAGTATTTTAGGAAGATACTGTCTTTCTCCCCACCTCCCAGTCCCTGGTAACCACTATTCTTGTCTCTGTTTTATGAGTTTAGCTTTTTAGAGTCCATATATCAGTAATATCTTGCAGTATTTGTCTACCTCTGTCTGACTCACTTTACCTACCATAATGCCCTGAAGTTTCATCCATATTGTCACAAATAGTAGGATGTCTCAAGGGCATATTTTAATGAAATGATGGATCTAGGTAACAATCACCAGTGGATGCTGAAACTACAAGGATAGTGGATCTACACCTTGACTGCCCAGGAAAACTGTTAAAAAGTCTCAATGTGGGGACTTCCCTGGTGGTTCAGTGGTTAAGACTCCACATTCCCAATGCAAGGGACCTGGGTTTCAATCCCTTATCAGAGAACTAGATCCCCCAAGCACTAGCAAAGATCCTGAGTGTCGCAACTAAGACCCAGCGCAGCCAAATAAATACTAAAAAAAAAAAAAAAGTCTCAGTGTGTAGGCTGCACTCCAGACCGAGTAAATAAGAACCTCTGAGTTGACTGTAAAGGTCCCCAGGTGATTTCAAATATGAAATCAAGGCTGACGATTAAGAGAGACTTATGTCCCTTATCAACTAAATGCAATGTGTGGACCTTATTTGGATTCTGATTTTTTTGGGAAAAAAAATGTAACAAAGCAAAACTTGTGACAGTCTTATCTGATGAAGATATTTGCTGTCATGTATATAAGTAAAATGATATACTGTCTAGGATTTGCTTTAAAATCTAGAAAATGGGGCTTCCCTGGTAGCTCAGCTGGTAAAGAATTTGCCTGAAATGCAGGAGACCTGGGTTCGATCCCTGGTTGGGAAGATCCCCTGAAGGAGGGCGTGCAACCCTCGAAGGGTGAGGAATTCTTAGGTGAACAAAGAGAGCATAGCATCAGAGGCACCAAGGACACTTTTTATAGGTTCAGAGATCCCAAACTACATGGAGAGTGGTGAACAGCCTTATGCAGCTGATGCAAAATGCATAGGGGCTGGGGATGCTTTTGGGCCCCCATATTTTCTTCTTTTTTTTGACCCCTAGGTCTCTGTTATTTTTTTTTCCTAAAAATTTTTATTAGAGTGTAATTGATTTACAATGTTGTGTTAGTTTCCAGGTTTTCTGCCTCCTATGTGAAAAACAAAAGACATAAAGGAACCACTTCCTGTCTTCAGGAATCACGTGATTTCCTTGAGGAAAGTGTAGCATTGTGCAAGTAAAGAAAAAAAAGTAAATGCTGAAGTGAATCCTGTGTGACACCGCCATCGAGGACTACAATTGCATTTGCTCAGCAGTGGAGAGAAGTGGTCTTTTGGCTTAAGCTAATGAAGTGTTATGAAAAGAGAGAGAGACCTAGATTCAAGTCCTAACTCAGCCTTTGCCTGGTTCTGTGACTGCCAGGAAATCACTCTGACAGCTTTAAGCCTCATCCAGGCTCAAAACCAAGGACTCATGTTCTCGATTTTTTGTTCCATCAGTACCTCAGTTCCAGGTGTGAATTTTTATTTCAGTTATTGTTATGGAACAAAGCACCCTCAAACTTAGTGGATTAAATTAGAACCATTCTCTCTCCTTGGGATTCTGTGAGTTGAGCGGGCCTCAGCTGGGCAGTTCCACTGCTGTTCTCCGTTGTGACCCCAAAGTCATGAAGGCACATATTTTAAAGGAGAAGAAGAGCAGCCTGGGCTGAAGCGTCCAAGACAGAGCTTCGCACTCACGCTGTTGGTGCCGTGGAGGTCACGGGTAGGGGCAGGAGGCAGTGGGAGCGCTGGTTTGGCTGGTCCTCTCTTTCGCTCCGTGGGGGCTCTGCAGGTGGGTAACCATCTTTATGTGACAGTTCAGATCTCTCAAGAGCACAAAAGCAGAAGCTGCCAGACTTCTTAAGACTGAGGCCTGGACCTGACGTAGCATCATTTCTATCTCATGTTGATTAAGGCCAGTCTTGAACCCAGCCCAGATTCAAGAAGAGGAACCTGCCCCAAACCATGAACACATAGCCCACTGGGAGTCACTGATGTAAACAGATTGCCACATAATACACATTTTTCCTCTTGAAAGTTTTCAAAAGAGCATGTTTTAAGGCTAACTGTAAGAAACACAAGGTAGCAGTGCTTCTGAGTATATACTTGAGCCCGACTAAACTGGAGTTCCACGTGGACGGGATGTGGGCAAGCTAATCTCTCTTTAAGCCCCTTGTGTTGCTCATCTAGAGATGCTTCCTTCATAGGGCTGTGGTAGAACTTCAAAGAGACAATGGGTCTAAGCACCTTGCACAGAGTAGCTACTCGGTAGATGATAGCTACAGTGTATTGTTATTGAAGTTGCCATGGTGGTTGTATTATTGTCATTATTAATTACTGAAATGTCTTAGACAAGTGACTAATATAGCACAGTTCTCATAAACTAACGAGTATGTTACTTTCATTATCTTCTTCAATTTTAGTTGACTTTTTTTTCAAGTGTTTATTTTGCTCTTTTAATGAATTTTCAGGTCATTCTTAAAGTAGCTGTCATTTTCTATTAGCAAAATAATTGGGAAATCAAATTCTTAGATGAAATCTGAACAATGAAAACTCCTTCTACCTCTCACAAAATCTTGGAAACACACATTTTAGGAGAGATAGTGATATATCAGTTAATTTCCTGAAAACACACACATACATACACACAGACAGTTCTGTATAAAAACATTATTTTATACCTATTATATTTTTTCATGTGTAAGTGCAGAGATGCTTCCAAGTCAGGACTATAACATTAGTTATGGATTTTTTTAGTGAGGAAAAAATGCCTTTTACTGTTGTATGAGAGAGTTGTCAAGTATATATTCCCATGAGTTTTGGACGACTTGGTATTAAGGTATAAACGTGATGACTTTTGGGCATTTTGTGAGCTCATTTTCTTCATGTTAATTTTAAAATCATGATTAGAACTGATTACATTGAACTGATTAGATTCAGCAGCAGTAGAAACTTTGTAAACAAATTTTAATACTTTGTTACAGTAGAAGTTTTAGTGAAAAAATGGCTCAGAATACTATTAACATAAACACAGTATGTTAAGGGCTTCCTTGGTGGCTCAGATAGTAAAGAATTGCCTGCAATGCAGGAGGCCAGGTTTAATCCCAGGGTCAGGAAGATCACCTGAAGAAGGGAATGGCTAACCACTCTAGTATTCTTGTCTGGAAAGTTCCATGGACTTCTGGAGCCTGTGGGCTACAGTCCATGGGGTCACAAAGAGTCAGACACGACTGAGCAACTAACACTTTGTATATTGCAGTTTCCTTTTTGAGTCCTCCAGTTGGGTATCCTTTGTATTCTTCTTAAATCTGCTTTGTTACAAACCCTCATAGCTCTTCCCTAGGATGGCTAGGTAGCACTGGGGGCTGGTTGGTTGTCTACCACACAACCAGTCCCTTTGTAAGGAAAATTCCTTTGCAAGGGAAAGAAAGACCTGCGTTATATAGCAGATAGCATCTTCAGCAAATAGATAACTTATTGGTTTATAGGAACTCCTTAAAATGTAAGCACTAAACAGTTTGCTGCAGTGGAAAGACTGTGGTCCTTGGAGTCAGACTGTTTCTGGCCCTTGGAAGTGATGGAAAAGTTATTTGACTTCTTTGAGCTTCACTCTCTTCAGCATAGATAATACAGACCTACTTCTCAGAGGTGGGAAAATTGAATGAACTATCCCTGAACACAGGCGAATCCGGTAGGGACACGTGCATGTTAGTGCTCCTTGTACCCTGAATTAAGACTTAAACTTGAAGAACTGTTAAAAAATAACCTGAAAATTAAAACTCAGCTAAAATATATAATACATAATGAATGCTCACACGCACAAAAATACGTCACACTTGCACTTGCAAGAGTGAAGAAACACACTCAGAAATTCACTTTTAAAAGTACTCATTTTGAAAATGAGTTTCAAAAAGCCAAAGCAAATGAACTTGATTCATTGTATAACTGGATTGAAGGTGAGTGAAGCTTTAACTTCTGAACTACTTCAAGGAGAAGAAAATAATTCCAAGGTAATATCAGATTTGAAAGAGCAGTGGTTGAAAGTTGATGAGCAAAAAGGACCAGGCTTATAAGGTAGCATAAGTAGCTGAGTTTGAAATAGATTCTTCCTTCCTTGGCCCCCTTTCCTCTGAGCTCACCTGCTTCCTTTTATTCAAAACATAGTCTGTCTCATCCCCAGCTGAAAGAATGTTTGAAATTCTCTCTGAAATGAAAACTGACTTTACCCAACCAGTGACTTCTGCATGTGCTGTACCTGTTACAGATGAAGAACCTACTTCAGAGGATTTTTAGGCCAGTAAAACCACTCTGTATAATACTGTAATGATGGATATATGTCATTATATGTTTGTTGAGACCCACAGACTGTTCAACTACAAGAGTGGACCCTAACATCATCTGTGGACCTTGGAGTGATGAATATGTGTCAGTGTAGGTTCACGGATTGTAAGAAATGTACCACCGTGGGACAGAAAATCTATAATGGGAAGAGGTTTATGTGTGCGGTGACAGAAGATACTCTGTATTTTCTGCTCAGTTTTGCTATGGATTTAAAACTGCTCTGAAAAGTAAGTGTATTCGTTTAAAAATAAATGAGATACAAGTGAGGCACATAATGAAAAAAATAAAGATAATGAAACTAACTTTACCTAACAAATGCACTTCCTTTGTGTGCTATAAAAAAAAAAAAAAAGCACTCAGGGGTACAGTGCTTCACAACAGAACCTCCTCTTGTTGGTGGAGGTGCAAAATATATCACAGTCTTCTGATGTGATAACTTCATTCACTCTTGTATCTATAAGATCTGCCTGAATCACCTGGAGATCTTGTTAGACCTGCAGGTCCTCCTGACTCAGTAGTTTTGGAATTGGGCCCAAGAGTCTGCTTTTCTGACAAGCTCCCAAGCGATGCTTGGAGAAGACATTGGGCACACATACATTCTCTTGTTTGTCTGGACTACTGCCTGTGCTGAATGCTTTTGCTCCATGCCCAGGGATTCACCACTGAAGAAGAGCTGTTTTGGATCTGGAATACATTTCTCTGTTCAGTACGATTCTCCTTTCTCTAAGTCTCATTAGTGCTTTGCTTGAGGTTCTAATGGAACTTGTCACATACTTTTGCTATACTTAGCTGTGTGTATGTCTTATTCCCCCACCCTACCCCTCTCCACATCTACCATCCCTAACTCTAGATTAGGGCACTCTAGAAAATGCTCTCATAGATTCCTGTGCTTTTCACTAATAACCCTTACAACAACTCTAATTAAAAAATTATGTATTTGCTTTCATGGGGATCTTCCCTACTAAACCAAAAGCTCCATGAGGTCAGGTATATTGTACAACACTGTATACCCATCATTGCCACAGTAACCGCCACATAGTAGGTGCTCAATAAATATTTGGTGAATAAATGAATGAATTGTAAGTTTCATGGAAAGAGAAACTTTGTATTGCCGAAAGAAGACAGCATACAGCCCTGCACATTATGATTTAGTAAATAGTTGTTGGCTTAACGACTGTAATCTTAGGAACATTCAACAACCATTTTCTCATCCACTTCATTCAGCAATCTATTGAATAACTACTATATGCCAAAGCTGATTCTGTCATAAAAAATCTAACAGTATTCAGAGAGAATATAAATGTAAAAACAATTCATTTATTCAAGATGCATTTTTCTATCCTTAAGATCCATTGTCTTTTGGACCAATGGGCTCCTGAAGCAATGGGTTACACCTATATGAAGATCTTTAGGTAAGAAAAAAACATGTTCCAGTCTGCACTTCAAAGTGTCATATTATTAACTCAGGGTGGAGGGAAGGTGTGGGGAATGAAGACTAAAAGCAAAGGGGGAGGGTCATTGCAGCTGTTTTGTTGAGAGGTAGTGACATAGACTAGACCAGTTGCAGTGGAGAAGAGACTCAAGCGCATCAGGGAGATACTCAGGAAATAAAATGAACAGGACAGCCACAAAAGAGACACTAGACAAATGGGACTACATCAAACTTTAAAACTCGTGCATGAAAACAGAAAAAGAGACACAGATGTACAGAACAGACTTTTGGATTCTGTGGGAGAAGGCGAGGGTGGGATGTTTTGAAAGAACAGCATCAAAACATGTATATTATCTATGGTGAAACAGATCACCAGCCCAGGTTGGATGCATGAGACAAGTGCTCGGGCCTGGTGCACTGGGAAGACCCAGAGGAATCGGGTGGAGAGGGAGGTGGGAGGGGGGATCGGGATGGGGAATACATGTAACTCCATGGCTGATTCATGTCAATGTAAGGCAAAACCCACTTCAATATTGTAAAGTAATTAGCCTCCAACTAATAAAAATAAATGAAAAAAAAACACAAAACTCGTGCATGAAAGGACCTCACAGTGAAAGGACAGCAGACAGACTGGGAGAAAATGTTTGCAAACCATATATGTGATAAGGGGTTAATATCCAGAATATATAGAGAAATTCTGCAACTTAACAGAAAAAAAATCAGATAACCTGATTCAAAAATGGACAAAGGACTTGAATGGACATTTCTCCAGAGGTGATAACAGATGGCCAACAAATGTGTAAAAAGATGATCCATATCACTAATCCTCAGAGCACCAGAGAAATGGAAATCAAAACCAAAAGGCAGTATTTTCTCACACCCATTAGAAAGATACTGTTGCTGCTAAGTCGCTTCAGACGTGTCCGACTCTTCGAGACCCCATGGACCGTAGCTCACCAGGCCCCCCTGTCCATGGGATTTTCCAGGCAAGAGTACTGGAATGGGTTGCCATTTCCCTCTCCACAGAAAGATACTATCAGAAAAAAAAAAAAAGCCAAAAATAACAAGTGTTGGTGAAGATGGGGAGAAATTGGAACCCTACTGCATTTTGTGAGATTGTAAAATGGTACAGTCCTGTGGAAATCGGTATACAAGTTCCTCAAAAAATGAAAACTACCATGGGATCCAGCAATCCCACTTCTGGGTATATACCCATAAGAACTGAAAACAGGATCTTGAAGAGGTATTTGCACACTAATGTTCATAGCAGCGCTGTGTACAAAAACCAGGAGGTAGAAGTGGACACCCAGATGTCCATCAACATATGAATGAATAACCAAAATGTGGTAAATATATACAATGGAATATTATTCAGTTTTAGAAAGGAATAAAATCCCAGCACGTGCTCCAGCATGAGGAACTTTGATGACATTACGCTGAGGGAAACAAGCAGTCATACAAAGACAAATGATGTAGGATTCTGCTTACACAAGGGACCTGAAGTACTCAAATTCATAGAGACAGAAAGGAGTGGAGTGATTACCAGCGGCTGGGGGAGGCAGAGATGAGTCACAGTTGCTTAATGGGTAGAGTTTCAGTTCGGCAAAATAAAAAAACTGTGGTCTATCTGACAACAATCTGGATATACTTAACACTACTGAACTGTACCATTTAAGATGACAACTTTTATGTAGTTTTTTTTTTAAACACAGTTTTAGAAATAAACAGGATACTGTGAGAGTTATATCAGGGAAGCCCAGGGATGTGGGTGTTTCCAGGTGGGGGGTCAAGTGCCTGGTAAGAAGCACAACAGTGTACTAACACTGGTGAGCTGTATAGAGCAAACTGCCCATCATCAGTGACGGTAGCATGTGTCAGGATATCACGGTGGGGTGGGTGGATTCTCAGAGTCTATAGGTAAATAAAGACCAAAACTCTCACAGTCACATACACTTGTCTAATGGAAACACCCTTTGTGAAAAGCCATCTTTGTGACTTGTGTACTAAAGGATGCTTGAAGATTATTTAGAAGAAGTCTAAATACAAACAACAAAAGGCAATTCCCTGGTGGTCCACTGGTTGGGACTCCACACTTTCACTGCCAAGAGCCTGGGTTCAGTTTCCTGGTTGAGGAACTAAGTTTCCACAAACTGTACAGCGTGGCCAAATTAAAAAAGTGTAGTGAAACTACTAGGGGGAAAAAAGTCCCATCTGAGACATCTAGCCTTCAAAGCATTAAAGTTTTTTCCCATGTTTTGCAATCTTTAGTTTAAACCGATTTTGTGTTAGTTCATTGGTAAAGTAACTGTATTCAAACTGAAAGCTCTTGAGTCTTTTGTTTGTCAGAGGAACCCCAGCAGACTATATCACCATCTCTTATCCCTTCAGGCTTAAAGAAAAAATAATAATTTGGTGATAGGCATTTTTTTTTCTAAAAATATTAGAGATTTTGTTTCATCAAAGTATAAACCGAGAAAATTTAAAAACTAAATGGATAGGAGAGACTTTCAAAGCACCTACAGGGAAACTCTGGTGCCTGAAACATTGCCCTGACCCTGCTACCACCAAATACTTCTGCAGCAGTTTGATCGAGGAAACAAGGATATAGCCCTGGGGAAAAGCAAAACAAACAAAAAACAGTATGTACATGAAGGGAGAACCCAGGAGTGAGCCCAGCGAGGCCCCAGTCAGGATCCCAGGGGAAAGGGCTCAGGGAACATACATCCTAAGGATAGAAATTGATGTTAATTGATAGTATACTTAATACATTTGATTAACAGCACCAACAGAAAGTTTCCTTGTATGAGGCAGAGAATTTGGAGGTAAGTTAGAAAATTATAAAATTAAACAGACAGAAAGTAAGATGATTATAAATTCTGAGCAAAGCAGAAAATTGTACAGGAAATGAAATGTACACATAGTATATCACCTAGCACAGCTGTGAAAAGAGTCAAAATAAGGTACACGCTGAAGATTGTTCTAACCCAAAATGCTGATAAAAGCACATTGGCAGGGTATGGGGAAGGGAAGACAGGGAGGGAGCGTAATCGAACTAAGTCTTCAGGAAGTAAATAGATAATACCCATTTGAAACTCAAAACTGCACCTACAGAAAAGTGTATCCAAAAGAAACATCAAAGTGATCACTTCTAGGAGCAGGAAGAGGGGTGGGACAGGAGACTACTGATTTTATCGTAAGCCTTGGAGAACTATTTGACTTTCAATACCAAGTGCTTGGGCAACTTTGATCTTTTAATTTTATAAAAAAAAAATTATTTCCAATTATCTGGAAAGTATTAAGACAATGTGTTTGTCTCCTGTTTTGGAACTTCCCCCCCCCCCCCCCCCCATATATCCTGGGCCTCTGATACAATCTGTGTTTAATAGTCCCAGATTCTTGGCACTCCTGTGAATATAAAACACTGCAGAATCTACAGTCAAATAATAATAAAAACCCCATCCTGACCTCTCACTGCACATTGGAAGTTTTGAGTTTTGGAGTCTAGCATTCACTTTCTCCAAAGCAATTAGTGAATACAGTGCTTGGTTCGGGAAATTACAGAACTGGGTGGAGAACAGAAATTCAGCAAGTTAAACAGATAATATCTTCTTGTCCCTTAAAGCGAAAGTGAAAGTTGCTCAGTCGTGTCTGACTCTGTGACCCCATGGACTGTATGCCAGGCTCCCCTGTCCATGAAATTCTCCAGGCCAGAATACTGGCGTGGGTAGCTGTTCCCTTCTCCAGGAGATCTTCCCAACCCAGAACCCAGGTCTCCTGCACTGCCGGTGGATTCTTTACCATCTGACCCGCCAGGGAAGACCTCCTGTACCTTATGCAGTCATATCTGCATAAAAAGCAGATACGACTCAGAAAGCTGTCTTTCTAAATGCTATTCTGACAAAGGGGAATTGTATAGACCCCTGGAATTCAGAGACTGTTGGCATCTCCTATGAAAATAATCACAAACTGCTAAAAAGTTTGATGGGTTTTTTTTTAACTAAATGATGTCCAGCTCTGATAACATTTAAACTGACACCTTTTTCCTGGAAGGAATACGCACTTACAAATCTGCTTTTTCAAGCCAGGAGAAGAAGCTTTTTCCTGTCTCCCACATGCATGGAGATAATAAAACTTGTGCTTCTGCTAAGTTTCTTAAGAGTCTGAGAGTTTATGTTTCATTTAAATGAACATTGCTTACCCAGGAAGCACTGCTGACCTTCCCTGATGCTGTGATACCTGGAACTCTCACACCATCCCCGAGAAACCGGGGACTCGGTTCCCCTTGAGCTGGCCAGCATGCCCTGCACTGCCCCCTGAAGGTGACAGCGAGCTCCTTCATCCTTTCCCATGATCTTTATTACTTTTTTTTTAATAGGAGTATGCTTACAAAACTTTGTTGTACAGAAAGCAAAAATGGGGTTACAACCCCAGTGTAACTGGTAACCACGGATGGCTATATGAGTCATCCACCAATCCAGCTACCCACACCACAAGAATCTTACACGAAAACCTGATGACACTTAGAATTTCATCGGGGTGAAGTCCCCAAGCTTGGTGGTGGATTTTCAAGAGGGACTAAAAGGAAGAAGTCGAATGTCAAGGGAACTATGCTCTTTGGGTGGGTGGGTAGGTGTTCTGGGATTTGAATCACAGGTACTTTAAAAGAAACAGAACAGCTACCAACTCTGTAGGGGCTTTCCAGGTGGCTCTCCGCCTGCAAATGCAGGAGACTCCGGTTCGATCCCTGGGTCGGGAAGATCCCCTGGAGAAGGAAATAGCAACCCACTCCAGTATTCTTGCCTGGGAAATCCAATGGACAGAGGAGCCAGGTGGGCTACAGTTCACAGGGTCACAAAAAGAGTCGGGACATGACTCAGTGACTAAACAACAACAACCAACTCCTAGGAGCAGCAATCCAATAATCCCTGAGCTATGTCTAACACTTGCCCTTCCCAGACCCCAGGGAACACGCTCAACCCACTTTTAAGCACACCCCTTGCACCCTGACACAGACTCTGCCCTAGAGATTCATTTTCTAGCCCCGACTCTTACCATGAGTAAATGGGAGAAGAAATCTCCACCTGCCCACCCCATCCAATGCCGGTATCTTCAAAGACTTCAAAGACAGAAGCTCACAGGCAGTCATTTGGAACACAGCCCGCTGTAAAATGATTTCAGGAGCCTGTTTCTACCCTTGGGCTTCCCTCAGAGCTCAGTTGGTAAAGAATCCACCTGCAATACAGGAGACTCCGGTTCGATTCCTGGGTCTGGAAAGGATAGGCTACCCACTCCAGTATTCTTGGGCTTCCCTTGAATATTGGAAACATCAGGTTTCCCTGCAATGTGGGAGACCTGGGTTCAATCCCTGGGTCAGGAAGATCCCCTGGAGAAAGGAAAGGCTACCCACTCGAGTATTCTGGCCTAGAGAATTCCATGGACTGTATAGTCCAAGGGGTCGCACCAGGCTCCTCTGTCCATGGGATTTCCCAGGCAAGAACACTGGAGTGGGTTGCTATTTCCTTCTCCAGGGGATCTTCCTGACCCAGGGATCGAACCCGAGTCTCCTGCATTTGCAGGCGGAGAGCCACCTGGAAAGCCCCTACAGAGTTGGTAGCTGTTCTGTTTCTTTTAAAGTAAAGTACCTGTGATACAAATCCCAGAACACCTACCCACCCACCCAAAGAGCATAGTTCCCTTGACATTCTGACTTCTTCCCTTTAGTCCCTCTTGAAAATCCACCACCAAGCTTGGGGTCGCAAAGAGTGGGACACGACTGAGCAACTTTCACTTTCACTTTCTATATCTAAAATAGATAAACAACCTGGACCTACCGTATAAGCACATGGGGTTGCATAGAGTCGGACACGACTGAGTGGTTTTCACTTTATTTCTCCCCAAGACCCAGAACTCACTTACCTAGATTGGATCCCAGAACCTTGACTAGTAGTGTGGCTGTTTGCACTAAAACCTTTCATAAAACATGAAACATTTTATGAAAGGTTTTATGAATCACGAGGAAATCTATTACCCTGATGTTTCAGTGGCTTGGGTTTTGAACTTCAGCAGTAAGAGGGAAACCCACAGACCTCAGAACCTCAAAGATCACTGCCAAAGTGCCTTTTGGCAGAACCACACAGAAGGAGGTGACAGGTTCAACAAGGCTGCAGAAGGAGGTCATGGGAACCTGCACTTCTGGGAAAGTAAGCAGTATGGTAGGGTTCCGGTGTCACTGAGAGCAATCCCAGCTCCGGCTCCAGCTCCTGCTTCCGTGGCCCTGTGGCCACTCTGCCTTGGAACCTCGGTGAACGGATGCTTCTCCATTTCACCACTGCTAGCTCTCCTGCCCAGAACCCTTACATTTCCTAAACACACTGAGGCCAGGTGGCTGCCATTCCTTGAGTGAATTTGCAAATATAAACTGGCTTGCTAACCAGTCCCCCATTCCCTTAAGTGACCTTGAAGTACACATCCGTCAACTGGGGTGCTCTACCCTAAGGAACAGGGAATATTCATCAGATGAAAGGAAGGGAACTAACTAATATTGAGTAGTCATATACTACATACCAGGGGCTTGAGATCAATTCTTCTATGTAATCCTCACACTCGAGAGAAAAACATTATTCACTTTTTGAAGTGAAATCTGCTCAGTTGTGTCCGACTCTTTGCTAGCCCATGGACTGTACAGTCCGTGAAATTCTCCAGGCTAGAATACTGGAGTGGGTAGCCGTTCCCTCCTCCAGGGGATCTTCCCAACCCAAGGATCGAACCCAGGTCTTCCTCAATGCAGATGGAGTCTTTACCATCTGAGCCACCGAGGAATGAAACAACATACAGAAAAGGGCACAAATCATAAGCTTGAAGAAAGTGGACCCATCCAGACCAAAAATTAGACTCCCTCTTAGAGTCCTTCTCCATCACTCTCCACTACCTCTTCCCTACAAGTACTGTAAACAGTATCCTAACTTTGAATACCATAAGCCAGTTTGCCTGGTTTTGAACCTATTACAAACGGAATCATTCACTATGCAGTACATGGTGTTAAGCCAGCACCTTTCACGAAGTGTTATGTAAGCGACCTCCTTATTGTGTGTAGCCATAGTTTATTCACTTAAATTGGTGTGTCATCTTCTCTTGTATGAGGATGGAACAGTTTACCCATGTTCTATGGACATTAGGATTATTTCCACTTGGGAGCTGTGATCGAAATATTCCCTTTTGTTGTATACATGCTTTTTAGTGCACATAAATATCTATTTCTGTTGACTCTGTACTTAAAAGAGTTGCTGGCTCTTTCAGGGGATACTGCCAAATACATTTTCTTAAGCAGTTGTAGTTAATTGAAATTCCCACCTGCAGTGTATAAGAGGTCCAGTGACTCCACATTCTCACCAGCACTTGATTTGGCAGTATTTTCAATATTAACCATTCTAGAATGGGATCTCATAATACTTTCATTTTCCATTTCCCTGATGACTAGTGAGATTGAGCATCTTTTCATATACTTATTGGCCTCTTTTATGACATGCCTGTTCACAAAGTTTGCTCCAACTTTATTCTTCTTCTAGATAGATAGGCATTACTATTCTCGACTATTTGCACTTTCATATACACTTCATTTATTTATTTAACTTTCTGGCCATCCACGGGGCATGCAGGATCTTAGTTCCCTCACCAGAGATTGAACTTGCGCCCTCTGCAGTGGAAGAAAGGAGTCTCAACCATTGGCCTGCCAGGGAAGTCCTTCATATACACTTTAGAAACAATTTATCAATCTCTGTCCCCCAAAGGCTCAGGTTAGATTAGCATTTAATGGAATCTCTATGTCAATCTGTAAAGAATTTGCATCTCCAATGTAACGTTGAGTCATCCAGTCCATGAATGTGGTAATGTCTGTCACTTATGTAGGTTTTCTTTTATTTCTCTAAATAGTATTTTATAGTTTTCTATGTAGAGCCTTTCAACATCTTTCACACAATTTATTCCTAGGTATTTGATGTGGTTTATGTAATTGTAAATGGCATCATCTTTTACATTTAAATTTCCTAGTCATTACAGGTATACAGAAATACAATTGATTTTTGTAAACTGATCTTGTATCTAAATTCACTTATTATTTGAGTTTATCTGTAGACTTTTCCCATATACATATACACATATACATGTACAGACCTGTTGCATGATTAATTTGAAAGGTTCATTTCTTGATTTTCAGTCTTTATGTTTTTCATTTCCTTTTCTTATTGTACTAGTTTAACCTCCAGTACAAAGCCTAATGGAATTGGTAATAGCAAGTATTATCTCATTCTTAATCTCAGGTGGATTATTAAATACCATTTGAACTGTAGCTTTTATGTAGATAATCTTTATCAGACTAACAGAGTCTCCTAATTTTAGTTTACTGAAATTTTTATCATGAGTTGTTTAATTTTATCCAGTGTTTTCCCTGCATCTATTAAAATAATCATTTTTTTTTCTCATTCTGTTAATGTGCTTTATGGAAATGTGATGCATGCTAGACATACCAGAGTTGTCTTTGGGAATTTTGCTGGGTTACTGAAAATGATCCTTTCTCTTCTCTTGCGTAATTATGAACTATAACAACTGTATGGGAATTCCCTGGTGATCCAGTGGTTAGAACTCTGCCAAGGACCTAGGTTCAAACCCTGGTCAAGGAACTAAGACCCCACAAGTCACGGGGAAAAAAAAAACTATGGAAATCTAGAGCTTCTGGGGAACATCTCACCACATGGAAAGAGCTTGCCAGAGATTAAGCCCAACCCAGAGGAAATAAAAATCATGATGTGGGGGATGAGAGACAGAAAGACACCCTCACACAGAAAAAAAAGAATACAGATGACAATATTTGAACCCTAGTTCTAACAATGTCAGATCTTTCCCTGCCTTGACAAAATATATGAACCAATGAAATTCTTTTTCACTTGAAGTACTTTGAGTTGATCTTATTTATATTCATCACATCCATCTTGCTTAGACGATTTCCCCAAGCAAATTGCAAAAGTCATGTCAGACTATTGAACATCAGCTGTATTTCCATCACAGGAATGCGCATGGGTCTGGGACGGGCAGTGCCGCTGAAACATGCAGTTCTAGGCAGCCATATTCAAACAGCAGGGGAGACAGGATATAAAAACCAGATCACCATCCAGGTGAACCAGCTACCTTTACAGTCACACTACTTTACATATTTAAAGTAGGACCACACAATCCATTTTCCAAAATGTAGAGAACTCCAGCCCATTATCCCGGCCTTTGGAATGGGTACAGAAAGAATTATCCAACCTGTCTTCCTAATCACAGATGAAAATTCCTCTAGGAATTTCTGGAACTTGACAGATGTTAAGGAGCAAGAGAGCTAATGAAATAGGCAAACTTTCCTAGAACAAAAGGGAAGATGCGCAACTCAGGGGACAATCCACAGTCCTTCTTTTTCATGGACACCTCACTGTGGCTGCAATGATCCCTAACGGAACTGACACCCCAAGAGCTCTCAGCTCAGAACTCTGCACAGTTACAGGAGCAGCCCCAGCCTCCCTCTGGGCCCCTGTCTAAGACACTGGTTTAATGAAGCCATAATCCATGCATTTGACGAGACATTCCCGAGCTGTCTGAACCACTGCTGCCCGCTTCTCGTCCGGCTCTTGCTTGCCCACCACGGTCAGGATCTCCAGCAGCTCACTCTCCACCAGCTTCTTGGCCAACTCAGCATCAGCCGCCAGCAGGTTGTAGGCAATGACCAGGCCCCGGTGTTGAACGGACAGCCGGTCATGCAAGCAAAGCCGCTGTAGAATCTCCAACCACTGAGTTGTCTGGAGGCAGGGAGGAGGATAAAGACAGATTGGAGGAATCAGTGGAGGGGACGGAGAAGGGAGATTCTGGACAAGATAAACAGAAGGCATTGGCCAAGCCCAGATTCTGAGCTCTGAAAGGGCAAGTGCACATCTGATTATCCCTATGGACTCAGCATATGCCCAGCTGAGCCTCTTGGAACTAGCTGGATGATGCCTATCTGCTTACCAGGGCAGGAGTTGGAGAATTAGAAGAGACTTGAAATAATCCAGTCCTTTTCATTTTGTAAGTGGAGGGATTGAGGTTGAGGGAGAGGAAGTAACTTAGCTACGGTCACACATCTGGAATAGTACAGAATAAACATCTACCCATCCGCTTAATTTTTAAGCATCATGAGAAGCAGAGGGACAGGCCTGCTGCATGCCTGAGTGGAATGGGGATGGAGGGTGTTCAGAAAGGAGGATTCTAACTCTGGGCACATGCACAATGCCTGCTTCTGCCAACCCATGTGCCCTGGGAAACGCTGCTTTAGGGCAGCAGCCTGTGGTCCCCAGGCTGGAAGCACCCCACCTCTGACCTACTCAGTCAGAATTATTCTGGGGAAAGTTTTTAACCAGCCCTCCAGGTGACTCTTACACACGTTACAGTTTTGAGAAGCTTGCCTTACGGAAAGGGCTGAAGGCCAGGGACGAAGCAGGATGAGCTATATTCAGGAAGGAGACCCTCCCCTGGTGCCAGGACAGTATGAGTCTCCACGGAACTTAGAAAACACACACACACATACACACCCCCACCTTGAGCTGGCTATCTAAGAGCTTGCCTTTTGTTCTTTTTATATATATATATTTATATATATATTTAAAATTAGAGGATAATTACTTAACAATATTGTGATGGTTTTTGACACACAGCAACATGAATTGGTCGTAGGTATTCATACGTCCTGTCCCTGTTTAATCCCCCTCCCACCTCCTCCCCCCATCCCACCCCTCTAGGTTGCCACAGAGCACCGAGGAGCCTGCCTTTAAAGCAGACTTCCTGCTTAGCATGCACGAGGCCCTGGGTTCAATCCCCAGCACCTCCATAAGTTCTGTGTGCTTCCCACTCTGCTGAGGTTCTTCTCCCGGGGGGATTTGTGTAAAGCAGACTTGCTTTAATACATTTGAATTGAGATGTTCACATTTTTTCACCATCAGTGACTATGAGGTCCACAAACTTAAGTTCAGTTTGGTGAAATAAGGAAAGTTTCATTTTGCACCCCTATGTTTGTGGCTATGTCCATATCGCTCTCATTACACCTGCTGAAACAGCCACAGTCCCACAAAGGGCCTGGCCATCATCTAAGAGCCTCTTTGCCAAACTGTGAGCTCCTATGGTACCCCATCCACATCCCCACTTCTCTTGAGGAGCTTAGGGACCCCATGGCCGTAGTTAGTGCTGTTATTATTGTTATAATTCTTGCATAATGAGTTATGAGCACCACCAAAGTGAGTTCGCGCATTTAGGGTGTCCACATAAGGAGTGCAGAGGTTGCAGCATATACCTTCCCCTCTTCTGTGGGTAGGAACAGATACCCAGGGGGCGGGGAAGGGTTACCACGGGGGCTGGCCTCCCCCGCAGAGGATCATCCAGGGCAGTGTGGTCGGGGGCTGCGGGGTTCCCAGGGCCTGCTCTCACCACTTCAGTCATCTTGAAGCACAGTTTCTTATGCGCTGCTGTCAGCATGGCCAGGGCCCCCGCAGCCGCATTCTGCACCTTGTCATCATCCTCGCCACAAAGCAGCACCACCAGCTTCAGCCGGTCGTTGCCATCGGCCAGGAACCTCTCCTGTACCTATAGGGGGCAAGTACACGGCTCAGAGGAAAAGGCCCCCACCTGCCCAGCCTGGAGAGGGAAGGACGCATCTGGAGCCATGTTCTCTGACCCAAGATCACTCAGAGCTTTGCTTCGAGCAGCACACTCATTGACACCTCCTCCAGGAAGTCTTCTCTGACTACCTAGATGAAAAGACTACAGATTCCTCCAGTTTACAGGTTATAGAGAATAAGGAATTCCTTACATAGCATTCGCTGTCACCTCTGTTTGCATTCAGCTCTCCACCCTTGGGGAAAGGGCAGGTACAGACTTCTGCAGGGTGGATGTTGCCTGTAAAGCCCCATCTCTTCCCTTTGGAGAAGACTGGAATGTTTCTCCCACAACAGATGGGCCTTCAGGGTCTGCCATAAAATGCCTTTGTGGTCCCTGAAGGCACAAAGGCTTGGCAAGAGCATCTCTGGGTAGTTGGGTAGTTTACATGGTAGTCAAGAGCTGCTGTACCATTTACCAGGTGGGGGGTGAGGCTTCCCAAGGCCCCCAGAGCCAGGAGAGGAGCTTCCTGCCCCTCTGCTCTGCAGGAAACCCTGGTTGGTTAAGTTTAAGGGCATTTTTGCTAGGTGACGTGTCCTAGTAGTGAAATGCTAAAAGGAGTCAAAGGTCACAGCTGCTCAGGTTTTAAACCTCTATCTGCATCTCCCTGAAGCTGGAGCAGTGGTCCTCAGAGGTAGAGTGCAGTGATGCTCAGTACAGTCCCCTCACAGGGACAGGTGTGACAGGGAAGCAGCTGCCCTGGAAGAACTACACGCTCACCTCTTGCACTAATTGTGGCCATGACCTTGCTCTCGTCATAGAACATGAAGGGAAGTGATGTGTCACTTCTAGGCCACCGCGGCAGAGTGCTAGGGGGGGTCTCTCCCCTGGTCTGTCTGCCCATCCCCATCTGAATGGAGACCACTCCCAAGGGGCAGAGGGGGAGACAGTCCTTTCTATTTTGGATGGGGGCAGGGTGATGATTGAAACCTGCACCCCCAAGTCATTGCTTGGAAGTGAGCCACCTGATTGCAACGTGAGCAAGAAATGATGTGAGTGAGAAATGAATCGAAATTGCTGGGAGAAATAGCAATAACCTCAGATATGCAGATGACACCACCCCTATGGTAGAAAGCGAAGAAGAACTAAAGAGTCTCTTGGTGAAAGTGAAAGAGGAGAGTGAAAAAGTTGGCTTAAAACTCAACATTCAGAAAACTAAGATCATGGCATCTGGTCCGATCACTTCATGGCAAATAGATGGGGAAACAATGGAAACAGTGAGAGACTTTATTTTCTTGGGCTCCAAAATCACTGCAGATGGTGACTGCAGCCATGAAATTAAAAGACGCTTGCTCCTTGGAAGAAAATTTATGACCAACCTAGATAGCATATTAAAAAGCAGAGACATTACTTTGCCAACAAAGGTCCATCTATGGTTTTCTATAGTCAAAGCTATGGTTTTTTCCAGTAGTCATGTATGGATGTGAGAGTTGGACTATAAAGAAAGCTGAGCACTGAAGAATTGATGCTTTTGAACTGTGGTGTTGGAGAAGGCTCTTGAGAGTCCCTTGGACTGCAAGAAGATCCAACCAGTCCACCCTAAAGGAAATCAGTCCTGAATATTCATTGGAAGGACTGATGCCAAAGCTGAAACTCCAATACTTTGGTCACCTGATGCAAAGAACTGACTCATTGGAAAAGACCTTGATGCTGGGAAAGATTGAAGGCAGGAAGAGAAGGGGACAACAGAGGATGAGACGGTTGGATGGCATCACCGACTCGATGGACATAAGTTTGAGTAAACTCCAGGAGTTGGTGATGGACAGGGAGGCCTGGCGGTGCTGCAGTCTGTGGGGTTGCAAAGAGTCGGACATGACTACGCGGCTGAACTGAACTGAACTGAGAAATGAACCTCTGTCCTGTTGGGACAAGTGTTCATTTGGTTGTTTGTTGTGACAGCTGGTCCTCCCCGAGGGAAGCTGCTCCCCCTCCCATCACTGTCCCCTCTGCCGTCTTTGGACACACTCTCTTCTCCCATGTGGCTGCCAGGCCTCCAGCCCAGCCTCAGACCAGCTCCCTGACAGACCGTGGTAGCTTTCTTTTGACTTTAAAAGGCTTTCATGGATCAAGTTTTCCTCCTTTAACTGTGAGAACATCTAAGACTTGAATTAAGAATTGAGGGGTGGGACTTCCCTGGCAGTCCAGTGGCTAAGACTCTGCACTTCCAATGCAGGGGGTGTGGGTTCCATCCCTGTTTGGGGAACTAAGATCCCACATGCCATGGGACACAGCCAAAAAAGTTAAAAAAAATTAAGGGGGAACGAAGTGGGCCTCATACGTGGCCCTACACTTGGATCCAGGAGTGCCACTTGGTCTGGCTGTCACGTTCACAAAGGGCCTCAGATTTCAACCCTGTTGTTACCTCTGATGAGGTTCAACCTACTAGCACAGCAGTGCTCTGCCAGGATGGAAAAGAAGAGACATTCGTTCATCACGTGGTGATGATTTCTCCTACTACTGGACTGTGCAGCCATTGATGCCTTCTGAATTCATTTTATTTTTACAAATACTATAATTAATCTGTGACGAACACTGTTACAGTGCATTGTGGTTTCTATGGAAACAGCGATCTGTCATGAAATGTTACCATTTGACATAATCTAAAATTGCTTGTAGCTGTTTTTGCATTTCTCCTTTTTTTTATGTGTGTGGCACTTCAACAGCTGCAAATGGTCTAACCTCTCTTGACTTCCAAGAGAACCTGGCCTCGTCTTTTGATATGAGATTATTTAGTAAATAACTTGGGGAAACGGGACTCGCCCCGCCCCCAATCCTGCCCAAGCTTTGGGATCAAAGCTTCAGCTAGGGATAACATCACTGTGCATATTTTCCTTTGTCTCCTTTGGGCATTACACTCGCCTTGGGGTCCCTTGGGGAGGGGAGCTGTCGTCTAGGCCCCACTTTCCACACCTTGATCACGCCCATCCTGAGCCCCTCACCTCCGTGTTCACCACCATGTTGCACATGCACTCCGTGGCCGCCTGCCGCAGTTGATCATGGTTCTCAAACATGTAGTTCTCAATGTCCGGCAAGGCCTTCTCCTTAACGATCTTCTTCCTAGGGTGTGAGGGGTGGAGGAGAGTCTGCTGAGTCCTCTGTAAAGACCACTGGGGGTCTGAGCCACCTAGGGGCCATTCCAACATCCTCAGTCAGCACAGTTTCAGTTCAGTTCAGTCGCTCTGAACTCTTTGTGTCCAACTCTTTGTGACACTCTTTGTGACCCCAGCAAGAGTGACCCCAGCATCGTTTAGATGACAATAATCTCACCCCCGGGACTTCCCTGGTGGCTCAGTGGTGAAGAATCTGCCTGCCAGTGCAGGAGACGCAGGATCAGGAAGAGCCCCTGGAGAAGGAAACGGCAACCCATTCCAATATTCTTGCCTAGGAAAGCTCGTGAACAGAGGAGCCTGGCAGGTTATAGTCCATGAGGTCTCAAAAGAGTTGGACACAACTTGGTGACTAAAACAATACCAACAACAATCCCACCCCCAGGAGGGGCCCCCAGCGACACAGCACAGCATCCTGGCCATAGCAGTGGGATCTCGGATGAACATGTCACCCAGCTGGTGATCCTCCTGTATTATCGCTGGAGAAAGTCTTTCTCTCTCCTGCTGGAGATGAAACCATGATGTGAGGTCTGGAGTAACCCTCGTGTGATCATGAGAAAGGGGAAAAGCCTGTCTGAGAATTAAGACAACACAGACAGGACAGCAGGAGAGAAGTGGATTCTGGGACAGCTTTGCAACCCCTGCATCGAGCCGCCCCTGATTCTGGATTATCCTAGATGAGTCATTAACTATGACTCCCAATATCCTGAATCATTAAATTCCCCATTATGCTGAGACCAACTGGAGTTGAGTTTTCTGCCACTTAAAGAATTTCAGCCCAATTCCACCATCCCCTTGCTTCCAAGGAGGAATACACTTTATCCCACCCCTCAACCACCTGATATCTCTTTTACTACTTCCAAAGGACGTGTCTTTCCAGTCTCCTTTGACTTTGCACCTTCACTGTAGTTTTTCCAAGTGCTAACTCATGTCCCCCCCACCGCCATTTCTACCCACGGCCTTCCAGCCTGTCCTCGGAGGAGCGCACACAGTTCCTGGGACATTTCCACCGACACTTCACGTGACACCGCTCCCCACCCGTTCCCTCCACCCACTCACCGGAGCTTGTCACTCCGCCCAGACAGGTTGGTGAGGCCTAGGAGAGCCTCGTAGTTCTGGAGGCCATCCCGCTGTGTGTTCAGGAGACTCACGAGGGGCCGCACCACCTCGTACACCTATGAGGAAGGGGTCGAGGAGTCATCAGATGGAGACCACCTCCGCCAGTCATTTACAGGTGCCCGGCTCTAGAATTTCCAATGCACTTGCCCACCCATTGTCTGATTCCACCTCCACAATGATCCCGAGGGGTGGGGTTATTTCCTTGATTTTGCAGATAAAACAGCCTTGTTTGTCAGAGCCAGGGGTGGAATCCATGCCCCTCCAACTCATCGCCCTCTTTGTGATGGCACCATGCCCCCTCCCAAGCCAGGGGGAGGGTGACAAGGAGAAAGGCCCCTCGGAGCAGACACCTCCCATCACCTCCCTGCCTTCCACCTCTGGCCACCCACCCGCTCCCCGGGGAAGGCAATGTCTGGGTTGGAGACCGCAGCGATCTTCGCGAGAGCATGGGCTGCCTTCACCTTGCCCACGTCTGTGCCCTCCAATGCCAGGGGAATCAGGGCCTGCAAGAAAAGGGCAGAGGCAGTCCTCGGTCACAGATACAGAAGCCTCTCTTCCCAGCCTCCCTGTCCAGCCGCTGTCTGTTCCATCAGAAGTTCAGGAAGACTCAGCAACGGAGTCAACTCCTGAGCATCACAGAAAACAGTTAAATTCTTAACCACTGATTCACCTCCCCTGGTCCCCAGCGCACATGGGGGTCTCTGCAGGCACTCTCCCCAACCCATATACATTCGTTTGGCTTTTGGAAAAATCAAGATGCTAATGTTTTCATTTCTGCCTAAGTCAAAGCTAATCGTAACAGCAGTCATTGACTGAGCACCCCCATGAGCCAACACTTTAAGTGTATTTTCTCTAATCCTGTGACATTCTACAGTCTGACTGTGTGATGTTTTTTCCCTTGTTTTACAGAGAGGAAACTAGGACTCAGAGAGATAAGTAATTTGCCCAAAGCTGTGCAGCTGAAAAGGGACAAGCAAGGACTCGATGACAAGCCTCCCAGGGCAAAGCCCATGGTCTCTATCTGCACTGCTTCCTTCCAATAGCAAGGAGGATAAATGGGATTCCACAGGAGATCCCATGACACATCAGAGACTCAGGCACAGACAACAGAGGTTCCTGAATAACCGTATTCCAAGAGGTCGGGCTGGGGCAAGGAGTGCATTATTCTTGGGCTAGGCAAAGAGCATGCACACACACATACCCACAGATACACACATGCATCACACACACACACACACACACGGAGACACATGCACACACGTGAGAGAGCTCCTCCCCAGGGGAGCACCTTCTTGAACAGCAAGAACCTTCTCCCAATTACCTTACCACCACCTTGAGCCACAATGGTACCTCGGTCCTTTGGGTTGTCGCACAGTGCCAGGAATACCCTGTGGGGCAAGGATGCAGGACGTGAGCACGCCCTTCCCGGGCATCAGCAGGCCAACCCGTGAGACCCAGTAAAACCCTGGGAAGCACTCCCAGTGTGCACCTGCCCCAGAACCAACCTTGGGAAGATACCGCCATGGACCTGAGTGGCTGGGGAGGAAGAGAGGCCAAAGGCAGCTGCAAAAAGTGGCCCCATCCCTGCTTAGGGGGATACCAAATGACTCACTAGGCTTCCCTGGTGGCTCAGATGGTAAAGAGTCTGCCTACAATGCAGGAGACCCAGGTTCGATCCCAGGGAAGATCCCCTGAAAAATGAAATGGCAACCCACTCCAGTATTTTTGCCTGGAAAATCCCATGGATGAAGGAACCCAGCAAGCTACAGTCCACCACCCAGGAGAAATTCTTTCACCTGGAGGGACCCCGGACCTCCATGATCTGGCCCTTGCCTTCCTCTCTGGTCTTATCTAGCACCGCTCTCTCCTGTGCACTCCATGCTCCAGACACCCTCCTGGAGGACCGTGACCTCATTCATTCCTTCTCCCTCCATCCTCAGGGTCTTTGCATGTGCTGTTCGCTCTGCCTGGACCCCTTCCCTCCGCTGCATGTGAGCAGCTTCTTTCCTCCAGGGTTCCCTTGAGTTGTCACATCTTCCAGGAGGCCTTCCTGGCTGCCCACCTACATGCCCTCCCCTCTGGCCAGTGGGCTGCCACTGCTTGTGCTGTTCGTCCCCCATCACGGCACCCACCGCGTTGTGACTGTGAGCCTGTCTGCCTCCCCATCAGGCTGTATGGAAACTGTGCCTTTCCCCTCTGTCATGTCAGGGTCTGGGAACCAGGTCACCAGAACTGACAGTGACCTCCTTCCTCCCAGTGCAAACTTGCACCCGGGATGGCCCACCCCGACATGTCGCTCTTCCGTGTTGATCCCCTTCAGCCTCCTCTCCAGGCCCCAGTGGCTCACTCCCTCATTTACTCCCCCGGCCATCTCTATGTCCCCACCCAGCCTCCTGCCTGCAGGCCCCTCAGACCCCAGCTCCGGGCCACTGCAGTCGCACCTGGCCAGCAGCTCTTTGGTCTGGTCGGTGAGGATGGCATTGTCTGCTTTCACCATGCAGACCAGCGCCGAGGTGACGCCGGCCTTCAGAAGCCGCTTCACTCTCATGTCCACAAAGTCCTTCTTGTCCTGGGGAGATGAAAAGGTGGCAAGGAGATCAATCCTGGAATAAGGAAGATCATCCCAAACTCTAGATGACCTGTGTGTTCCTTTTCTTGCAAAAGGCTGGCTTTCCATTAGGCTACGCCTGGGGGCAGAGTGAGAGGGGAGAGAGAGCAGATAAAACCCACAAAACAATGGATTGGATTTTGCAGGAAACCCAGAGTCAGCCTCAGGGTTGAATAGTCTCTATAGATAATCCAAAGAGTGTCTGAGAAGAGGCTGCTGACAGCTGTGGACAGTCTCTGGCAGCCACATTTGAACTTCACAGTGGCAGAACATGCTAGCTATATGCCCTTGCTTGCAAGAAATCCTATGCAGCTTTAAAAAATTATTCAGGGACTTCCCTAGTGGTCCAGTGGCTAAGAGTCTGCCTGCCAATGCAGGGGGCAAGAGTTCGATCCCTGGTCCAGGAAGATCCCATATGCTGAAAGGCAGCTAAACCCCTGAGGCACAACTACCGAAGCCGATTGGCCTAGAGCCTGTGCTCCACAAGAAAAGCCACAGCAGTGAGAAATCTGTGCACCACGATGAAGAGTAGCCCCCCGTTCGACACAGCTAGAGAAAGCCTTGCACAGCAACAAAGACCCAGTGCAGCCAAAAATAAATATTAATTAATTTTTAAAAAATGATTCAGTGGGACTTTTGGTGGTTAAGACTCCAAGCTTCCGCTGCAGGGGGGTTTGGGTTCGATCCCTGCTGAGGAAACTAAGATCCTGCATGCCTAAAGACCTGAAGTATTTCCCCCAAACTGGATACAAGATGAAAGATACGTTCTGATTATAACTTTTTTTTTTAAAAAACACAGAGTAAAAAGCCTTAGGTAGTTAATGCAGCACACCAAAATCCAGATATCCCAGAAAATAAAATTTGTATGAATGTTGAAAACATGAACTATAACGAACTATCTTGTGTCCATGAAATCAACCACATAAGTTGCAAAACATTCATGGTGACTCCATTTGGTTTCTCAGACTATAAATTGTTTCCCCCTCCACCTCAATGGAACATTTAAACTAAGAAAAAACACAAGTGCCACCTAGTGGGGGAAATTGACTGTGATTCTCTTCAATTTATCTGCGTGCATGCGTGCTACTTTACTTCAGTCTGTGTCCGACTCTTTGCAACCCTTTGGGCTGTAACCCGCCAGGTCCCCCTGTCCATGGAATTCTCCAGGCAAGAATACTGGAGTGGGTTGTCATTTCATTCTCCAGGGGATCTTTAAGACCTGGGGATCAAACCCAGGTCTCTTGTATTGCAGGTTCTTTACCATCAGAGCCAGCAAACCTGCACTTTATCTGCATCTTCTGTCAAATCCTCACATGCGTGCGCACACACACACACACACACACACCACCCGAATATCACTAACTTTCCGTCCCACCTCTCTGGTGGTCCAGTGGTGGACAGCCCCCTCCCCTCTCGGCCGTCCTCATCCCCACCTTGGGGTGCTCCTCGGGAACATGCTGCTTGGAGAACTTGGCCAGCTGCACCAGCTCGGGGATGACCTCCTTGACATCGTAGCTGTTGGTGCAGTTCACCAGGGTGGTGGCCACAGAGTACAGAATGGTCTTGTCGGGAGTCTGGAGACAGGAGGTGGTGGATGGTGGTAGGAGTGGGCGGGTGGAGACAGGAAGAAAGGAAACCTGAGAACAAACCACTGCTTCCCAGAGGCTCCCTCGCAAGCAGGCTGCTCTGGGAGGAGTGTGGCCAGTGAAGCACCAAAGCAGAGGAACTGGCTCCGCTCACAGGGGGCGTCAGGAATTTCTCCTGCCCCCTCAACAGCACCCAGAGCATGCACGGAAGTCCTCTGAGTGTTCCCATTGCTTTGTGCTCCTTTCAAAAGCCCAGCGGGATGGGGCGGGACCTGGACACCCTCTGATGGAAACGCCCTCCCACACTTCTGCCTTTTGTGGTGAGAAAGAGCCATTGGTGGGGTGGGGGGGCCCGGTGGTGGCCCAACAGAGGAAGAAAGGCATCTGGGAGGGGCTGGGAAGGAGGGAAGGGGCCCAAAAAAGGACCTCTTGGTCCCTTAAGACCTCACTCCCGGAGGGGGTTCCAGGAAAAAACTACCATCATCTTGTTCATCCTCCCACTGCCTGGAAGGCATAAGGAGTTGTGAGTCCATTTCACAGTCAGGAAAGATGAGGACCAGACAGGGAAATGACCAACCCAGGTTTACGTGATGAGAAGGGGGTGGAGTCAGGATGAGGATGGGTGGATGTCCAATTTCCCAGGCTCAGCGGACAGCCCGCGGGCCTGAATCCAGCAGATCCCAGGGCCAGAGTTCAGGGCCACACTTGCCTTGGCCAGCTCGAACATGGCCTGCAGGGCAGGGATGTCCTGAACAAAGTCGTCCTTCACGTCGGCGTCCAGCGTGAGGTAGGCCAGGCCCTCCACCGCCCATTTCCGGGTCCGGGTGTCTATGGATGCATTGCACAGCCACCTGGGGGAGGGGAGGCACTGGGGAAGGGTCCCGGGGCTCCGGGCAAGAGCGAGGCGATCCAGGGGAGCAGGCAGGTGGGCGGCCTTTCAGGATCTGGCGTCTGCTAGGGCACATCCCGGAGAGGAGATGGTGGGCTTGGGGAAAAACCTTACTTGCGACACTGTTTGGCCAGCTTCTCTGTCGAGCCTTCAGCAAACTGCCTGAGAGCGTAATCTGTGCCGCCCGCCGAGCCGAGTTTACAGAGTCCCTGAGGAGGAGGAGAGGTTTGTAGGATCAGAGACACCAGGCTTGGGGACCAGGCCCTCCTCAAACACGTCCCTGAGGCTGGAACACTCTACCCACTTGCTTTTTCTGGATATACCTCTCTGCATCCTACAGAATTCTGGTCAGGTGTCACCTCTCCCAAGATGCCTTCCCTGAGGCTTCCAGGTTAGGGTGGATGCCCACAAACCTGGAGGCTTTTACTCTACCCCTTGTCCCCTGCCCACTATTTTGTCCCCATAGGTGCTTCGTGTCATGTCGTTTTGAAAAATCAGCTAGGATAATATTAGTGTTAGTCGCTCAGTTGTGTCTGACTCTGCAACTCCATGAACTGTAGCCCACCAGGCTCCTCTGTTCATGGAATTCTCCAGGCAAGAATACTGGAGTGGGTAGCCATTCCCTACTCCAGGAGATATTCCTGACCCAGGGATCTAACCTGGGTCTCCTGCCTTGCAGGTAGATTCTTTACCATCTGAACCACTAGGGAAGCCCAAATACTAACACAACTGAAACCTCAGTGATAAAACTTATGGCACAAAAGCTGACCACGAAATCACTTTGGGGGGGGAAGATTCAGACGTGCACATTTTTACCCAGGAAAAATTGGACTCTTGCTGGGGGGAAAAAAAAAGTCTGTCTTCCATAAGAGAAAACTCACAATAGTAGAAGCTAAAATCCGTTTTTAAAAAAACTGATATAAACTAAAAAAGAAAAACAGATCAATGGCTCAAATCTTCACTGTAATTGTTGACAAGAAAAAGGTCAATGAAAGTGATTTCTATATAATGAAAATGGGGGAAAATGCAGTAGGTTTAACTGTGCTATATAGAAACCAAGTAAGGAAACTAACTGCGTTTTTGGAATCTGCACTGAAAGTACTTGCTGGACAAAAGCTCATCAGCATTTGAGTCGTTCAAAGGCATCGAGCAGGGACTTGTTGGTGATCCAATGGTTAAGACTCTGCTCCCAATACAGGGGGCATTTGATCCCTGTTGGGGGAACTAAGATCCTGCATACCCCGTGGTAAAAAAAAAAAAAAGGAGACAGTCATTATATAGCATGGTCTCCCATCCTGAATCCACATTCTCACAGTCTTCTGCTTATCACTCTGCTCTGCAGAGGCCTGTGGGTGGGTCTGGGTGCCTACAGCTTGGTTTCCTCAAAGACAGGGGCCAAATCCCATTCATTCCGGCATCCCTGGTACCTGGTGCGGTGTCTGGTACCCAGCCCACTCACCACCAGCGCACGGATCTTGATCTTCTCGTTTTTGGTGGTCTTGTAGATCTCTTTGAGCAGCGACACACCATTGGTGATGATGAAGGTGGCACGGCTGAGCTTGGTGGAGGCGTGGATGAGGGCCTCCACGGCCACCAGCTGGTCCGTCTCACGCTCTGAGCCGCACAGCGCCACCATCATCTCCATCACACCTTTCAGTCCCAGCAGCTGATTGCCCAGGTCAAAGGGGCCCTGCAGGATCCCCGACACTGTCTGGATGGCAATCACATTCTTGTCCATGTCCTGGGGGTCAAACGTGCCCCTAAAACAGAAGGCCAGTGTGGTCAGAGGAGTGGGAGATTTGGGGGCAGACAGGTTTGGTTGTGCATCCTAGATCCACAACTCATATGCTGTGTGGCCTAAGGCAAGTCACTGAACCTCTCTGAGCCTCAGCTTTTTGATTTGGAGACTGAGGACAGCACTACTACTTCTCAGAGTTATGATGAGGATAGATGACATAGTGGATGTGCCAGGCATTGTGTTCCTCAAGAATCCCACCCAGATGAGGACTGACACTCAGGACGTTTGTTAGGGAGCGATCTTGGGCTCAACACCTGTTGGAAAAGGGAAGAAATCAGGACAGGATGGAAGGAGGCGCTAGACTGTGATGCAGTCATGACAGAGCCTCAGCTTGCAAAGAGTTCCAGAGCTGAGAAACCATTCAAACTTGTTTCAAGTTGGAGTGAGGGATGAACCACGGGATGCTGGTTGCCCTGGGAAGGTGAATAGCTATCCCTTGCTGAACCAAGCCCCCAAAGAAAGGTGACAGGTGAGAGCTGTCAGCCAACAGGCTTCCCAGAAGCTGGGGTGTCTGGTGGGACAGGACAGCCGCCACCCCAGCACAACAGGGCTACCATGGTACCTGGCACACCAGCTGACTCCCCGATGTGGCTGAATCACAATGCAGCCTGGCCCAGTCGCTCCCCTGTCTGGTCCTAGCCTTTCCCCCGTTGAGTTAGGGGGAGGGGATGGACCAGAAAAGCTGGCAGGTTCTGTCTTGCTTTCAAAATCCACTATCATCGACTCTACAGAAAGATCTCTATCTGAGGACACCTGATCCGAGATCTGCCCAGGTTTGTTCGTTGTGGGGGATCAGGGCAGACCTACACAGTGCGAACGCAGAGGAGTACAAGTGAAAGAGAGCATGGCGCAAGAGTCTGAGGCCTGGGCTCTGGTCCCACATCTGCCTCTGGCTGGGTGAGTGGGTGGGTCCATCTGGGGGAGAGGGGCTGGCTTTGGGAGCTCCGAGAGCCCCTCCAGCCCAGACAATCTGTGCCCTGTGCTTCACCTCCCTTCTCAGTGCTGGGGAACCCAGAGCCTTTCCTGACTGTGGCCCCTGGGCCACAACTACTGAGCTGGTGCTCTAGAGCCTGAGAGCTGCAACTACTGAAGCCCTAGGGCCTAGAGCCTGTGCTCCGCAACGAGAAGCCCAGGCATCACAGCTAGAGAGTAGCCCACGCCTGCCAAAACTAGAGACAGCCCGCATGCAGCAGTGAAGAACCAGCGAAGCCATAAACAAATAAATTTAAAAAAAAATAATGATGAATTGAGGTCTGCCCTTTAAACCAATGCCAGGTGGTATCTGAACCTCCACCCAACCCCTGGCCCCCGGCAAAGCACCCCCCAGGGGTGGGAGGTGGCAGCCTCAGGCTCCACTTGTTGAAGGTGGTGGCCCCCCGACTCAGGGCCAGGTGACCACAGAGGCGGCATTCACAGGCAAACCTCTATCCAAACTTAACTGGCTGGAAGATAGTTACTGGAACTCGGTTTGGGCCTTCATGAAAGACTCAAGTTAGCTGAAAACACTGAAGCTGAGATAGAAAAAGACCATTGAGAAGCCCTGAGGAGCCTTAAAAGTGACTCTAAGTCGGGATCAGGAGAAACTATGGGATTGAGCCAACTTCGCTGGGACCCAAATAAAGGAAGCTGAGAATGTTTTTTACATTTTAAATTAGTTTTTTTTTTTCATTGTGTTAGAGACCTACGTGTTTCATAAAACCTAAACATACTCTCTGGCCCTTTATAGGAAAAGTCTGTCAACCCCTGGAATAGAGAAAGGAAAGCACAGTGAAGGCAGGGTTTCCACCCTCCCAAGACTCACCTAGTGCTTTTAAAACATGCAGCTTCCAGAGCCACAACCCAGACTACTGAGTCCCAGAAATCCAAATAATTTCCAAGCTTGAGGATTACTGGAGTAAAGGAAAAGAGAAGCCAGCTACCACGAGGAGAGATCCACACAGGGAAGAACCATGGCTCCACCCAAGGGTGAGCACCAAGGTGCCGGCCACATGAGCGCAGCATCTTGGTAGGTCTTCCAGCCCTGGTCCAGCTTTCGGATGACAGTAGCCCAGGCCAACATGTGACTAACTTGTAAACCCTAAAGCCAGAAACACCCAGCCGAACCTCTGCCAAATTGCTGTCCTATTGTGAGATAATAAATGATGCTTCTGTTTTAAGCTGCTAAACTTGACTAATATAGAACCCAACTGAAATGGCGCAGGACCCTATGGTCCTTTCCCACCATGTCCTCAGCCTGCCTTTGGTTTGTGGAGAAACTTTAGCCAAACAACAAATTTAATCAGAGAAATGGGAAAATGCAGAAACAAAGGAAAACAGTGAAATGAGACCAAATAATAATAGTTTAGTCATTAAGCTAAAGTCAAGGGCCTTTAGTTTCTCCTCAAGGGCCATAGATAAAATTCTGAGCCATATCCTGTGAGCTGTCTTATAGATACTGAAACCCTCGCCAGGTGGAAGAAGTCAATTATGTGATGACTGGACTGTGGCCATGATATATGGTGCCACAGTTCTCAGAACTCGCCTCAAAGAAATGGGAATAAACCGACCCTGGAACTAAAGACTAACTGGACTGAAAACAATCAAGACGATGCTGGTCAGACCACTGATGACCAATTTCAAGGCGACTGTCAAGAGCTGACTGTGCCGTTTCTGTGTGTAGCGCCCCTCCCTCCATCTATAAAAATTCTTGCCCACTGATTGTCTGCAGGGTGGGGGCCGGGGGAGGGGTCAGCCTTTGGACAGGAGTCCGCCCTCCCCTCCACCCCCGGGTTGCCGGCCTCTGAAATAAAGCAAGCTTTCCTTTCCACCAGCCTTGCCTCTTTATTGGCTTTCGAGAGGCAAGCAGCCAGACCCCCCACTCGGTTACACGAGCCTCCGGGAAACTCACGTGATATACTCCTCGCAGATCTTGCGGAAGTGATCGCGCTCGGGGTCACAGCGCAGGTCGTCGTAGAGCTTGTTGATGAGGATCGAGGCCAGCATGCGGGTGTTGTCGGTCAGGGGCAGGCAGGACGGCAGATCTGGGACCTGCCCCACCACCTTCAGGATCTTCCTTAGGCCTGCAGGACGGCCGGCAGCAAGTCTAAGATGCCGGCCAGGCCCCGCCCTTACAAATGCCCCTCCTCGCCCAGCTCTCTGCAGCCCGCCTTTAGGCAGCACGCGGCTCAGCCAGCATGAAGGGCACTGGGATGCAGCCTAGAAACCCAGACTCACACCTGCCTCTGCCCCTAGCTGAGCCATTCGCTTCCGTCGTGGGCCTCATTCTCACATTTACACAGTCAAGACTAGTTGAGCTCAGAGGACTCTACAAGGCATCACCGACTCGATGGACATGAGTTTGAGCAAGCTCCGGGAGTTGGTGATGGACCGGAAGTCTGGCGTGCTGCAGTCCACCGGGTCACAGAGTCGGACACGATTGAGAGACTGAACTGCCTGACCAGTGCTAACGTTCTGTAGGTTGATGCATAATCTTCCTCAAATACTGTTTTATAGTCTCTTTTCCCCAGGATTCAGTTTCTTTTTTTTTTTTTGTAAAATGGAAATGATACTACCTACCTCATAAAGTTTGAGGATTCACCAAGATAAAGCACGGAAACATTAGCCTAGTGCTGATCTAGACACATCATGACACTAAATATTTATTAATTATTCAGCAAATAGGATATTCACCATTATGGTTATTATCCCTTCTCCTGTTGAAGAATCTCCAAGGGCTTCCTACTACCCACCTGGCTAATTCAGCCATTACATATTTGTTGAATAAAAGAATGAATGAGTAAACGGGGTGCTAACTACCAAAATAAAGGACAACCCTGATGCCAAAAAGCTCACAATACAATAGAGAAGACAGATGTATAAAGATTACAATAAGGTAATCTTACTGTGTGCCAAGAGCTTTCTACACGCTATCTCATTTAATCCTAACACTGACCCTACTGGTGAGTAGAAATTACTATTGCCATTGTTCAAAGCAGAAAACCAAGACATGGAGAAGTCAAGTAACTTGCTCAAGATCACAAGGCTGGCAAGTGACATAGCAGGGACCCTCCCTGTCTGATTTCAAAGACCATGATGTTAACTGTGAGGCTACACTGCCTCGGGGACAATAGCTTGATTTCAGAGCCAAGTTGTAGTGGTGGCTAGGAGCTGATCAGACCTAGGGTGGCACAGGTTAAGAGGGAGGGGGGACATTCCAGGTAAACGTTGCGAGGCATGATACTCTGGATCAGGGCCGGGGGCGATTAAAAGTGCCTGGCAGTAAATTTTGTGCTGTGTATTTTAGCACACCAACACAAAAGCACTGGCAAGACTGAAGAGTCATTGGAAGGTGCCTGATGAACCAACCCCACCTCCCAGCCTGGCTCTCCAAAGCCTTCATCATATGCACCTGATCCACCTACCCAGCCTCATCTCTTAGCTTTCCCTTCACTCTGCCCTCATCTTGAGCATCTCATTTCTCTTCTGCTGGAACACCCTGGACCTCCCCTTTGTCCATGTCTGCCCCTCCCTGAGCCCAGAAACTCAATTCAGCCTTGACATCCTGATGACTCCCCCTACCCAAGTCCCCCAGCCCAGTTTTCACAACAAACAACTTCCACATTGCAGCTTTTCACCAGACACCTAGATTTTAAAGTCTATGCCATTTTTACCTAAATGCTATTCATTTCGGTGCCTAGAATAACAGATACTGTTCCTCACCCACTCTATCCCATAAACCGTGTTGTTCGGCCTAGATCCTAGTGCAGAGAGAAGTCTATTGTCAATGCCCAGCCTTTGTGATATACGCAAAGAAGTCCAGAACTAGGGCGGGGAGGGAGGGGAGTGTTGAGTGGAGGAGGCTTAAGCACTAGAGGAATATGTTCAAGTCTAAGCACCTGCACATGAACTTTGCTGAGATCTGCGAAAACCAAACAAGAGAAGTGCTGTATCAAAACAGAATAAAGGTCAAGCTGATAAAAGCTGGCCTGAACATTTTAGAAAAGGTATGGTCTAAATGTCATGATACCTGTGGGAGAATTTATCACAACAGATCATAAAGCCGTAAGTATGATTCCTGAACAATTGAAAGTGACTTAGGGCATCTCCAGGGGTGACGCCCTGGAGCTGACAAATTTAATGGATGTTTTCTGGAGCACTGTTACTGGTCTTTGTACAAAGTACACTGAAGTCATTGCTCCCTTCTGGAAGGCCTGCATTTTACCAGTGTGAGACTTCAGCAATGTTACTCCCATTGGTGGAGTTTTGTTTGGATTTTTTGGTTTGCCTCACTTGTCAGCAAACTCCGCCCAGATGTTTTTGACTGTGTTGTGTGCGTTCAGACTCTGAATTCAGAGCCTGGACCTACACCTTCACCAGTCCACTGGAGGGTCCTAACATGCTAATGTCTTTTCCTGGCTTTTCAGTTGGGAATGAAGACCTCTCCCAGACAAGAGCCACACTCCTTCTGCCTTCTGCTTGTTGCCTGGTACCATGGTGCCCACTGGAAAGGCTGGCGTGAGCCCCGGACCCTCCCACCTCCTCACCGTTATCAACCACATAGATGGTGCGGGAGTTATCGTGAATGGCGAGATCCTTCCTGGGGACGTTCTTGTTGAGCAGGTTCAGGGCCTGATCCCTGCCCTGGCCCGACACCTTCTTACTGACCAGCATGTCAAGCAGGTGGTTGGTGATCTGCTTCAGGTCCTTCTTGGAGTCTGAGGAAGAAGAGGACAGGGGTGAATGGAGAGGACTACGGTGTCTGAGGTATACAGGACCCAGGATGGCTGGGACTTCTGGAAGGACTCTGGAAATATCTAATCCACTGCTTCCCAGATCTTGGAATTTCCCAGGAGAGCATCCTGTCTCATTCAAAGAAGGGAGGGAGACTTCTAGACAACACCCCCAAGGGTGATCAGAAAGGGGGCGGCAGAGGATGAGGTGGTTGAATGGCATCACCAACTCAATGGACATGAATCTGAGCAAACTCCAGGAGATAGTGAAGGACAGGGAAGCCTGGCGTGCTGCAGTCCATGGGGTCACAAAGAGTCAGACATGACTTAGTGGCTGAATAACAGCAACATCCAAGTTGAATTCCAATGTCATTAAATAGATATTTATATGAATGGATAGGGGGGGAAAAAGACTGGAAAAGGACTTCCCAGGTGGTACAGTGGGTGGGAATCTGCCTGCCAATGCAGGGGACACAGGTTCGATCCAGACATCTTACTGGGAAGGTCTGGGAAGATCCCACATGCTGAGAGCAACTAAGCCCGTGCACCACAGTTATTGCCCCCCCAGTCTAGAGCCCCCCCCTCCTAGAGCCTGTGCAACAAGGGAAGCCACTACACCACAACGAAGAGCAGCCCCATGCACCACACCTAGAGAAAGCCCATGCACAGCAGTGAAGATCCAGTGCAACCAAAAATAAAATTAAGTAATTAGTTAGTGTGAAAAAATGAGTTTTCAGAAAAAGAAAAAAGACTGGAAACTTTCCCATGGCAGTGATCATAGTCGTTATCTGGAGGGATATTTTCAGGTCGTTGGGGCTTTTGTTTCATCTTTACGTATTTCTAAAATTTTCCAAGTTTCTCTAATAAGCCTCTGTTACTTTTTTAAAAACTATTTTATTTATTTATTTTTGGCTGGGCTAGGTGTTCGTTGCTGCGTGAGCTTTTCTCTAGTTGCGGTGGATGGGGGCTACTCTATAGCTGCCAGGTGCAGGCTTTTCTTTGCAGTGGCTTCTCTTGTTGCAGAGCTCAGCCTCTAGGGTGTAGAGGCTTCAGCTGATGCGGCGCCCCGGCTCTAAAGCACAGGCTCAATAGTTGCTCCGAGGCGTGTGGGATCTTCCTGGATCAGGGATCAAACCCATGTCTCCTGCACTGGCAGGTGGGATCTTTACCACTGAACCACCAGTTACTTTTTAAAACTTTTTTCATCTTGCAAAACTGAAATTCCCGTTAAACAACTCATTTCCTCCTCCCCCCGATCCTGGCAACCACCTTGCACCTTTCTGTTTCTATGAGCTTGACTGTTTTAGAAAACACAAGGAATTCCTTGGTGGTCCACTGGGTAGGACTCTATGCGTCCACTGCAGGGGGCACGGGTTTGATTCCTAGTCAGGAAACTAAGGTCTGGAGCTGAAAGGAGAACGAAGAAGCCTCATATATGTGGCATATACAGTATTCGTGTTTTTGTGACTGGGTTATTCACTTAACATAAGGTCCTCAAGGTTCATCCATGTTGTAGCCTGTGTCAGAATTTCCTGCCTTTTTAAGGCTGAACAATATTCCATTGTAGAGACAGACACCACGTTTTATTTCTCCATTCATCCATAGATGGGCACTTGAGTTGCTTCCAACATTTTTGCTCTCGTAAATGTGACTGTGCCTCTGTTATTTTTATAGTCAAAAAATAAACGGAAAAATATAACCGGGCCACCTCCATGTACGCGAATGCTCAGTCTGAGGTAGTAACTTGCACTTCCTTGCCCCCACCCCCCCAAACCAAAGTTGAAAACCATCTCCTACCCAGAACCAGGGCCTCTTCCTTCCCCCGAGGCTCCTGTTTGTCCTCCCCAGACAGAGCGTCGATGATGGCCTGGAGCAGGTTGCAGACGGCCAGAGACATCTCCTCGTTCTCAACGGCCATGAGGCTGCAGATTCGGTCTATCCGGACTGCGTGGAGGATTGCTGTGGCCTAGACACCCCCAGTGAGAAGCACATGGTCAGCTGGCTGCCCCTCCCTTCCAACTGTCGTGCAGGTTAGGGAGCGGGTGAGGGCTGCCCCATGCAGTCGGGACAGAAGCCCAGGCAGCCGCTGTCTCATGGGGCCTGTGGCCCCGGGCAAGCCCCGGACTCAAGCCATGCCCCTTTCCAGAGGGCTAGAGCTGCGCCCTCCAGTACGGTGGCCTCTCGCCCCAGGGGAGGCTCTGAACGTGTGTAACACAGCAAATTCACACTGAGATGGGCTGTGTGTGTAAAACACACACTGGGTTTTCAAGACTTAGTATGAAAAACCATGAACTGTCACAGCCATTGCATTCAGCTTTTCCTCAGAAACCACTTTCAATAAACTTATCTTTGTTTGAGTGTGAAAATGTTAGTCACTCAGTCATGTCCGACTCTGCGACCCCATGGACTGTATAGCCCACCAGGCCCCTCTGTCTATGGAATTCTCCAGGCAAGAATACTGGAGTGGGTAGCCATTCTGTTTTCCAGGGGATCTTCCCAACTTGGGGATCGAGCTTGGGTTGCCTGCATTGCAGGCAGATTCCTTACCATCTGAGCCACCAGGGAAGCCCTTATTCTTTGTTTAGTAAGACCCATTCTCAGCTCAAAGAAACAAACCAGAGAATCAGTCTCCGTTGAATCTGGGACCACACAACCAAGGTTGAGGGGGGCCGCTTTAGATGTCATATCAGGGTCATATCAGGGTCTATCCACGCCAGCCATGCCCAGCCCACAAGTCAACGCCCTGTCCTCAGACTGGCAGCCCTTTGCTCCACGAACCCCGCCCCTGCCCTCACCCTAGCTCGGTGGCTACTGCACATGCCCGACAGTGTCCGCACTGCAGCCAGCATCAGCTCAGGCCTCTTCGTGTCCAAAAGCTGCATCAGCAGGGCCACGCCGTTGTTCTGGAAGATCCTCTCCGCCCCCGCTTCCTCACGGCCGAGGACAATGAGGTTGTTGGCGGCCTGAAGGAGCAAAGGTAGCAACGAAGGTCAGGGGTGAAGTCTGGCTCCTGAGGCCTTGACTGTGAGCCAAGTGCAGGGGCTGGGGCAAGGAACGAGTCTTCAAAACTTCTTTATATTCTTTTGCCCTATAGCCCTGCTCCTGGGAATGTAGCCCAAGAACATAATTCAGAACAAGAAACAAAGTAACTTGCAATAAAGACCAGCTGGATGAAAATACATTGCAGCCATTAAAGACATAAATGAAACGACTCAGAGGCAACTTGGAAAAAGCATGGGTTTGCAGAAACAGAATTACAGGTTCACTCTGATGGCACTTATGGTAAAACAAAACTGTGCGTATTTGCTTGTGGATAAGGACTTTTAAAAGGTAGGAAAGGGTGGTCCAGTGGTGATGACTCCACTTTCCAATCCTTGGGAGGGGAACTAAGATCCCACAGTACCCCTAACCCTGGTTGGGGAACTAAGATTGCGCATGCCGAGGAACAACTGAGCCTGTGAACCACAACAAAAGGTCCCACAGGCCGCAACAAAGACCCAACACAACCATATAAAAATGTTTTTAGAGAAGAGTAGGGAAATGTTAAATTAATTCATCAAGGAGGCCATTAGTCTGAGGTGGCTTCAGTGCCTAAGCAACTAAGTAAGAAAACCCAAACCACACTTTGCTGTCCAACAGAAATTAACACAACCTTGTAAATCAACTATACTTCAATTTAAAAACAAAACAACTACAATGAAAAAACCCAAACCCTATATTGTCTCAAGGTTAAGAAGGACAACCAATCACAAATAGCTAACGAGCCTTTCCCAAATAATGCCAACTGCTCAAGCTATAGCCTGGGCTTCCCAGGTGGCCCTAGGGGTAAAGAATCCGCCTGTTAAAGCAGGAGACACAAGAGATGTCAGTTCGATCCCTGGGTCAGGAAGATGCCCTGGAGAAGGAAATGGTAACCCACTCCAAGTATTCTTGCCTGGAGAATTCCATGGACAGAGGAGTCTGGCAGACTGCAGTCCAGGGGGTTGCAAAGAGTTCGACACGACTAGGCATGCACACTTTTAAGCTACAGCCAATAAAATAATTCCCTTGCTTTGCTTCCACCTCTTTTCTGGTTTTGTTTGTTTTGTTTTGTTTATATATTTGCAGCACGTGGACTCAGGAGTTGCTGCACTCGGCCTTAGTTGCCCCACAACATGTGGGATCTTAGTTCCCGACCAGGGATCATACTGACATCCCCTGCATTGGCAAGAGGATTCTTAACCACGGAACCACCAGGGAAGTCACACACCTCTTTTCGATAAAAGCCTTTTCCCTAGCTCTTGCTGGTGGAATACTCTCGACCACTTCTGGTTTACGCTACCCAGTTCAAACAAATTTTGCTCAAACTCTTAGAGTTTTTAATATGTCTTAGTTTATCTTGTAACAGAATTGGTTTTTACATTGGGGATTCTTTTCCATTAAACATGTTCCTTGAATATGGTTTTGGCATCTTTATTGTTCAAGAAAATCTGAAGTTGCAGGAGGTTCTCAGGAAGATTGAAGGTTGTGATGGACAGAGAACGCTAGATGGGATTTGAAAGCCCTGGGTGATGGTTCTGCCACATGCTAGCCACATGACCTTGGGCAAGGAATAGCATTCTCTGGGTCTCAGATCCCTGTCTGTAAAGATAGACAGTTGAGCTGCATTTTCAAGTCTCTTCCCACCCTGGGGACAGATATACATATACATATATATAGGATATAGATATAAGATATTCTGTATATGTGTGTGTGTGTGTGTGTGTGTGAGTGAGTCCTCAGGGTCTCTCTCTCTCTCTCTATATATATATATATATATATGTATATGTATATGTATATAAAGGATATCCTGAATATTCATTGGAAGGACTGATAACTGAAGCTGAAGCTCCAATACTCTGGCCACCTGATGCGAAGAATTGACTCCCTGGAAAAGACCCCGATGCTGGGAAAGATTGAAGGCAGGAGGAAAAGGAGATGACAGAGGATGAGATGGTTGGATGGCATCACCAACTCAATGGACATGAGTTTGTGTAAGCTCCGGGAGTTGGTGATGGTCAGGGAGGCCTGGTGTGCTGCAGTCCATGGGGGTGGTAAAGAGTTGGACACGACTGAGTGACTGAACTGAACTGAACTGAGGATATAAAAGGATATAAAGCCTTCCACCTTGAGGATGCATTCATAGTCATCCCTCAGTATCCACAGGCGATTTTTTCCAGGACCCTGGTGGATAACAAAATCCACGGATGCTCAAGTCCCTTACATCAAATGACGTAGTACAGTTGACCCTCCTAACTGCAGGCAACCAACTGTGTGTTGAAATCCCTTAAAAGGCCCCAGATCTGGAGAGAAGGGCTTGAGCAGGACCTGAGACCCTGAGATTGGAAAAAGAATTCATGAAGCAAGAAAAGGAGGAGGTGGGCAAACAGGTGGAGAGTAAGAGGTTGGTGCGCAAGCTTAGTTGTGTCTGACTCTGCTACCCCATGGACTGTGCCGGCCAGGCTCCTCTGTTCACGGGATTTTCCAGGCAAGTACACTGGAGTGGGGTAACCACTCCCTTCTCCAGGGATCTTCCTGACCCAGAGACTGAACCCCCTTCTCCTGCATTGCTGGCAGATGCTTTACCTTCTGAGCCACCAGGGAACCCCCCAAGAGGCTGGGGAGGAGGCTGATTAAAGAATTCCAGGCAAGCATGAGCAGAACCATCATCGCTCTATCAGTCAAGGGCTTTGTACTCTTCAGAGTACTCTTCAGAGTACAAAGTACTGCTTTTATATATATAACAACTCATCAAGTCCTTATAAGAGTTTGTTATAAAAGATACTTGCATATTTAAAAAAATTTTTTTTACCGCATCCGCCACATGTGGGATCTTAGTTCCTTAACCAGGAATCAACCCCAAATTGCCTGCATTGGAAGGCGGAGTCTTAACCACTGGATCACTAAGGAAGCCCCAATATTTGCATATTATATGATTACTGATCATAAAACTAATAAAAATTCCCCATGCATCTTCTGTTAAATTCTTATATTCAGATATTCATTTTTTTTCCCTCTGAAGGAGGAAAAAAGAAACATTTAAAAATGCAGCAAATTTGGTTAAGAAGATGGTATTAGGAATAAACATCTTCACAATTCAGAATGATGCTGCAATATTTTGAAATGGAATAAAGCATTATTTTGACGTGTCACTGTTTCTCAGGCCCAAAACCAGAGTGAGGCAAGTAAGACACTCGCCTTGGGTGCAGATTTTACGGGGTACAAAAAAACTTCTGTAATCAAGATAAATGGTATTGAATGCAATGTTTTAAAATATCAAAATCTATGCACTGCAAAAAACAATACATGAAGAACAAAATGCCAGAAATGTAAAGACAGGATTCAACCCTCATTGTTCTCATTGTTGAGCATGACTCAACATGAGCACCCCTTGTGTTGAGCATGACTCTCCTCGTGGTTCTCACCCTAATCCTGGCCCTTCTTAAAGTTCACGCTGTTTCCTAAAGAGCTTAACGTTTGGCCCATCTTTGTCTCCTTTCTCCCAGGAGCCGCCCACCGGCACGAGACGGGGGCGTTACCGTCCGGACACAGGGGCGGAGCCGCAGAAGAAGCAGTTATCTGCGCGCCCCTAGAGCGCCCTCTTCTGGTTCGCTGCTTGCCCAGCACTTACCTTCTCCAGTTTATCCGCTTCACTGTTCCTGTCCAGGAGAATCTCAAACATCGTCTGAACCCTCGAGTCAGTGGAGAACTGCACCCGGAGCTGAGGAGAGAGGAGGGAGTGGAGAAGAAGGCAGGCGGACATCCCCATCATTTCAGACAGCTCCACTTAAAGGTCATCTCAGTTAACACTAGGGTATACTCTTTCTGCCTGCCTCCATCACTCGCTCATCCAACAAACATCTACTGAACTACTACTGCGGGTCAGATGCTGGCAGATGCTAGGGATAGAACGGGAGGACAAAATCAAATCCTTGCTCCATAAAGCTTACACTTTACATTCGAGGTCCCATTTAGTCTTAACAAGGCAAGTCTTGGAAGACGAAAAGATCATCACCCCAATTTTGCAGCCTCGCTGTTAGACGTTTAAATATGGGCTAAAACAGGAATGTATCTCCAGGGTCAGAAACATGAAGCAGCTTTCAAGTACCTCTTGAAATAAATATAAACCATTTTTTCCTTCTTTATTCCTTTTTAAATATTCATTCATTCATTCACTTGGTTGTGCCCAGGTCGTCGTAGCAGCAGCACACAAGATCTTTAGTTGCAGCATGTGCGATCCAGGTCCCTGACCTGGGATCGAACCCAGGCCCCCTGGATTGGGACCACAGAGTCTTAGCCATTGGACCACCAGCGAAGTCCCTAAATGATTATTTTGGAATGTCTCATCCCTCACTCTCCCAATCCCAGTCCCAACCCCACTGCTCTGAAGCTTTGTTCTGCTGGGCTACAGTGCCACCTATTTCCATCCTGAGGTCATTTCCTTTCAGGAAGTCGCTCATTCACCACCCCTTCTCTGGTCACTGGTTGGTCTGTATTTTGACAGCCCTTGAGTCTGCACTCTGGACAGTACACTGTGGTCCCTCCATGGGGCTGCCCCAGGCATCCAGAAGTCCCTGTGACCTGGAGCAAGGAGATGCGTGATCAAGTTACCCTTCTGCTCTCACAGTGGGGAACTGACACCCCAGTGCGTCCCTCAGAAAACTGGTAGCTAAGTGAGGACAGAGGGCGCAGGACTCCTCATCTCTGGTCCCAGTTCCCTGAGCCCGCTCCATTTTCCTAGAAAAGATTCCCTGTTCCTGCTGGTTCCTGGCTCTCCTGCATCCCCCCAGCAACATCCTCCCCCCAGTTCCCAGGTTTCTCATGCTGCCTTGGTCCTCCTAGAAAGAGAGGAAGATCATAGTGAAGACGTACTAAGTTGTGATTTTTTTTTAAGCCTCCATCTGGAATTGAAAAGACTGGTATGCTAGTCCTGTCTGGCTTGTACCCTTGAACAAGCATCACGGCATCTCTGATCACTCTGATCACAGATAGGTGCATCTGCCCGGCTGTTCTGTGCCACGTGACCACTCCATCCAAGGGAGTGGCGGTAGGCCAGCCCTGGTGTCCCGCCGCCCTAACGGGTCCCTACTAGGAATGGGGAGAGGTGGCCGAGGCTTGCGGGAAGGCCTCCTTCCGGGTCCAGCCCACCTTCTCCTGGATGCTGGTGTTGAGTCTCCTCAGTGTCTCCTGGAAGCTCTGGTTCTGTGGCTCCAGGGTGGCACAGCGCTGCACGTCCTTGAAGGCCTGGTCCAGCTTGCCCAGGTGCTCCAATGCCTGGCATCGCCGGTACAGAGCCTTGATGTCCGAGGAGTTGATATCAATGGCTAGTGAGGGACGTAGGCAGAGTCTCAGGGCGCCGGGCAGCAGACCACCTTCCCTCCTCCCCCACCACTGCCCCCAACTCCAGGGCTTCCAACTCTCCCTTGGAGAGTGTGCATCCTTATAGACCAGCTTTGTGGAAGGCAATTTTTCCACGGACTGTAAGTGGAGTGTGGTTTGGGGATGATTCAAGTGCATTACATCTGTTGTGCACTTTATTTCTATTATTAGGACATCAGTTCCACCTCAGATCATCAGGCATTAGATCCCAGAGATTGGGAAGCCCTGTGGTAGACCATCTGGTCCTAGGCTCCCCTTAGTTAGGGAGGTGGTAAGAATCACTGTCTCAAGGTCGGAAGGGAGCTTAAGGCTCATCTTGTCCAATTCCTGACTCACCAGTCTCGGCTCCTTGATCCCGGCCAAGTACTAATCCAGTTGGTGCTTACATACCTCCAGCTGTGGGGAGCACCTTCCATCTCAAGGCAGACAGCTCCTTCAGAAAGCCCTTCCCTCCTCCAACTTGAAATCTATCTCCCTGTAACTTTGCCCTTTTGTCTTAAGTCCAGTCCTGGAAACTGTGAGATGAAATCCAATACTTCTTCCTTGTGACCAGCCTTTCAGGAATTTGAAAGCAGCTCCCCATCCCACCTGGGAGTTCCTTCTCTGAGCTAAATATTGCCACTTTTCTGCTTTTCATAGGTTGTGTTTCCAGTTCCTTCTCCAGCTAAGTCCTTCCCTTCTAAACTCACTCCAGACTATCTCTGTCTCTCCTTAAAAATTAGTGACTTGCTACAAGCAATAAATGCTGGAGAGGGTGTGGAGAAAAAGGAACCCTCTTACACTGTTGGTGGGAATGCAAACTAGTACAGCCACTATGGAGAACAGTGTGGAGATTTCTCAAAAAACTGGAAATAGAACTGCCGTATGACCCAGCAATCCCACTCCTGGGCATACACACCGAGGAAACCAGATCTGAAAGAGACACGTGCACCCCAATGTTCATCGCAGCACTGTTTATAATAGCCAGGACATGGAAGCAACCTAGATGCCCATCAGCAGATGAATGGATAAGGAAGCTGTGGTACATATACACCATGGAATATTACTCAGCCATTAAAAAGAATTCATTTGAATCAGTTCTAATGAGATGGATGAAACTGGAGCCCATTATACAGAGTGAAGTAAGCCAGAAAGATAAAGAACATTACAGCATACTAACACATATATATGGAATTTAGAAAGATGGTAATGATAACCCTATATGCAAAACAGAAAAAGAGACACAGATGTACAGAACAGACTTTTGAACTCTGTGGGAGAAGGCGAGGGTGGGATGTTCCGAGAGAACAGCATCGAAACATGTATATTATCTATGGTGAAACAGATCACCAGCCCAGGTTGGATGCATGAGACAAGTGCTCGGGCCTGGTACACTGGGAAGACCTGGAGGGATCGGGTGGAGAGGGAGGTGGGAGGGGGGATCGGGATGGGGAATACATGTAAATCCCTGGCTGATTCATGTCAATGTATGACAAAACCCACTACAATATTGTAAAGTAATTAGCCTCCAACTAATAAAAATAAATGAAAAAAAAAAAGCCAAGACAGACCTATGCAGAGAACCCCCTTCATTCTGCATATTATAACCCTAAAAATGCAGCCGGAAATCGTCCCATTTTGATCATGCTCTTACATAAGCTCTCTCAGACCTTGAGGCACTCCGAAACCAGTGCTGATTTGTGTTTCTTTCTCCTAGTGTCCGTGGAATAAACCCATGAACACATCCTAGCCTCCAACAAAGTGCCTATGTCCTCGCTGTGACAAAAGGATTTCCAGGAGCATTCTTCTAAGAAAAGAAGCCACCCCAGCATATCTAACGTGTAAAAATGTGACTTAGGGATGGCTTTCCTGGAGCATTCCATTCACACAAGGATGGTCCATCTGAAGCTCTGCCTACAACATCCAGGATGGCATTTATACAATCTGTGAGTGTCAAGAGCCTCTTAGACTAAACAGGGATGCCAAGGGGGGTCGTGGAGGGCAAGGTCAGAGCAAGGGGGGGCTCACCTCTCGAGGCATCAGAAGCCGCCTGAACATAGCTCTCCTGAGGAATGGGGAAGGAGAAAACTTGGTTAATGCGGACCCAACACAGAGACAGCCAGAGAGGGTCCTGAGGTGAGGAGACAGGGCTTGCTGGCCGCTGTCACTGTCAGAGGCCAGAAGCTCCTTGCTGAGCATGGGAAAGTGGACAAGATTCAGGCACATTCATGCTTGAACCTGGCTCTGCTGCTGACTGAGGAGGGCGTGGCTACCCACTCCAAGGTTCTTGCCTGTAGAATCCCATGGACAGAGGAGCCTGGAGGGCTATCGTCCGTGGGGTCGCAAAGAGTCACACACGACTCAAGTGATTTAGCATGTACACACTGCTGCTAACTACCTAGAGCTCTTGGGGAAGTTATTGAGCCCTCCTCTTGAGTCTTGAGCTTCCTATCTGCAATATGGGTACAAGAGTAGTGGCAACCTCGTGGTCTGTGGTTAAGATGCCATGAAATAAGCTCTGAAAAGCCCCTGTCCTGATGCCAGTTTCCACGAGGCTGCTTCCCATGGGATAAGAACTGTCTCCGTGGATGACTTCCCCGTTTGCCAGAGGAGTGGGTCAGGCGATGGGTACCAGAAAGCAGGGGGAGGCGCCCTGCTCCAATCTGAGGGTTCCAGGAGAGGGTGTGACTGTCGGGAGGAGGGAACTGCCCCTCACCTGCATCCCAGTTCAGCCCTCAGTTCCCACCCCTCTCCATCCCAGACCGTTTTCAGGCCACAGGCCGCCCGGTTCCGATAGAGCGTGGCCAGCAGGGCCTTATCCTTGGTCAGCTTCAGGGCCTGGCTGTAGCTCTTGGTGGCGGCCTTGTAGTCCTGGAGCTGGAAATGCTGGTTCCCTTCCTCCTTCAGCTGCATCGCTTCTGCCTCGGCCATCTGTCGGGACAGGAGAGCTCCCTCCAGACCCGGGGCTGGGCTCCTGGTCTGAGGTCTGGAGCTCCGGGGTCCCCACCTACCAGGATGGATGGGGAGGATGCTACCTGGGAGGGAGGGAACCAGAGGGACCCACCCCTCAACCCCCGCCAATCCACTGCCCAGGAGGACATCACAGCGTCTGCTAAGAGTGGGGCCCAAGTTGAGAGGGGTCTCAGCATCTCTGTTCCTAGGGAACTCTGCTCAGTATTATGTAACAACCTAAACGGGAAAAGAATTTGAAAAAGAAGGGGTTTCCCTGGCAGTCTAGTGGCTAAGATTCCATGCTTCCAATGCAGGGGGCCTGGGTTCCACCCCTGGTCAGGCAGCTAGATCCCACTTGTTGCAACTAAGACCTGGTGTGGCTAAATAATTAAATAAATAAAAATACATAATTTTTTTTAAAAAAAGAATAGATATATGTATAACTGAATCACTTGGTACACCTGAAGTTAACGCAAAATTGTTAACTATACTCTGACTTTTTTTTTTTAAAGAAGAGTCCCTGTTCCTCCCTCTATCTCCCTCCCAGCAGGATGGGCAAAGCCACCACACCAAGGGCCTGAATTCTCATTGCAGGCCTTAAAATGCCTGGGTTCCGCCTTCCCCCTCCCCAGTCCCAGGAACACTCCGGGCCAGCTCACTTTCTCTCAAGGACAATGTTCTCAGTCCGTCCTCCTGGGGTGCGGCTCCTCTGTGTGTGAACCCCCAGCCGGCCAGCGTCAGTCTGCCCCTCCCAGCCCCCACCCAGGAGACTTTATCACCCCAGCCAGTGGCTCCGGACCATATTTGGCCACAGGGGCAGGTGCCCCTGGCGTCTGTCAGAGATACTCCGGGACCTCCCCCTCCCCAGACTGGACGGTCATTACCACGTGGAGGTTCCAAGGAACCTCTGCCCCCGCATCCCACTCAGGGCCAGTCCTGGGGGCACAGGTGCTCCTAACCCCCCAAAGAATGATAGATCCAGAGGAACGGGAGCACCCCCAGCAGACCCCCGCTCCCTAGGCACAGCTCGGATGCCCCTTCTCCACCTCCCTCCCAGATAAACAACCTCCTCTCCCCTCCCCCCACCCCTGCTATTTTGGGAGCAGAGTGACAGCTGAGGGGCTGGCAGGCTTCGACACGCGCAGAGCAGCTGCCCAGGTCCCAGGCCAGCTGGAGACTTCCAGAAGCGCCCTTCTGGAGGGAGGAGGGAAGAGGAGGGAGGGAGGAAGTTTCCTTCCCCTCTCCCCCTTGTCCACAACTCCCCTGCCACTTCCACCCATTGAAAACGGCCTTGTTTTTCAGAAAGATCCATGGACCTTTTGTCTCACTTGAGTGGAAGTGGGTGGTTTGTTCCACTCTGCGCATCTTCTGCGGCTCTTCCCTGTCTGTATGGAGGGTCTGTATTTGGCATCCCTCCCCGCCCCCAGGCTAGGAGCCCCCTGAGGATGGGCTCTGTATGTCCCCCACCGGACTGAATCTTCTCCTGCAGAATCCCAGGCAGCCTGGGAATTCCCTGCGACCCAGAACTGTGCCCCCCTACCTGACCCCTCATCAGAGAAGGCAGGGGGGTGGGGGGGGTGGGGTCTTCCTTGGACGAGAACTGTATATTCACTAAAAATTGTGAATCACTGTGTTGCACACCCGACACTTATACAATATTGTAAATCAACTCTACTGTGATGTTAAAATTTTAATTAAATTAAAAATTCTTAATTAAAAAAAAACACACTATGTACTTGCCACCAGAGAGGGTCTCCCCTGGGACAGGAATTGTTTTTCCTTTTTCAACTGAGGGTTCCTAAGACAAATTTATGAGGTTGTCCCCCACTTGGATATAGAATTCTCCCAGCTTTCTGTGTCTCTGAGACTGGGCAGTGAGTGCTCTCCCAGAGGACAAGTACAGCGTCTCATGCAGTTTGAGTTTCCCTGGCACAGAGCCTGGAAGACTCAGTGTCCAATGCACGTTCTTAAATGAATGAATGAATGAGTTTTTCGTGCTGACGCTTTGCTTCACATTGCTACCATTCTGCCCCCCTCTCCCACATTGCTTCAGACTGACTGACCAGGGCTAAGAAAAGACACTGAAGGAAAAAAGTGTAGGTGGGATCACTCACACCAGATTCTGCTCTTAGCTCTGTGACCTTGAAAACACAGCTCTGTGACCTTGGACAAGTTCTACTGTCCTACTGGACGCAAAGTCCAGCCCTGATAAATGTTCAAGTCCAGGGGACCCGGATTCAAATTCTGATTCAGTAATTCATTCCACAAGCATCTCTTAAGCATTTGATATGTGCCAGGATTCCCTCGAGGCTCAGCTGGTAAAGTTGGTACAATGCAGGAGACCCGGGTTCAATTCCTGGGTCAGGAAGATCCCCTGGAGAAGGAAATGGGAACCCACTCCAGTGTTCTTGCCTGGAGAAACCCCTGGACAGAGGAGCATGGCAGGCTACAGTCCATGGGGTCGCAAGAGTCGGACACGACTTAGCGACTAAACCACTACTATCTGCCAGGAACTGTGAATGATTATGGAAGCAGAAAACACTCCTGGGGTAAGGATCTGTGTCTATTTTGTCCCTCACATATTCCAAGTGTCTGCAACAGTGTGTAGCATGTAGCGGCTATTGTTTTAGTCGCTAAGTCATGTCTGACTCTTTTGCAACCCCAGGGACTGTAGCCCACCAGGCTCCTCTGTCCATGGGGTTTCCTAGGCCAGAGTACTGGAGTGGTATGTAGTAGGTGCTCAGAAATATTTGTTGAATGAATGCATGAAAGAATTCCATGAATCTGTGATTTCTGATTTTTCCTGCCTGTAATGGGAGGCTTTGTAGGGTAACAAAGACAGAAAGTAACTGACCAGATTTTTGGTTTGAAACATCACCCTGGTTGTCAGGTGAAGAGGAGGAGGCAGGGTAAAGACAGGTAGGCAAATGTAGAGACTGTAGGAACCAGTATCGCAGCCAAAATCTAGGCTCTCTGTGCACTGATACGGAAGAGCAATATGCAGACAGAATTGTGGAGAAGAAAGAGTGACTCTATTAATTTGTCAGACAAAGGGGGAACACAGTACGCTGGCATCTCAAGTGCTGTGCCCCCCTGCCCTGAAAAGTGAAAGTGAAAGTCGCTCAGTCATGTCCGACTCTTCGGGACTGCATGGACTATACAGTTCATGGAATTCTCCAGGCCAGAATGGGTAGCCTTTCCCTTCTCCAGGGGATCATCCCAAACTAGGAATCGAACCGGGGTCTCCTGCATTGCAGGCGGATTCTGGTGAGTAGGGAGAGGTTACATAGTCAGGCAGGAGAATGTGATAAGGATCAAGGCAATAACCATCTTTCTTTTTCTTTTCAAGCTGTGACGGGTCTTCATTGCTGCGAGTGGGCTTCCTCTACTTGTGGCGAGCGGGGGCTACTCTTTGCCGCAGAGCACAGGTTCTATAGAATGGGCTACAGTCATTGTGGCGCACGGGCTTAGCTGCTCCACGGCATGTGGGATCTTTACAGACCAGGGATCGAACCCATATCCCCTGCATTGGCAGGCAGATTCTTAACCACTGGACCACCAGGGAAGTCCAGTAACAGTCTTTCCTTCTTTCCTCTGCAAAGTTTCAAAAGGGTGGGTTGCTGACAAGATTAGGGTGTGTGCAGGGTCTAAGGTGGTCTCCTGACCTTGAAGAGCTTCTCTGGTCCCTTTAATCTTGACTCAGGTGGTTTCCTGGTTGCTCCTCCCTTGATTAGCAACTGCTTGAATCTACTCTTTGGAGCTCAGAGAAGATTGTGGAAGGTGGAGTGTTGCCTCCGTGAAATGAGGGACAAAAAGGCCTCTGTGCCTGGGAGCCCCAAAGGGCCCTGCATGGCATCAGTGTGGCAATGGAGATGGAGGGAACAGATTCTAGACAGGGTAATAAGGCAGCCCTGGCGGAGCTTGAGATGCCCTGGATACAGGGGAGGGAGAAAGAGAGGGAGGGAAGGGGGAAGGAGGGAGACAGAGAGAGAAGCTGACCAAAGATCCTAGGTTTCCAGTAAGAGTTCTTCTGGTCCGTCTCTGCTTTAGGGCCTCATCTGTAATATGGGATGAAAAGAGTCATGACGATTAAATGAGTTACATATGTAAAGCACTTAGAACAATGCCTGACACATTGCTATTGTTGTTATTGTTGTTATTATCGTAAACAACAATACATATTGTTATTATTATAGAAGGAAATGGCAACCCACTCCAGTATTCTTGCCTGGAGAATCCCATGGACAGAGGAGCCTGGCGGGCTACAGTCCACAGGGCCGCAAAGAGTCGGACACGACTGAGCGACTTCACTTTCACACTGTTGAAGACTGCAAGAATTTTTTGCTTCTATCTTCAAGTATTATTAAATGATTTGAGCCATTTGAAAAAGAATACTAGACTTCCCTGGTGGCCCAGTGGTCAAGAATACACCTGCCAATTCAGGAGACATGGGTTTGATCCCTGATCTGGGGCGATTGCACATGACTTGGAGCTACTAAGTCTAAGCGCCACAACTACTGAGCCTGCGCTCCAGAACCCATGAGCGACAACCAGAAAAGCCACCTCAAAGAGACGTCCGCATAGGGTAATAGAGAGCAGCCCTCGCTGGCCGTAACCAGAGAAAGCCTGTGTGCAGCGCCGATGACCCAGAGCAGCCAAAAGGAAAAATTAATTAATTATTTTAAACTTAAAAAGAATTCTAATTTCCGCCTTCAATCCCATGGGCTCTGGATTTATAAGGCACTCCCATTGCCTATCTCTGTGATCTCAGGGGAAATCAACCGGCGAGAGCCTTCAATTATGCATCGGTAAAACTGGGGCTAAGAATCTCTGTTCGGAAAAGACAAAAGGTTGTCAGTATCCGGCAAGTGATCTGCAATCACCAGATGGCCAACACCAAAATCAGATTGATTATATTCCTTGTAGCCAAAGATGGAGAAGCTCTATACAGTCAACAAAAACAAGACCGGGAGTTGACTGTGGCTCAGATCATGAACTCCTTATTGCCAAATTCAGACTTAAATTGAAGAAAGTAGGGAAAACCACTAGACCATTCGGATATGACCTAAATCAAATCCCTTATGATTATACAGTGGAAGTGAGAAATAGTTTTAAGGGACTAGATCTGATATACAGAGTGCCTGATGAATTATGGATGGAGGTTCATGACATTGTACAGGAGACAGGGAGCAAGATCATCCCCAAGAAAAAAAAAATGCAAAAAAGCAAAATGGCTGTCTGAAGAGGCCTTACAAATAGCTATGAAAGGAAGAGAAGTGAAAGGCAAAGGAGAAAAGGAAAGATACCCATTTGAATGCAGAGTTCCAAAGAATACCAAGGAGAGATGAGAAAGCCTTCCTCAGTGATCAGTGCAAAGAAATAGAGGAAAACAATAGAATGGCAAAGACTAGAGATCTCTTCAAGAAAATTAGAGATACCAAGGGAACATTTCATACAAAGATGGGCTCAATAAAGGACGGAAATGGTATGGACCTAACAGAAGCAGAAGATATTAAGAAGAGGTGGCAAGAATACACAGAAGAACTATACAAAAAAGATCTTCACGACCCAGATAATCATGATGGTGTGATCACTCACCTAGAGCCAGACATCCTGGAATGTGAAGTCAAATGGGCCTTAGGAAGCATCACTATGAACAAAGCTAGGGGAGGTGATGGAATTCCAGCTGAGCTATTTCAAATCCTAAAAAATGATGCTGTGAAAGTGCTGCACTCAAGATGCCAGCAAATTCGGAAAACTCAGCAATGGCCACGGGACTGGAAAAGGTCAGTTTTCATTCCAATCCCAAACAAAGGCAATGCCAAACAATGCTCAAACTACCACACAACTGCACTCATCTCACAAGCTAGCAAAGTAATGCTCAAAATTCTCCAAGCCAGGTTTCAGCAATACATGAACCGTGAACTTCCAGATGTTCAAGCTGGTTTTAGAAAAGGCAGAAGAACCAGAGATCAAATTGCCAACATCCACTGAATCATCAAAAAAGCAATAGAGTTCCAGAAAAACATCTATTTCTGTTTTATTGACTATGCCAAAGCCTTTGATTGTGTGGATCACAACAAACTGTGGAAAATTCTTCAAGAGATGGGAATGTCAGACCACCTGACCTGCCTCTTGAGAAATCTGTATGCAGGTCAGGAAGCAACAGTTAGAACTGGACATGGAACAACAGACTGGTTCCAAATAGGAAAAGGAGTACGTCAAGGCTGTATAGTGTCACCCTGCTTATTTAACTTCTATGCAGAGTACATCATGAGAAACACTGAACTGGAAGAAGCACAAACTGAAATCAAGATTGCTGGGAGAAATATCAATAACCTCAGATATGCAGATGACACCACCCTTATGGCAGAAAGTGAAGAAGAACTAAAAAGCCTCTTGATGAAAGTGAAAGAGGAGAGTGAAAAATTTTGCTTAAAGCTTAACGTTCAGAAAACTCAGAAAAAAATCAGAAAAGATCATGGCATCTGGTCCCATCACTTCATGCAAATAGATTGGCAAACAGTGGGAACAGTGGCTGACTTTATTTTTTGGGCTCCAAAATCACTGCATATAGTGATTGCAGCCATGAAATTAAAAGACACTTACTCCTTGGAAGGAAAGTTATGATCAACCTAGACAGCATATTAAAAATCAGAGACATTACTTTGCCAACAAAGGTCCATCTAGTCAAAGCTATGGTTTTTCCAGTGGTCATGTATGGATGTGAGAGTTGGACTGTAAAGAAAGCTGAGCGCAGAATTGATGCTTTTGAACTGTGGTGTTGGAGAAGACTCTTGAGAGTCCCTTGGACAGCAGGGAGATCCAACCAGTCCATCCTAAAGGAGATCAGTCCTGGGTGTTCTTTGGAAGGACTGATGTTGAAGCTGAAACTCCAATACTTTGGCCACCTGATACGAAGAGCTGACTCATTTGAAAAGACCCTGACGCTGGGAAAGATTGAGGGCAGGAGGAGAAGGGGACGAAAGAGCTTGAGATGGTTGGGTGGAATCACTGACTCAATGGACATGAGTTTGGGTAAATTCCGGGAGTTGGTGATGGACAGGGAGGCCTGGCGTGCTGCAGTCCATGGGGTCGCAGAGTTGGACACGACTGAGTGACTGAACTGAACTGATCCTGCAAGGCTCTGGGAGAGACCAGAACGCGGAGGCAGCCACCAGTCCAAGGGTAGGGTGTGGAGGCGAGTACCAGGTGAGCCCACGCCCAATGCCGGAGGCCTGGCGGGGCACGGCACTTCCCCGCCGCGACACCAGGGGGCGATGCGGCGAGCTGCGGCGCCGCTGAACCACGGCAGCGGCGCTCCATCACGCCGGAGTTACCTCCTCCACGTGGGGACGCAGGATGGCGGCGGCCGCGGCGGCAGCGGCGGGTGTGCGTGAGTGCGGGAGGGGCCCGCGGCCGGGGTCTCGCGCCTGCTTTCCCGAGGCCGGAGGGAGTCGGGAGTGGGGGCCCTCGGGTAACCGAGCCGCGGGAGTGACGCCTACCGCGCTTGTCCGCACAGGACGAGGCGGCGACGCGCGACGTGCAGCGGCTGCTCGTGCAGTTCCAGGATGAGGGCGGGCAGCTGCTGGGCTCGCCGTTCGACGTGCCCGTGGACATCACCCCGGACAAGCTGCAGCTCGTGTGCAACGCTCTGCTGGCCCAGGTGAGCGTTGGGCACGCGGGGGATCGGGAGGCCGGAGGTCTTGGGTACCAGGGCCCCCACCGCTCCTCCGCAGTGCTGCAGCCCGGCCGTGCGGTCTACCCTTGGGGAGGGTCGGAACATGTGAGAAGAGGGAGCAATTTACACGCCCACCTTCAGGGCCCACCTGCGGAGAGAAGGCGCGTTTTGAACGCATTGGGCGCATCATCACAGTGATTCCTTGTCGCAGCCCGTCATTGTCTCCCCGTTGTCATTAACTTCCCCATTTTACATTGTTGCCTACGATCATTCGATTGTGTGTAAGATGCCGCGCCGTAGGTGGTAGATTTGGAGTTGGAACTCAAACGTCAGACTCAAAACTTCTGCTCTCCTAGGCTGCTCAGTCAGCTCAGTCGTGTCCGACTCTTTGCGACCCCATGGACCGCAGCACGCCAGGCCTCCCTGTCCATCACCGACTCCCGGAGTTTACTCACACTCATGTCCTTTGAGTCGGTGATGCCATCCAACCATCTAATGCTCTGTCGTCCCCTTCTCCTCCCGCTTTCAATCTTTGCCAGCATCAGGGTCTTCTCAAATGAGTCAGTTATTCGCATCAGGTGGCCAAAGTGTTGGAGTTTCAGCTTCAACGTCAGTCCTTCCAATGAATATTCAGGACTGATTTCCTCTAAGCTGCTAGTGTTTATCAAAATGCTGCCCTCTATGGGAGGTGGGCTTCTCTGGTGGCTCAGAAGTAAAGAATCGGCTTGCAATGCAGGAGACACGGGTTCGATCCCTGGGTCAGGAAGATCCCCTGGCAAAGGAGGTGGCAACTCACTCCAGTATTCTTGCTTGGAGAATTCCATGGACAGAGGAGCCTGGTGGGCTACAGTCCATGGGGGCCCAAAGAGTCAGACAGGACTTAGCAACTGAACAACAACATTGGAGGTGGGGGAAGTTGCTTAAAAATGCAGTACCTAGTGCTCGCTTCGGCAGCACATATACTAAAAATGCCTGGGCCCCACCCTACACTACTACACCAGACCCAGGGGTGAAGCAGAGAGTCTGCATTTTCAGTCGGCTTTTTGGATGCTTCTTACACATTATAGAGCCTGGTGTGGTGGTTTAGAACATGCCTTAAATGCTATATACTAGTTCTAACCCTGGACTTCTGTCTGAAGAACCTGAATTAGTCATTAGCCATAGGACATTGGGCTAAGCACTTAGTTGCTCTGTTTTTTCAGCATGAATGCCTATCTGTCAGGGTAGTTGTGAGATGAAGATAAAGGATTCTAAAGTGATTTGTAAATATTCTGGAGTTGCTCTTGAAGGACTCAAAAGGTCTTGCTCAATGGGGAATAATGGGGGTGTCCCAAGCAGGGTGGCTGAAAAGAAGGCTTTGCCTGCACACAGCTTGCAGAGGGTGGGGAGGGGAGGGTCCCCCAGTGGAGGCTGCTCTGCCTGTCATTTCATGGGGGGCTTCCCTTTGCTGTTGTCCTCCAGGAGGATCCCCTGCCACTGGCTTTCTATGTCCATGATGCCGAGATCGTCTCCTCACTGGGGAGGACACTGGAGTCACAGGCAGTGGAGACAGAGAAGGTCTTGGACATCATTTACCAGCCACAGGCTATCTTCAGGGTTCGCGCTGTGACCCGCTGCACCAGCTCCTTGGAGGGTCACAGTGAGGCGGTCATTTCCGTGGCCTTCAGCCCCACAGGAAAGTAAGGACAGCTGCAGAGTCATGGAGGGGAGTGTGGGTGCAGCTGTTGGCTGGGCTGAGGGGACCCCCAAGTTATGCTTAGTGGGTCCTCTGGCTCCCTTTCCTTGACCCAAGCTCTGGGCTCAGGGTGTAAGTAAGGGACTTGTCCAGTGGAATTTTGTCCCCAAAGGCCAAGGATACCTGCCTTGGAGGGGCCCTTCCTGGACTTGCTCTCAGGAGAGCTGAGCTGCAAGCTCACCTCTGCCCCTTCCTAGCTGTGTGACCTGGGCAAGTCACTTAACCTCTCTGAGTCAGTTGTTCATCTGAGAAACAGGGTTTATTTGCTTCTCACAATCCTCTGAGGATAATAAGAAGCTTTAACTGGTTATGGCTGTGGCCATTCCTTTCAGGAAGGACAAGGAGAGAAATTACCTCCTAGAGTCTTCTCCCAGATGGCCTGGGTGTTATGGTTCTCCTTTTCAGAAGAGAGAGAAATTTCCACTCCCTGATTCTGTTTCCAGAAGACAATTGAATAGGCCACGGGAATGGACATGTACAGTGTTTTGGGTGGGGCCCAACCCCTTGTCCCCAGTGCAGAGGTCAGGCTGCCCCTCTTCTTCCCCAGGTACCTGGCCAGTGGCTCCGGAGACACGACAGTTCGCTTCTGGGATCTCAGCACTGAGACGCCACACTTCACATGCCAGGGTCGGTATGCACGCAGTTACCCCCAGGGCAGGTGTTGATACAGTGGCAGGCAGGTGATTCGTTCAGCTCTTTAGTTCCTGGGAGGCCCAGAGCACATTCCAGCCTTTTCACATCCAGTTAGTGGTTGTCAGTTCCTAGGTGGAGACCTTACCCTTGAGCCCCACCAGCCACTTACAAACAAGCAGAGACTGGACCCAAAAGTCAGCGTGAGGATGTGGGCAGGGACTGGCTGGCTGGTAGCAAGGACAACTGGGCTTAAGTCCAGTCTCTGCCACAGGAGTCCTCACACTTGAACATACATCAGGATTACCTAGAGGGCTTGTTAATACAGATTTCTGGGTCCCACCCCCAGAATTTTGGTCTCCTCCTGTTTGGGATGTGGCCTGATAATTTGCATTTCAAGTTCTGGGTGGTACTGATGCTGCTGGCCTGGGATCCTCACACTAGCGAGGTGACCTTGTGTGTGGGCCTTGCTTCCTTTCTACGCTTCAGTTTTCTCATCTGGAAAATGGGAGTGGTACTTCTGGCTTTGTTCCATACTCTAGAGCTATCATGAGAATTGTAAGGCCTGACACGTGCAGGAATTTTATCTCACGTGGCATGTGAGGAACTATTAGAAAGTGGCAGTGTAATCTGTGCAGCAGGCGCATGGCTCTCGCACTTGGGGAGGGTTTGCCATTTGCCTCGGGAGTCTCCTCCCTTCGATTGGTGTTTGATTGTTCATTTATTTGGCAGCTAGCTATGTGCCAAATAGCACCTTCTGCAGTGTGCCAGGCATTGCTGAGCATTTGGGATAAAGACAGGTGTGGTCCCCCTTTCTCCCCTCCCTGCTTTTCTAGGACACAGACATTGGGTCCTTAGCATATCCTGGTCCCCAGACGGCAAGAAGCTGGCTTCAGGCTGTAAGAATGGCCAGGTAGATGATGGTTGGAGTATTTAGGTGGGGACCCTGGAGTCCCTTCCTGGGAGATGGGTCAGAATGAGGTACTGGGGTCTTCGGGGAGGTGTGGCTGGGGGCGATGGGCGGGGGCCCTGGGTGGGGCCAGCGGAAGGTTGGGGAGTGTTATTTGCTGAGCTTCTGTCCCGCAGATTCTCCTGTGGGACCCAAGCACAGGGAAGCAAGTCGGCCGGGCGCTCACTGGCCACAGCAAGTGGGTCACAGCCCTGAGCTGGGAGCCGCTCCACGCGTAAGTGACACTGAAAACGGGGGTGAATGAGGAGCCGGGGTTCAGAGCTGTACCCCGCCCCTGCTCGGTGCAGAGGAGCCTTAGGGGACGGTGGGGGCTCTGAGGGGCAGTGACAGCGTGGAAGGTCGCCTGCACCCGTGGGTGGGGGTGGAGGGCGCTCATCCCGGGTCCTGAGAGCCACCTTGACGCGTCCCCGGATGGTGGGGTCAGGAAGCCGTCGAGACGTTATCCCCGGCCTTCGAGCTGGGCATCGGGAGGGAGCGTGGGAAGACAGGCACTGCCCGGTCAGAAGTGAGGACCCGGCTTTTCCTCCCCAGCAACCCCGAGTGCCGCTACGTGGCCAGCAGCTCCAAGGACGGCAGCGTGCGGGTCTGGGACACGACCGCGGGCCGCTGCGAGCGCATCCTCACCGGACACACGCAGTCAGTCACCTGTCTCCGCTGGGGAGGGGATGGGCTTCTCTACTCGGCCTCCCAGGACCGCACTATCAAAGTCTGGAGGGCTCACGATGTAAGAGCTAGGAGGGGTCCGCAACCAGCCTGGGCAAATCGCGGGTCAGGGATGTCGGACCAGTGTTTCCTGAACTTGTTCCGGGAACTGGTCAGGGAGGTGCTTTTGAACAGTGGGTCCTGGGGTCGGTGCCGCGTTATAGCGGAGGGTCCAGGGCCCCTGAGCGTGGTCAGGCTCTGGAATTTCCTGCTGTCGGAAGCCTATTTAGGTTTATCAGACCTGCTATAGCGCAATCTTACTGGACTAGAGCCCTTTTTTCTTGACATTTCCCTTCTGTGAAACCTATTTTCAGAAACATTGATCCAGGCCCATGCCTTCATTTCACAAATGAGAGACTTGAACCTAGAGGGTTTGAGATTTGATTCAGATCACGATGAGGAGCTGATGGGTGATTTGATTCAGATCACAGTGATTTGATTTGATTCGGATCACAGTAAACGAGGGCCCTGCTTCTGAGTCCTGTGGGCCACCCCCCGTCTCCTGGGGCTGACCTGGACATTCGCATTCCCAGGGGCGCAGAGGGCTCTGTGAGCGTCTGACCTGTCTCCGTCCACCCTAGGGCGTGCTGTGCCGGACTCTGCAAGGCCACGGCCACTGGGTGAACACCATGGCCCTCAGCACTGACTACGCCCTGCGCACAGGGGCCTTTGAGCCCGCCGAGGCCTCAGTGAACGCCCAAGACCTCCAAGGGTCCTGTGAGTGAGCGGAAGGAGGCAGGGAGGAAGGGCTGGTTGAGATGGAGCCGACTCTCCGGCTTCACGTGCGAGGGGCCGAGCTCAGCCGGGTGTGCGGGGTGCTTTCTGTCTGTGCTGAATTTTCTCATCAGCCTTGTTCCTTCTTTCCTTTGGTGCCTGGACACAGTGCAGGAGTTGAAGGAGAAGGCTCTGAGCCGCTACAACCTCGTGCGGGTGAGCGTCCCCAGCACCCCCAGCTCCATGTGCTGTTTCTCCTCGTCCCCCAAACCCCAAACCCTGCACAGGCTCAGGCCCCTCTCCCTTCTAGCCCCAGTACAGAATGTACTGTTCCCCCAAAGTTCTTCTTTTACAATTCTAAAATTCTAGTGTGCTGGGGATCATTTTATTTCACTTTTCTTTTTTTTTCTTTTTTTTGCTTATCTTTTTATTTCTAATTCTAAGGTACCTCTGTTTATTGATTTATTTTGGCCTCAGAATTGAGGCTCGTAGTTCCCCAACCAGGGATAGAACCCATGTTCCCTGCATTGGGAACATGCAGTCTTAATCACTGGACACCAGAGAAGTCCCTCTCTCTTTTTAAATTTCATTTAGTTTCAGTAACACATTCAGATAGTCTAGGGTTCAAAGAACACAAAAAAAGTAGATGGTGGAAAGCCTTTCATCTCTGTGGCTCCTGGAAGCATCTAGTGCTACCAGTGTCTTGTGTCTCCTTTCTGAGACTTCACATACATGTGTATGTACACTCTGCACACATATATAAGCCCACGTATAAAATCCTTCCCCCTTTTAAGATGCCACTGTGGGGACTTCCCTGGCAGTTCTGGTGTTAAGAGTCCACGATTGAGCAGACAGTGGTATGTTTGCCTCTGAGGTCGGGTCTCCTCCCTGAGACCATATGCGCTTTCCTGTCTCCGCAGGGCCGGGGCCCAGAGAGGCTGGTGTCTGGTTCAGACGACTTCACCCTGTTTCTGTGGTCCCCAGCAGAGGACAAGAAGCCCCTGGCACGGATGACGGGGCACCAGGCCCTCATCAACCAGGTGGTCTACTCCCCAGACTCCCGAATCATCGCCAGCGCCTCCTTCGACAAGTCCATCAAGCTGTGGGACGGCAGGACGGGCAAGTGAGTGGGGGGCGTGGGCCCGGGAGGAGGGGCACTCCCCCTCCGGAAGGAGCTCGGCTCTGCTGCTTTCTAGCTGTGTGGCTCTGTCAAGCAGTTGGATTTTTTTTTTCTTTTCTTTTTAAAAATTTTTTATTTATTTTGTTTTTATTTTTGGCTCTGCTGGATCTTCGTTTCTGCTCACGGACTTTCTCTAGTTGCAGTGAGCAGGGGCCACTCTCTAACTGTGGCGTGCGGGCTTCTCATTGCAGTGGCTTCTCTTGTTGTGGAGCAACAACCCATCCCCTGCGTTGGCAGGCAGGGGAGTCCCTGGATTTTCTGAGCCTCTGTTTCCTCTTCTGAGTGTGCAGACCCCTTACCTCTCAGCCTTATCACAAGGATTAAGTGAGGTGGTATGTTCAGCACCCTCAGTAAGCGGGCACTGAAAATGGCTAGTTCATTGTACACCTAGGGAGAAAAATGGTCTGAAAGCTGGCCAAGGGCCAGGGATGCAGCGGAAAATGTAGGTTTGTGGTCTAGTCGTTATTTGGCCCTTGCAGTGGAGTCTACAGACCAGACAGTGCGTTACCTGGGAGCTTGATGGAATTGCAGAGCCCTGGGCCCCAGCCCAGAGCTTGGGGATCAGAACCTGCCACTTAAGGTCACCTTTCAGGTCCGAGAAGCAGTGGTGTGACAAGGCACAGTGCCCTCGCGGTCGATAGGAGGAGAAGTTGAGGCGCGAGTGGGGAAAGGAGCAGGGAAACACTCCTGAGGCCGAAGGGGGACTCACGCGTCCGTCTCTGTGCATCTCCACGCCAAAGCCCTGTGAAATAGGCTGTTCGGCTCCCTTCTTTTTTAAATTCATTTACTTGGCTGGGTTGGGTCTTAGTTGCAGCATGAGGGGGTCTTCATTTCAGAATGCAGCCTTCTCTAGTTGCAGACGTGGGCTTCAGTTGCCCCGTGGCATGTGGGATCTTAGTTCCCCCACCAGGGATCAAACCCGAGTCACCTGCATTAGAAGGCGGATTCTCAACCACTGGATCCCCAAGGACGTCCCCAGCTCCTTTCTAAGACAAGGAAACAGTCTCAGGCCCAACGACTTGCACCAGCAGACACAGTCAGTCTGTCCCGACCAGGTCCCAGTGGCCCGGCCCACTGTTCCTCCATGTCACCTGTCAGCAGGCACCTGCTGGGGTGGGCAGAGTGGGGGGTGTCGTGCAGACGGGCCAAGCAGATGGGGGCATTGGAGTCCAAGGCTTGCAAAGTTGAGCAAGTGTGGAGGCCCAGCAAGAAGCATCCTAGAAGCAGTTCTACAAAATCGCAATGACCAGCAGAGATTAAATTACTGTAGGGCGGGGGCCAGGCAGTGAGATTTTGTACAGGTTCCCAGGTAACCCTGACATGCAGCCACAGTTGAGAACGACTGCTGGGGGCCTCGAGGACCCTTCAGACGTGTTCCGAGATCTCACGTCCATCCTAATTGCCCTCCCCCCGGCCCAGGTACCTGGCCTCCCTGCGTGGCCATGTGGCTGCCGTGTACCAGATCGCGTGGTCGGCCGACAGCCGGCTCCTGGTCAGCGGCAGCAGTGACAGCACGCTGAAAGTGTGGGACGTGAAGGCCCAGAAGCTGTCCACGGACCTGCCGGGCCACGCAGATGAGGTACGGCCAACCCTCGTGGGCAGTTGGCTGAGCCGGGTGGGGGGGTGGACTGAAGCCTGCCCCCCGCCCCCCAACCCTGCTCACTGCACCACTGTGCCCCTCCCCTGTTTAGGTATATGCTGTCGATTGGAGTCCCGATGGCCAGAGAGTGGCCAGTGGTGGGAAGGACAAGTGCCTCCGGATGTGAGTTTGGGGGTGGGGGGTGCAGTGGCGGCCGGTGTGCTCGGCTGTCCCGCCCTCGTGGTCGTCCCCCGTGGTGGAGAGTTCCACGGGCTCTCCACCTGCCCAGGCTCTCCCCCATCGGGGGCTCCTGGGACTGTGTGGTGCCTCCCTTTGCCGAGCTGGGGTCCCCATCCCATTCCCTGCCCTTGTTCACAGATGGAGGAGATGAGAAGCCCCCCAGGTCTCCGGGATCCCCACCTGGACTCAGCCTCCACCTGCTGCCTGCTTTGACGGGAGGCCTCAGGCTGGGCGATGACCTTGAGAACGAGCGTGGCCTGCTGTCCTCGCTCAGACCCCACAGGGGTCCCTCCGCAGAACAGAAGGTCGAAGGTTGCAGGAGGTCATCACTGAACCCAGTCCTTGGCCATCCTCAGTACCTCGCTGGTGTGAGCAGGGGTGGCGGGAGGCTGGGCGATGACCAGCTGCTGCCTTTTCTAAATGCCGTCTCTTCAGGGTCAGGCCCTGGATTCTGTGACCAAATAAATAACTTATATTTTGTGTGTTTGGGTTACGATTCCTGTCCTCGATGCCCAGGGGTCTATGCTGGGTCAGTTCATGCAGCCCCTCCCTCTGGGCTACACCAGTACCATGCTGAGCAGGAAGCGGCCCTTCCTTTCTCGCCACCGTGCCTACGAGGGAGAGGCTGGGGCGACCCGCTGAGGCCCGTCTCTTAGTAGCCAGAGGAGGCTGTCAAGGCTGTGTTGTCCCTTCTGGTGGCACCAGCCGCGTGTAGCTGTTTGCATGAACTAGAATTCAGCCCAGTTAGAAATGCACTTGTCACACTAGCTCAAGGCTACTTCCTGGTCTGGACAGCGCACAGAGGGGACGCTTTGACCATCACAGGGACTTGTGCCAGCCCTGCTGCTCTGGGGTGCTTTCGCTGACCTCATCCAGTGTCACTGGGCTCTCAGGGTACAGAGAGGCAGTCCCCGAGGGCTCCCCCTAATGGGCCGTGCGGTGGTGCAGGCTCGGGCAGAAGTGGGGATGGATGGTGTGATGGGGAGGGTGGCTCTCTGCCCCCCAAAGACTCACAGAGTGAAGGGAACCCCCACCAGGACGTGCTCAGACCTTGGACCAAGGTCTTGGTCACTCCTCTTCCAGGGCCAGGTGCCTCTACCCGGGTTGAATTCCAGCCATCCTTGTACGGAGCACTCGGGGCCACAGCCTTTTTTGACTTCTTGGCCCTCCTCACCCTCCCCCACCCACATCTGTGCTACGATTTTGCACCTTGCTTGGCTCTGGTTCTCGGCTTCTGCCTGCCTGGTCTCTGCAGTGAGACTGTGTGAGGGGTGAAGAGAGGCGACGGGCTCTGAGGGCCCGCTCTGTGCCAGGCTCTCTGCTGCTGAGCTCTCCCTTGAGCCTCCCAGCGACCCTGCAGCCATGCCTGGAAGGGCCATGCCATGCCCCCAGGGGGGATACAGATGTGAAGAATCAAAGAACCAAATAGGTTTCTAGCCTTCCTCAGTATTCTTTGGACACTTGATGGATGTAATTCACACAGGAGAGGAGGGGAATTCTATCATCAACAGCTTGGGAAATGCTGGCTAGAGCCAAATAAAGCAGGTTGCTGTGCTATCGCCGCCCCGGGCCCCCTCCCCCCCCCACCTTTTTTTTGGCCACGGCACACAGCATGTGGGATCTAGTTTCCCCGACCAGGGATTGAACCCTCACACCTTGCATTGGAAGTGCGGTGTCTCAACCGCTGGACCGCCAGGGAAGTCCCACATCCCCGTATTTTTGATGAGGAAGTTGAGTCCCAGCAGCGTAAATGGTTTGTCTGAGCCGTCACATCCAGGAAGAGCCGACGTGAAACAGAAGGGATTAAACCCTTCGCTCAGAGCTCGGGCACTTTGCCCCATGTCCCCCTGAGCTTGAGTTGGGCTGGCAGTGTGCAGGCTGTCACTACCTCTGTCCAGCATCACTTTTTCCTGGTGAGTGCTGTAGTCTTTGGGGACCATTTCTTTCTCCCACTGGGAAAGGGCGATGGCATCTTATGGCCCCGTGTCCCCCCGACCCACCTGGACTCGGTCCCGGCAGAAGCCAGGAGGGTGGGTTGTCTGTGGCCCAGCTGAGGCCATCAGTGGCATGAAGCAGAATCTCAGGGTGCCGGGTGACCTGCAGGTTTTAATGAGGGACCTGGACCAGCCCAGATCTGGGGGAGGAGGCCTAGCAGCTACGGGCAGTGGAGGCTGATCTGGCCTGGCCTGCAGAGGCTCTGGGTGAGCGGAGCTCCCCTCTAACCTCGGCCCCAGGCCCGGGACCAGCAGGGTGGTCTTTGGTTCCCTGACTCGGCTGGTGGAGCATCTCGTGGTTCTGACTGCTGAGGGCCCTGGGCCGAAGCTGAAGGTGGGTGAGGGGCTTCCTGGGACCCTCCCCCTTAGTAAGGAAAGAGGTGTTCCAGATCTTCGAGCCTGCGCATGTCCTCCAGCCCGAGGGACACGGTCTTCCGCTGGGGCTCCTTGCGCTGCACGGTAATCTGGATGGGGTTGTTCTCGGGGAAGCTGTTCACGTCAGTGGCCACGGTTGCAAACTGAAAGAAACAAAAGTCCTCAGAACTCATTGGCAGAGCTGACCTTGACCTCACCGCTCCAACATGGCCCCCCCTCGTCTGTCTGTGAAGTGGGGTCTCCGAGGGCCCTACCAGCGTATTCACTGACATGTTTCTCCCTGGTTGTGTGCTGTTTCCAAGCTCAGCAGGGTCTCCTCGGGCCTGCCCTGCCACCCCCAGGCTCTTTCCTGCTTTGTCGCCCGTTAGCCTCTTCCCTCTCTTTTTCCCTCAGTGCTCTTGACTTCCCAACCCACTCACAACCATTGATAACTAAGTTGAAGAACCCAGAAGCCACTGGCTTTGAGAGACACACATTAGGGATGAATGAACAGGTCAGTTTCCAGGGGGCCCCAAAGTGACTTACTCCTTAACCCTCCCCCAGGGAGAGCAGCCTAGAATTGAGGCTTCTCTGCCCAGGGAGAGGGAAAGCCAGCAGGAGGAGAGGTCCTGGGGTACAGGGGTGTTCCCAACCTCTAGGACTCTGTCCAGACCCCTCCCCCCGACCCTCGGGCCCCTATCCTCGCAGGGCTCACTTTGTAGGGTTTGCACCACGTCCCCACCCCCGCGGTGTTGGCTGCGCGGACGGTGAGGCAGTAACTTGTGTTCGGCTTCAGCTCCATCAGCTTGACGGTGGTGCCCAGGATTTTATTGAAGATCCAGGGGCGGTTCTTTGCCTTGGGCATCTCACCGCTGTTTTTCCTGACCACCTCCTGTAACAGGACCTGGTAGAAACTGACCTGCTGCTTGCCAGGGGCGTAGGTCCAGGAAATCTAGGGGGAGAGAACCCCCAAGGCTTCCTCAGACCTGGTCTGGCCTGGCCTCCCCTTACCACCCCACCAGTCCCTCTGCAATGTGGGTCAGAAGATCCCATTCCCTTCCCTGCTCCTGCTGGAGCGGAGGCAGGTGTGTCCGAGGGTGGTAGGCACACCCCACGTTAGATGGGGCCCCACCAGCCCAAAGCTTGATACATTCTCCCTGGGCAGCCGCACCCACCTCAGTGTATACCCTCAACTCCATATTCTATAGACTGTGTGTCCGTTGAAAGGGACCTTAGCAATCATCTCATCCACCTCACTCATTGCAGATGGGGTTACAAGTTCAGAGAGAGCAGGTGTCTGGCCCATGCTGCTGCTGCTGCTGCTAAGACACTTCAGTCGTGTCCGACTCTGTGCGACCCCATAGACGGCAGCCCACCAGGCTCCTCTGTCCCTGGGATTCTCCAGGCAAGAACACTGGAGTGGGTTGCCATTTCCTTCTCCAATTCATGAAAGTGAAAAGTGAAAGTGAAGTCGCTCAGTCGTGTCCGATTCTTCGAGACCCCATGGACTGCAGCCTACGAGGCTCCTCAGTCCATGGGATTTTCCAGGCAAGAGTACTGGAGTGGGGTACCATTGCCTTCTCTGGTCCGGCCCATGGCCACACAACAATTAAGTGCCAGAGTCAAGGTTCAGACCAATTGCTCCTGAGTCCATGCACTTTGTACTGCAGCCCTGGTTGCCAAGCCAGACTAAGGATTGCAGAGGGTTTTTCTAACACTGCAGATTCCTGGCCCTGCTGTCACTTGCCTTGTCTCCCATTTCCAGTTTCTCCTCCATCTAGGCCAGTGGTTCTCAAACTTTGGTATGCATCAGAATACCCCAGAGGACTTGTTAAAACAAGGACTGCTGGCCCCTGCACCCAGCTTCTGATTCAGCAGGCCCAATCAGGAAGGTGGGGAAAGCAAGGATTAAAATTTCTAACAAGTTGCCATATGATGCAGATGCTACTGGTGGTCTGAGGACTACACTTTGAGAAACACTGCGCTGGCCTATCCAACAATGGTCCTTCCAGATTTATCTTCCAAAGTAAGTGAAGTCACTCAGTCGTGTCCGACTCTTGGTGACCCCATGGACTGTAGCCTACCAGGCTCCTCCATCCATGGGATTTTCCAGGCAAGAGTACTGGAGTGGGTTGCCATTTCCTTCTCCAGGGGATCTTCCCAACTCAGGGATCGAACCCAGGCCTCCTGCATCGCTCTACTGTCTGAGCCACCAGATGGTATTTTCCAATATGTAACTGATATTGCATCTCTCACCTGATACAAAATGTTGCATAGAGCTGGTCCTCTTTGCTTACTGAAAAATTCCATACAGTAGCCTAACATTACAGGACCTCTGGAAAATGACCCCCTCCTGCTGTTCCTTTCCTGTATCCAGAACAATGCTACTCAGCATGTGGTCTGTGGGCCATCAGCACCACCTGGGAATGTGTTAGCAATGCAGTCTCAGGCCCCACCCCAGACCTACTGAGTCAGAACCTCGAGGAACGAGGAATCTTGTTGGTAACATGAGGATCAGATCTGCAGGTGATGGAAAGTGTGAGCAACCCTGAATGAGGACGTGGATGTTTCCTCCCACATGCGAGCCTTTGCTAGTTAGTGTCAGCCCCACACAGAATGCCTTTCCTCATCTCTAGATGTCTAAGTCCGACCTCTGTGTCCCAGCTCAAATGTCACTGACCACCACCAAAGCTTACTCCTGCAGCTGGAAGTAACGTTTCTTTCCCTCGGAATCCCCAGCGGCACTTGGTCTGAACTTTTCCTACAGCATTGAACCTTCTCTAGCTTGCGCTGGAGTTCTTTGCAGGCACGCCCTCTCTCCTAACCCATGCACTAGAGGTCAGGATGCAGGCAGTAGGTATCCACACGCTCCCCAGTGAGCTCAGCTCCATGCCGGGCATGTGGGGGTGGGGGTGGGGGCATCAAGCGTTTGCCAGATGCACATGGGGGGAACGCACCACAGCTGTGGAGTCGCTGACCGTGTGTTCACAGATGAAGGGCGCCTCCGGCACATCCAAGACCACAGAGGACTCTGAGGGCGTCGAGGACGTGTCTGTGTCCACCTCAGGGTTGTCGAGGTCCAGCAGGCCCCCAGGGGCCATCTTGGACTTAGACTGGGGGCAGAGGGCCAGGTGCCCCTTCTCTGTGCCCTTGGCTATCGAGGAGAGGCTGAGTTTGTTCAGCTCGCCCTCCAGCATGCCCGCAAAGAAGCTGCTGTTGGGCTGGGTCACGGCCAGCTTGATGGGATTCAACAAGGTAGATGACATGGGGGAGATGCTGGTGTCATCGGAGCTGCATTCGGAATCCTCCACTGGCATGTGCTTCCTGGAGGGAGAGGGGAGGGGGAGACAGATGGAGGCAGCTGCCCCAGCCCCTGCCGCCTGGAAGCTCCCAGGGGCAGGCAGGCCTTGGGCAGGACTTACCAACGCCCTCAACTGCTTTTGAGCCACTCAGAACATTCTTGCTCTGCAGCAGTGGAAAATGCACTTACTAGTGGACTCACCGGGACACTAGTAAGTGGAAAATGCACACTCCTGGTCCCTGGTCCCCAGCTGGGATGGCACTGGGGAAGCTGCTAAAGCATCTCTCATAACATCCTCAGATGATTCTGATGCAAGTGTTCTGAGAACCAACATTTTTAGAAACACCACTAAAGCTCCAAGTCCTTCCTCCAAGGTAGGGTGCAAACACCCCAGGGAATGACCATAACGATCTACTGGGATATGGAAAAATATCTAAAAGTATCTAAAAGAAAAATAATAAGTTTTACTAAATATTTATTTACTGTTGTTTAATATGTAATTACTACATTTATTTACTTAATTTTTATGACAGTTACCAATATGTCTTAATACACAGCATGTAAGATTAACGGCACAGATAAATATACATTTATTGGGGTGAATGCTCAAAACTTTTCTTCCATTCTAATTTTTTTATTTTTAAAAACTATTTGTTTATTTATGTGTTTTTGGCTGTGTTGGGTCTTCATTGCCGCACGGGCTTTCTGTGGCTGCAGGGAGCAGGGCTACTCTCTAGTTGCGGTGCTCGGCTCCTCACTGCGGCGGCTTCTCTTGTTGTGGAGCATGGGCTCTAGGGCGTGCGGGCTTCAGTAGTTGCAGCTCCTAGGCTCTGGAGCACAGGCTCATTAACTGTGATGCCCGGGCCTAGCTGCTCCATGCCATGTGGGATCTTCCAGGGCCAGGGACTGAACCCATGTCTCCTGCAGTGGGAGGCGGATTCTTTACCACTAAGCCACCAGGGAAGTCCTCTAATGTTTTTTTTTAATTGTGAAATATTTCAGACTCATTCAAGATATCAAGGATAATATGTTCATGGGGAGGTAATGTACAAAGTGACATGAACGTAGTGACTAAACCACCACCACACCAATGTACAAAGTGGTAGCTATAATTAACAATATTGTATATTTGAAAGTTCCTAAGAGATTAGGTCTTAAAAGCTCTCATCTCACACACACAAATTTGTAACTGTGTGGTGATGGATGTTAACTAAGCTTATTGGGGTAATGATTTCACAATACATACAATTATCAAATCATGTTGCATACTTTAATGCAACGTTAAATGTCAATTGTGTCTCAATAAAACTGGAAAAAATGATCGTATTATATTAAGCTTCCATTTAGCTTCTATCCAACTCAGAACTAAAGCTGTGTCAGTGTCGCTAAAGCCCCTTGTGTTCTGCTCCCCTACCGCTCTCCTGATGCTCTCCCTCAGAGGCAGCCGGAGCAGTAAATTTAAAATTTTGTGTTTATTACTCCCCATGTGTTTTTATAGGTTTGTTAGATATGTATGTTACTATTTTGCATAATTTAAACTTTATATAAATAAATAGTATCATTCAGTACATATTCATTTGCAGTTTGCTGTTTTCTTACTTACAACATTGTATTTTTTAGATTAATCTGCTCTGGTTCAGTCATTTTAACTGTTGTATGGTGTTCTGTTACACAGATATTTGTTATCATTACCAATTCTTGGCTGTTACAAAGAAAAACCTTGCCCATGTTTTCCCACTCTTTAAATTTTTTGCTGATGAAGTACAGGATCCAAAAAATTTAACTTTCAAATTTTCTTTTTTTAACCTTGAGCTAAAATAAGGAGGGAACACAGCTCCCCCCATCAACAGAAAATTGGATTAAAGATTTACTGAACATGGCCCTGCCCATCGGAACAAGACCCAGTATCCCCCTCAGTCAGTCTATCCCATCAGGAAGCTTTCATAAGCCTCTTATCCTTCTCCATCAGAGGGCAGACAGACTGAAAACCACTATCACAGAAAACAAACCAATCTAACCACATAGACCACAGCCTTGTCTAACTCAATGAAACTATGAGCCATGCCATGTAGGGCCACCCAAGATGGATGGGTCATGGTGGAGAGTTCTGACAAAATGTGGTCCACTGGAGAAGGAAATGGCAAACCACTTCAGTATTCCTGCCTTGAGAACCCCATGAACACTATGAAAAGACAAAAAGATAGGATACTGAAAGATGAACTCCCCAGGTCAGTATGTGCCCAATATGCTACTGCAGATCAGTGGAGAAACAACTCCAGAAAGAATGAAGAGATGGAGCCAAAGCAAAAACAACACCCAGCTGTGGATGTGACAGGTGATGGAAGTAAAGTCCGATGCTGTAAAGAGCAATATTGCATAAGAACCTGGAATGTTAGGTCCATGAATCAAGACAAATTGGAAGTGATCAAACAGGAGATGGCGAGTGAACGTCAACACTTTAGGAAACAGCGAACTAAATGGACTGGAATGGGTGAATTTAACTCAGATGACCATTATATCTACTACTGTGGGCAGGAACCCCTTAGAAGAAATGGAGTGGCCATCATAGTCAACAAAAGAGTCCGAAATGCAGTACTTGGATGCAATCTCAAAAACGACAGAATGATCTCTGTTCGTCTCCAAGGCAGACCATTCAATATCACGGTAATCCAAGTCTATCCGCTGACCAGTAATGCTGAAGAAGCTGAAGTTGAACGGTTCTATGAAGACCTACAAGACCTGCTAGAACTAACACCCAAAAAAGATGTCCTTTTCATCATAGGGGACTGGAATGCAAAAGTAGAAAGTCAAGAAACACCTGGAGTAACAGGCAAATTTGGCCGTGGAGTACAGAATGAAGCAGGGCAAAAGCTAATAGAGTTCTGCCAAGACAATGCACTGGTCATAGCAAACACACTCTTCCAACAACACAAGAGAAGACTCTACACATGGACATCACCAGATGGTCAACACCATCTGGTTATACTCTTTGCAGCCAAAGATGGAGAAGCTCTATACAGTCAGCAAAAACAAGACCGGGAGCTGACTGTGGCTCAGATCATGAACTCCTTATTGCCAAATTCAGACTTAAATTGAAGAAAGTAGGGAAAACCACTAGACTATTCAGATATGACCTAAATCAAATCCCTTATGATTATACAGTGGAAGTGAGAAACAGTTTTAAGGGACTAGATCTGATAGACAGAATGCCTGGTGAATTATGGATGGAGGTTCATGACATTGTACAAGAGACAGGGAACAAGACCATTCCCAAGGAAAAAAAAAATGCAAAAAAGCAAAATGGCTGTCTGAAGAGGCCTTACAAATAGCTATGAAAAGAAGAGAAGTGAAAAAAAAAAAAAGAAAAGAAAAGAAGACAAGTGAAAGGCAAAGGAGAAAAGGAAAGATACCCATTTGAATGCAGAGTTCCAAAGAATACCAAGGAGAGATGAGAAAGCCTTCCTCAGTGATCAGTGCAAAGAAATAGAGGAAAACAATAGAATGGCAAAGACTAGAGATCTCTTCAAGAAAATTAGAGATACAAGGGAACATTTCATGCAAAGATGGGCTCAATAAAGGACGGAAATGGTATGGACCTAACAGAAGCAGAAGATATTAAGAAGAGGTGGCAAGAATACACAGAAGAACTATACAAAAAAGATCTTCATGACCCAGATAATCACGATGGTGTGATCACTCACCTAGAGCCAGACATCCTGGAACGTTAAGTCAAATGGGCCTTAGGAAGCATCACTATGAACAAAGCTAGTGGAGGTGATGGAATTCCAGTTGAGCTATTTCAAATCCTGAAAGATGATGCCGTGAAAGTGCTGCACTCAATATGCCAGCAAATTTGGAAAACTCAGCAGTGGCCCAGGGACTGGAAAAGGTTAGTTTTCATTCCAATTCCAAACAAAGGCAATGCCAAACAATGCTCAGACTACCACACGATTTCACTCATCTCACAAGCTAGCAAAGTAATCCTCAAAATTCTCCAAGCCAGGCTTCAGCAATACGTGAACCGTGAGCTTCCATAAGTTCAAGCTGGTTTTAGAAAAGGCAGAAGAACCAGAGATCAAATTGCCAACATCCACTGAATCATCAAAAAAGCAGTAGAGTTCCAGAAAAACATCTATTTCTGTTTTATTGACTATGCCAAAGCCTTTGACTGTGTGGATCACAACAAACTGTGGAAAATTCTTCAAGAGATGGGAAATGTCAGACCACCTGACCTGCCTCTTGAGAAATCTGTACGCAGGTCAGGAAGCAACAGTTAGAACTGGACATGGAACAACTGACTGGTTCCAAATAGGGAAAGGAGTATGTCAAGGCTGTATATTGTCACCCTGCTTATTTAACTTCTATGCAGAGTACATCATGAGAAACGCTGGGCTGGAGGAAGCACAAGCTGGAATCAAGATTGCTGGGAGAAATATCAATAACCTCAGATATGCAGATGACACCACCCTTATGGCAGAAAGTGAAGAGGAACTAAAAAGCCTCTTGATGAAAGTGAAAGAGGAGAGTGAAAAATTTTGCTTAAAGCTCAACATTCAGAAAACTAAGATTATGGCATTTGGTCCCATCACTTCATGGCAAATAGATGGGGAAACAGTGGAAACAGTGGCTGACTATTTTTTGGGCTTCAAAATCACTGCAGATGGTGATTGCAGCCATGAAATTAAAAGACACTTACTCCTTAGAAGGAAAGTTACGACCAACCTAGACAGCATATTAAAAATCAGAGACATTACTTTGCCAACAAAGGTCCATCTAGTCAAGGCTATGATTTTTCCAGTGGTCATGTATGGATGTGAGAGTTGGACTGTAAAGAAAGCTGAGCACTGAAGAATTGATGCTTTTGAACTGTGGTGTTGGAGAAGACTCTTGAGAGTCGCTTGGACAGCAAGGAGATCCAACCAGTCCATCCTAAAGGAGATCAGTCCTGAGTGTTCACTGGAAGGACTGATGTTGAAGCTGAAAACTCCAATACTTTGGCCACCTGATGCAAAGAGCTGACTCATTTGAAAAGACCCTGATGCTGGGAAAGATTGAGGGTAGGAAGAGAAGGGGACAACAGAGGATGAGATGGTTGAATGGCATCACTGACTCTATGGACATGAGTTTGAGGAAACTCCAGGAGTTGGTGATGGACAGGGAGGCCTGGCATGCTGCAGTCCACAGGGTTGCAAAGAGTCAGACACGACTGAGCAACAGAACTGAACTGAACTGAAAGTAAGAAATATATATTTCTTAACAAGCTAGTACACGCATGCCTGTGACCCCATGGACTGTAGCCTGCCAGGATCCTCTGTCCATGGGATTCTCTAGGCAAGAATACTGGATTGGATCACCATGCCCCCTCCAGGGGATCTTCCTGACCCAGAGATTGAACCTGAGTCTCTTATGTCTTCTGCATTGGCAGGCGGGTTCTTTACCACTAGCGCCACCTGGGAAACCCCAGTATATGCATACACACACACACACACACATATAACTAAAATGTTTCACAATCCAGTACTAACTGGTTTCACAAACCAGTACTTACTCTGTGTGTGATGTTCTCTGGAATTTAAATTCTATTTAGTTCATTTTTATAATACTAGTCTCCATCAACTAGGATGAGTTCCTGACACATTCATCGGTCACAGCCCTCAGTGGGAAGAGCCCTGTCTAGAGAAAGCAGCCATAGGGCCTATGGACACCAAGCACCTTGACGGAGGTCACCTTGGTAGTAGATGGCAGAGCTGGAACAGAAGCCGGATCTCCCGGGCCCCATGTTACACAGCTCCTGTCTGCCCCTGTTTTCTGGCTCCCCTCCCCTGCTTCCTTCCCCACCTCCCCCGGCTGCTCTAGCCAGATCCAGTGACCCACACATACCCCTAGACCCCTCACACCAGGCCAGCCTCCAGCTTCGAGGTTGATTGATTGAGGCCAAAGTTTTCCACCCTGAGCCCCAGCCCCATCAACCTCCTCCTGCGAAATTCTGATCAACCCAAACCTCCTATGCTAGCCCTTGGTGGACACTTGGAATAGGTGATTCTCCCTCCAAGGCCCTTTGTAGGCCGAAGAGTCTGGGTATGGATGTCAGTTACGCTATAGATTGTCCTATATTATGTGCTAAGTTGCCTCACTCGTGTCCGCCTCTTTGTGACTCTAAGGACTGTAGCCCGCCAGGCTCCTCTCTCCATAGGATTCTCTGGTCAAGAATACCGGAGTGGGTTGCCATGTCCTTCTCCAGGGGATCTTCCCGACCCAGAGACTGAACACGAGTCTTTTATGTCTTCTGCATTAGCAAGTGGGCCCTTTACCCCTGGCGCCACTTGGGAAGTCCATAAACTGTCCTTAGGAATCTCTATTTTACTTTTTTATTATTTTTTTTAAAAAAGTATTTATTTGGCAGCACCAGGTCTTAGTTGCAGCACGTGGGATCTTTAATTGCACCTTGCAGACTCTTATTGTGGCATGTGGGAATCTAGTTTCCTAACCAGGGATCACACCTGAGCCCCTCTGCATTGGGAGGATGGAGTCTTAGCTGCTGGAACACCCGGGAAGCCCCAAGGAATCTCTATTGAAGATTTACTTGTTGGAAACACCAGTGCTGAAGGGGCAGCCAGACACTGGGCTATATGCTGGACAACAACTCCTCGTGATCTTCACGGCAGCCCTGCTGGATGGGGCTGGTCTCGCTTTACATATGGGGGACCAAGGGTCGCTGATCTTAATGAACTTGTCTATGGTCATATATCTAAGTGGTAGAATCTGGATTGAAACTTGGTTCCCAGTCTAAGACTTTCTCCCCATACCAGGAAGTTTCCTACCTGCCCCCGCCACTTTAGCCATACCTGCTTACTGACAGGTACCTAAGGGAGTGACCACTGCAGCCCCTTTCACGTCATCAGGACCAGCTACATAACTTGTGGGGTCCCTTCTTCAGAAATTATTAAGACCTTCAAAACAGTAACATCCAAGCATTAAACTAAACAGGGTCCTTCCAAGTGTCGGGCTGTGTTTAACTGCACAGGTCACATACCCGTGAAACTTCCCGACAGACAGTTCCCTCAGCCCATGTCAACCCACTCCTCTGTCCCTCCACTGGCTAACTCCTTCCCTTCCTCTGAGAGTCACCTCCTCCACGAAGCCTCCCTTAACTTCACCCCCTCCCAAACTATACTGAATTCCCTCTGTTTCCTCCAGTTGTCCCGTCATAGCCCAGACCATGCTGTAACAGTCTCAATTCTTGTCTGACAGCCCCCCATGCCCAACCACCACACACACACACACACACACCCCAGGCTGGGAACCCCTTAAAGGTAGAGACTGCATTCCAGCTCTGCATTCCCAGAACTTAACCTTGGACCAGGTACCTTGTAGGTGCCCAAAGAGTTTTGTGAAATGAAGTGAAGGAAACCTGTGATCACTGAGGAGGAACACAGACCTCAGTCTGAAGGCAGGCAGGTTTCTGGGGGCTGGGGGGAGGACATAACCAGGCAGGTAAACGCACAATAGGGAGGATGAGCAAAGGAATCATGGGGAGAGGAGAGGGGGCTTCATGGTGAGGACCAAACAGGATGACGAGCACTGCCAACCCATCTCCAGCTAATCCCAGAAGGTCTCCCGGAGCTGGAGGCCGGCATGCCTCCAAGAATTGATTTGGGGTCAGGAATCCATAGGCAACCTGCTTACGTGCTTTTCCCTGGGAGTCTCGACTGTGATAAGTCAAGGAAGTGGCGCCTCTTCAACACCCTCTTCCTTGCCCCCGCTCCTCCGCCCACCCAGCTCTGGCCTTAGAAAACAGAAAAGGACCAGACTCAGGTCTTACGGTAGATTGATGGCATCCTCCTCTAAGAAGTTCACCAAACTGCCCCTTGAGGAAAGCGGGAGGCCTTTGGTCGTGACGGTCCTGTTCATTGACTTGGGGTTTGGAAAGGGCTTCGACATTTGATTGAGTGCATTCAAGACATTGAGGGTTTCCTTCTTCAGCAGGGCCTCCTCCCCATCTCCCACTTTGTAGAATGTCTGTGATGCCATCGAGTTTGTTTGGGACCGCAGCCGGCACCATGCAGGACAACCAAGCTGACAGGAAGCAGAGAGAAACTGCAGGCAGCAGACACACCCTTAGTTGCGGTGGGATGGGGGTGCGATGAGCTGACTTCATAATTATCACAGAGTGTAACAATTAGGAGCTACCCTCCCCCCTGACTGGGGGCTGCTGCAGCCCAGGGCCAACGCCAGGAGATCGCAGAGCCCCAGAATAGTCGACGACGCCCCTTGGGCTAAAGCTCTGTGGTTACAGCGGCCCTGCTTTTCTCTGAAGATCTCAAAATGCTCACCACCTGTGCCCTTCCGATCTGCCCTGGGAAGGAGGAGGTGGATGGTGAAACAGTGGTACCTGGGCGTGGAGGGAGGCAGGCAGTACTGGATGGACTGGGTCCCTGGGAGTGGGACACCTCGCCGATGGAATTCTGAGACTTCATATCCAGACATGGGAGGCAGCAAACCCCGTGCCCAGCTGTGTGGGCACAGCCGGGAAAGCTGGGATGGCTCATGGGGTTCAGAGCACCCACATACCCAGGTTTTACTGCTGGAATTCTAAATTCTGTCCCACCCCCACTTCAAGTGCCTTCAGGTATGAAGACATGGTGGGTGGTGCAGAGGCATACAGAAATGGGCCAGAGGTTGTTTCTGTTCTCAAGGAAACCATGTCACCGGGAGGAAAACACACACACAGCTTTGTGGGGTGAGGAAGCCGGCAGCTGTTAAAAGAGCGATGGCTTTGCACCTGGGTGGGGATTCGTCAGCTCTTAAGTCCAGCTCTGCCCACAGCTTCAGAGGCTGTGAAGCCTTTGGCAAATGATTTCACCTCCGAGCCTCAGTTCGCTCATCTGTAAAACAGGGATAAACATAGCACCTACCTCACTAGATGGAGAAGGAAATGGCAACCCACTCCAGTGTTCTGGCCTGGAGAATCCCATGGACAGAAGAGCCTGGCGGGCTCGCAAGTCCGTGGGGTCGCAAGAGTCGGACCCGACTTAGCGACCAAACCACCACCACCATCACCTCACTAGACTGTGCGGAGGTAACCTTGTAAAGTTGTTTTCTTTCTTCCAGAGGATGAGGTCCAGCCAAGGACGCTTAAAATCCGCGTGTGTGTGTGTTCTATACACTCAGGGGTTTTATCGTCGTATGTGTAAAAATTCTTTTATTTGCAAACTAGAGAAGCAGATGCCCTCTTTGTGCTCTGCTGCTTTTTAGCAGCCATCATAATCTCGGTAATTATCTGATTTATTTGATTTGCTCTTTACTGCCTTCCTTCGCTAACAGGTAGGTCCCTGGGCGTAGGGATGGTCGATCCGATCGAACGTTCTGGCTCAGCGTTCAGAACCGAAAGCTGCACTGGGGGGGCGTGGCCCGGGAGAAGGCGGAGGCGCACGCGGGCGCTGAGCCGCCGAGCCGGACGCGGTGACCTCCGCGCTTGGAGCCCAGCTCCGTGCCGCCCGCACCGTCTCCGCCACGACCTCCCGGCCCGCGCGTCCGCGCTGCAGCCGGCAGGTGGCGCCGCAGGCCGGGTCCTGGCGCCTGGAAGCCGGAAGCGGCGGCGCGGCTGGGGCGGGCTGGCCCTGGGCGTCCGAGCTCCCGAAGGGCCCGCCTTCTCCGCGCGGTCGCTGCCTCCTGCATTCCTCGCCCGTCCGGAAAGGGGCGCCGGGGGGCGGGGGGACGGGGAGGCGACTGGAGAGAGCTCCGCGGGTGCCCCCAGGACCAGCGGCCCCAGGCCCCCAGGGAACATGGGCGTGCTCCGGGCGGGACTGTGCCCGGGCCTCACCCAGGACATGGTCCAGATCTTGCGGAGCCGCGGGATCAAGACAGGTGACCGCGGGCGCGCGCCAGTGCGGGCCACACGGCTGGCCCCGGCACACCCGGGGGGGCCCTTCCCCTCCCTCCTGCGCCCCCGGGGAGCCCGGAAACGTGGGCGTGGGCGAGCCACGCCCCTGGGAGGGTAGAACGCCCCCCACAGTGTGCCCGGCCCCGCGCCGGGTCCCACGGCTCCGCCAGTCCGCGCGGGCGCGGGAAAGTCAAGTGCGGGACGTCCCGGGTCTCCCTCCCTGCCCACCAGCCCCACGTGTTTCGTTTTCAGTGGTGGACCTGGTTTCTGCAGACCTGGAGGAGGTCGCCCAGAAATGTGGCCTGTCTTACAAGGTGAGCTGACCGTCTCCACGCTCCACACCTGGGTGTCTCTAAATGCCCATCCCCGAGCAGAGGGGTTCCTGAAGATTGATAGCTGCGGGGGTCTGAGACCCCGGGAGGCCCGCTCTTTTGACGTATCGTTGCCGAATACTTTTGGGCTGCTGCAGCCCGGATCCTGAGCCGCCCCGCCCCTTCCGCAGGCCCTGGTCGCCCTGAGACGGGTGCTGTTGGCTCAGTTCTCGGCTTTCCCCTTCAATGGCGCTGATCTCTACGAGGAACTGAAGACCTCCACGGCCATCCTGTCCACCGGCGTTGGAAGGTTTGTGTGTGTACGTGCGGGACCAGGTCAGAGGCAGGGCGACCTGACTGCCTCTAGCTGGGCTTTGGATGCTGGAGTCTGGAGCCAGCAGGCTCTTTCAGGCAGTGCTGAGGACAGTCAGGACTTCTGACTGCTCTTACCTTATAAGGTTTCTCGTAACTCCTAACTTTTGGGGATGCAGAATTATTGGGGGGGGGACCTGTCCTGCGTGTAGAGTAGGTTGTTTGACAGCTTCCCTGGCCTCTGCCTGCTAGGTTCCAGTAGCACCTCCCTTCTCCCCTTGTCTGATAGTCAAAAATGTTTCCAGCTGTGACCTCTGGGTGGGTTGGGGGCAAAATTGCAGCTGGTTGAGAACCACTGAAACACAAGATGTCAGTATTTCATTATTATTCAGCAAATCAGGGCAGCTCTTCTCTGGCCCTACCTCCCCATCCATTTAAGGATGGATGGGGCAAGAGAGTGTGGCAGGACTAGGTTAAGTACCAGCCATTGACAGCGTAGTAGGTTATACAATGGAGCAGTGAAGAATTGCTGCCTTCAAACTCTGGTGCTGGAGAAGACTTCTGAGAGTCCCTTGGACAGCAAGGAGATCGAACCAGTCAATCTTAAGGGAAATCAACCCTGAATATTTGTTGGAAGGACCGATGCTGAAGCTGAAATTCCAGTATTTTGGTCATCTGATGCAAACCCCCTGATTCTGGGAAAGATTGAAGGCAGAAGGAAAAGAGGGCATCAGAGGATGAGATGGTTAGATGACATCACTGATGCAATGAACATGAACTTGGGCAAACTTCCGGAGACAATGAAGGACAGGAAGGCCTGGCATGCTGCAGTCCACTGGGCCGCAAAGAGTCAGACACAACTGGGCAACCGAACAACAACAACAAGGCTATACAATAGATTGTATGATCTCTTCGTGACCCTGTGAGTTCGTGATTATTAACCCCACTTGAGTTTAGCACAGGAGGAGCTAGGGGCAGTGGTGGGGCTCCAGCCCTGGGGTACTTATTCCTGAACTTGGTTCATTCCTCGTAGACTGTAGCAGGAAGGGGTGAGAGTAGTTTCCTTCTGCCATGTTTGGAGAGAGAAAGAGTTGGAAGAAAACAGGCGGCTTCTGGCCAAGGGAGTCTGACCTCTTCCCTGGCCTGCTTGTGTGGAATTTGATAAAGAACTCTGCCACCACAAAGGTCTTTGGATCGGTTTGGCCCTCGCTGTTTCCATAACACGTTCTCTTGGCAGGGTTCACATAACACAGTGCTTGCTTTCCCTGGGTTGAGGGTTCAGGTCTGTCATTCATCAGGCACTAGCCAGTGTTAAGCATGGGTACCAGAGATGTGCAGATGGTATGGGTATGGGTGAGGCCCCTGCCCTTAAGGAGGCTGGGGTCCACTGGGTGGAGAAGAGCAGGTGGACACGAGAGAGGTGTGAGCATGCCTGCAAGCAGCTAAGGAGTGGGTAATTAAAAGGAAGCAGGCTTGGCCTTTGGGAGTTTATAAAACCAGAGTTTATAAAATACAGAGAGAGCGGTCAGGTGGTAAACTGGCAGGATGGCAGCCACCATGGGTCACTACAGAGGAGATCAGAGAGGTTCAGGACCGCTCTGTGCAGTGAGGAATGGATGGGCCTTCTCGGAGTGCTCATCAGGAAGCAGGCACTGTTACTCTAGGTACATTATTTATCTTCACATCTACTTCCCCGATGGCTCGGTGGATAAAGAATCTGCCTGCAGTGCAAGAGACACAGTGTCTCTTGCAGGGTTCGATCCCTGGGTCAGGAAGAGCCCCTGGAGAAGAAAATGGCAACCTACTCCAGTATTTTTGCCTGGAGAATCCCATGGACAGCGGAGCCTGGTGGGCTGCAGTCCATGGGGTCACAAAGAGGCAGACACAACTGAGCGACTAACACTTTCACAACTACAGTGAGCCTGTGCCTATGAAAATCACCACCCTGGGACCTCGCTGGCGGTCCAGTGGTTAAGACTGCACCTTCCAATGCAGGGGGTGCAGGTTTGATCCCTGGTCGGGCAGCTAAGACCCCACATGCCTTGCGGCCAAGAAACCAAAACATAAAGCAGAAGCAATATTGTAGCAAATTCAGTAGAGGCTTTAAAAATGGCTCATTCACATCAAAAATTCTTTAAAAAGAAATGAAAGCCATCATCCTGTAGATAAGGAAACTGGGACTCAGGTTAAGAGACTTGCTCAAGATCCCCCAGCTAGGGATTTCCCAGGTGGTCCCGTGGTTACGACTCCTGTGCTTCCACTGCAGTTTGATCCCTGGTTCGGAAACTAAGGTGACTTCCCTGGTGGCTCAGACGGTAAAGCATCTGCCTATGATTCGGGAGACCTGGGTTTGATCCCTAGGTCAGGAAGATCCCCTGGAGAAGGAAATGGCAACCCACTCCAGTACTCTTGCCTGGAAAATCCCATGGACGGAGGAGCCTGGTAGGCTACAATCCATGGGGTCGCCAAGAGTCGGACACGACTGAGCGACTTCACTTTACGACTTCACTTTTTGGAAACTAAGATCCCACAAGCCCGGTGGCACAGCCAAAGGGGAAAAAAAAAAGATCCCGCAGTGAGTAAGTGGCAGACCAGGCCCTTGAGGTCACACCTGTCACACTGCTAAGCCTAAGAACTCAGCTCTAAGGCATCTGCCCTGTTGCTCCCTCCAGGCAGGAGGCTATGTCATGAAAGTAGAGTTACAGGCACGGTGGAGGTGGGCGGGGTGGATGGGGCAGGGGAGGCTGGCAGGAGAGGCCCAGGAGGATACAGCAGGGGAGGGTGTTGTGAGCAGATCTGGGGCAGGTGACAGCAGGAGGCATATTGAAGAAACGCTGTAAGCCTTCCTGCTGGGGGGATACAAAAGTGGCAAATCAAAGATGACCTCTAGGTTTCTAGCCTTTGTCACAGTGGTCTTTGGACACCTGATGGGTATTACTCTGACATGGGAGGGGAGGGGAGTTCTGTAGTCAACAGCTCACAAAATGCTGGTTAACCCAAATGAAGCAGGTTTCTCTGTTTTTTTATTGGGCTTCTTTTTTTTTTTTTTGGACATGCCATTTATCATGTGGGATCTTAGTTCCCCAACCAGGGGCTGAACCTGAGCCTCCTGCCTTGGAAGCAAGGAGTCTTAACCCCTGGACTGCCAGGGATGTCCCTCTGCTGTAGATCTTCTCACTGCCTGTAGTGCTGGGGGCATCTTACAAGTGGGAGAGCAGGCAGCAAGCCTCGGAAGCAGCTGTATTGACTGGGGGAGATAGGTGGTTCCTTGAAGGCCAGAACTGTGTCTTGTTCATCTCTGCCTCCCCCTTGTTTTAGAAAAAGGCCTTTAGGAAATGTGAGACAGTCAGACGATGTTTGAGTGAGTGACTGAAAGAATGAATGAAAGCCAGTCGGGGGGGAAGGTGAAGGATAAATTCCAGACAGCACTTGTGTTCAAAACAGGAGGTTAGGCTCAGTTGTACTTCTGTTCCACAAGGCAGGTGGTGGTGGGGTCTATCCATGTCAAGGTGGATTTGGGAATTCCTTATGGAGATCCTCATGGCCAGGAATGTGATTGATTCTTGACTGTAGAGTCCAGACCTGTGGTTTAGCCCAGGCTGCTCATTAGAATCATTTGGGAAGCTTAAGAAATATTCATGCTTGGGTCTCTTTAGAAATTCTTTGTTTTCCCGCCACGCCATGTGAGATCTTAGTTCCCTGACCAGGTACGGAACCTGTGCCCCCTGCATTGGGAGCGCAGAGTCTTAACCCCTAGACCACCAGGGAAGTCAACATTTTTGAAATAACATGATAATAATGGAGAACAGATTAAGCAGTTGCCAGGGGCTGGCTAGGGATTTAGGGGTGAATGGGTGGGGGTGTGGTTATAAAAGGGTGGCCCAGGGAGCCCTGCGGCTATGGAAATGCTCTGTCTTGATTGCAGTGGTTCCATAAACCCACATGTGGGATGAAACGACAGAACTGTACATGTGAAGACACGTGGAAGGAAAGCAGGTGCAGCTCTGGACCGCACCGGTGTTGTTTTTCGATGTTGCACTAAGATGTAGTACAATACATCTTAGCGTAAAAGATGCTACCTTAGTGGAAACCAGCTGAAGGGTACACGGGACCTCACTACACGTTGTTTGTTTTTGCAACTTCCTGTGAATCTATAATTATTTCAGAGTTTTAAAACATGACAAATTATGGGCCGTGCTATTGAGGAAACCCAGCAGGGGCTGTGATGGAGATTGAGAGGAGAACCATTGAATGGGGCAGCGAAGAGACCTCCGCAGAGGAGTGATTACCCAGAGGTGGTCTTTAAGGCGAGAGTGAAAGGATGAGGGGCCAGAGGGGGAACACTCGGCCGTGCCGGCTTTCCCCAAAGGAGACTCCACAAGGAGAAGCCTCCTGGCCAGAGATGTCAGAAGGTCTCTGGACAGAACAGTGCTTGGAAGGAATGTCTTGCTATTCCTCCTCCCCTCCTCTCCTCCCTCCCCTCCAAGCCCTTCGGTTGATGCTCTGCCCTCCTCTTCTGCCATCAGCCTGGACAAACTGCTAGATGCTGGTCTCTACACTGGAGAAGTGACTGAAATTGTAGGCGCCCCGGGTAGCGGCAAAACTCAGGTACACCTGCGGCCAGCAGCCAGGAGGGCTGGGGGAGGGGGATGCATAGTCCTGGATCTCTGGGGAAGCTTCTGCCAGCATCCTGTGATTTCAGAGCTTGGAAGAGAGAAGCTGGTTGGTGAGGAGCGGGACTTGAACTTGCGTCTTGGGGCCCATTCACGCCTCTGGGATCTGGATGAGATTTGGTGGCGGGGGGGTTCCCATTCTGGGCCCTTCTTGAGGGCTCAGGTTCACCCAATGGCCTGTCTCTACTCAGGTATGTCTTTGTGTGGCAGCAAACGTGGCCTATGGCCTGCAGCAGAACGTCCTCTACATTGATTCCAATGGAGGGCTCACAGCCTCCCGCATCCTCCAGCTGCTTCAGGCTAGGACCCCGGATGAGGAGGAGCAGGTAAAGGCAGGAAGGTTGGGTTCTTTTGAGGTTCTGACACCATAAGACTCCATTATCTAACATGGCAAGAATTTGGAACATTTGGGTGACTAGTCATTTCTGGTTTTGAAACTTGCCGTTCAGCCAATGCTTCCTGTATTGTAAAGCCTCCCCTTTATGACATCATCCCAGTTGGATGCTACCCGCAAGGATCCTTCCTAGAAACCCAGCCCCTGGCATCCCCTCATTCAGGGCAGACACACATCCAGCCTCTGTGTTTCTCCCCCGTATCTTGCCCAGGGCAGACACGCCGATCACTGCCACTCCTTCCCACAGAGCTCTGACTTGGCTTTGCAGCTTAGCACCCAGGCAGCCAGCATGCTGAGAACCGGCCCATCAGACAAAGCCCATCGCCATCTCTACCTGAGTCCTTGTGTCTTAAGTGCCTCTTCTCTCTCAACCACAGAATTCCTCTTCCTCTCTTGTGACCCCCGGCTCCTCTTCTCCAAGGCCCTCCCTTCTCTCTCCTGCCCCTTCAGGCAGGAGCTCTCCAGAGGATCCAGGTGGTGCGTGCGTTTGACATCTTCCAGATGCTGGACGTGCTGCAGGACCTGCGAGGCGCTGTGTCCCAGCAGGTGAGCCTGATCTTCTGCCCTCCCTGCTCCCCGCAGCTCACCCATGCTGTCTGCGTGTGGGCAGGTGTGCAATCGGGTGACTCTAGCTGTGCCTGCCATTCCCAGGATGGGATTTCTGGGTGCTCAGTCCTTTCCCTCCTCAATTCTCTGCCTCCTTGTTCACATGCCCATCTTCCCCACTAAAGGGTAAGCCCCTTTCTTGAGTGCAAGGATCAGTCCTGTTCATCTCTGCATTCCAACTGGGTCCATTCAGCTGCAAATAATAGAGTCTGTCTGACAGACACTTGAACCTTGAAGACATGTAATTATCTCACATGAGTCTGGAGGTTGGTACACCCATAAAATCAGGGCTCTAGGTTGGTGTGCCTGATTCTCTGGCTCTTTCCCCTCATGATTGCAGAGTGGCTGCCATGGCTCCGAGCATCATGTCTTCACACATCCATATCCAGGGCAGTGATAGAGGCCTCTTTTCTGTACCTCTTTCTCTGGAACCCACCATTACACGTCCCAGTTCCCTTTACATCTAACTGGCAAAAATTGAGTTGTGTTTTTATGTCCTAGACCAGAGGTTGGGCCCACCTTCCCTGATGTCAGGAGATTTTCTGCCCAGTGCTTGAACACATTCAGAGTCCTGTTGACAAGAGAGAGAGGTTAGGAATGGAATTTGCATTGGTATCCTACCTGATAGGTGTTTGGATAGGATATGGTGCATGATTTATATACCTTTACATTTGGGAGAAACCTTAGACTAGTTTAATTTATCTTAAACTTTTTGTCTCACCCCAAAGCATATCATGTTACTAGTGTTGTATGTAACATAAATCTTTTTAACAAACTTTAGACAATATAATGGTTGAACAAATACTTGGCATAGGAATCATAGCAGGTTATGCCTCCCCATGTGTTGGGACATGAAGTAGTCCTGACCTAATCCGACTCTCTTGTTGGAACTGAGCAAAGTGAGGGCCAGAGACATTCAGTGAGTTGCCCACAGTCACCGCATATTTTGGATAAGAACAAAGCTTAGGGACTTCCCTGGTGGTCCAGTGGTTAAGACGCTGCACTTCCATTGCAAGGGGCATGAGTTTGATCCCAGGTTGGAGAACTAAGATCCCACATACCTCATGGCCAAAAAACCTTTTTTTTTTTTTTAACATTAAGAGCAAAGCTTATAACCCAAACCTCTCAACTCCCAGGTCAAAAGACTTTTTTTTTTTTTTTTTTTACTGTAGCACTGTTAGATGATATGCATTCTATTATTGCATAGCAAGTTACTGCAAACTATGACTTAAAACAACATGTATTTATTATCTCAATTTCTGTAGGTCAGAAGTCTGGGCACAGCTTGGCCTGGTCCTCTGCTTAGGGTCTCATTAGGTTGTGATGAAGGTAGTAGGTGGGCTGTACTCTTATCTGTAGGCTCAGCTGGGGAAGAACCACTTAGAAGTTCATTCAGATTGTTGTCAGAATTCATTTCCTAGAGGTTTCAGCTTCTTGCTGGCAGCTGGTTGTTGGCTGAGGCCATCTTCAAGTCCTCAAAGCTGCCCACTATTCCTGCCATGTGCTTTCCATCGGCAGTTCACAGCAAGGCTGCTTGCTTCTGCAAGACAGCACACCTGTGAGAGCGGAATGCAACAGGTTGTCCTGTGTGACAATGTGACCATGGGCTGGCAGTGCGTTCTGTTTGACATATACTGAAGCCTAATCAAAAGAGTGACATCTGGGACTCCCCTGGTGGTCCAGTGGTTACGACTTCGCCTTCCAATGCAGGGAGTGCAGGTTCGATCCCTGGTCAAGGAGCTAATATCTCAATGCCTCGGGGCCAAAAAAACTAAAACATAAAACAGAAGCAGTATTGTAAGAAACTCCATAAAAAGTTTAAAAATGGTTCACATCAAAAAAATCTTTTTAAAAAACAGAAAAGAAAGAAAAAATCTTCTGATCGGGGACCATAGGATCTGAGCACGGATTTCTCAAATTTAATTATTTTAGAGTATCTGATATCCTGTGATTTAAACGTTCTCTGTCCATCCAAGTCTTCAGTGAAAGTGAAAGTGCAAGTCGCTCAGTCGTGTCCGACTCTTTGCAACCCCATGGACTATACAGTCGGGGGAATTCTCCAGGCCAGAATACTGGAGTGGGTTGCCATGCCCTCCTCCAGGGGATCTTCACAACCCAGGGATCAAACCCAGGTCTCCTGCATTGCAGGCAGATTCTTTACCAGCTGGGCCACCAGGGAAGCCCAAGTCTTCAGTATAATCTGTTATACATACACACGAGGGTGGGGGGAGAAGGCATTGCTTGAGCTCCATCATTGAGGGGCAGCTGTATTTGGGGTGGGAGAGGGTATTTCCTACCAGTTTCTGATAGAGGAGCAGGTTTGTCTGGTAACGGGCGCCCACCTGGAGGCCAACTGGTTGGTGGCACCTGCTTCCCATCACCCGCCAGGTCCGCAGTTCTTCCGGGACTCTGAAGGTGGTGGTTGTGGACTCCGTCGCTGCGGTGGTCGCCCCACTTCTGGGAGGTCAGCAGAGGGAAGGTGAGTGGTGTGGCAGAGCGCAGGGTGGAGGGTCGTGATCTTGCCTGCCGGCTCTGGAGTGTCCCGTCTTCGGCCAGCCTGGTCCCCGATGCCCCGCTGCCCACCCTCTTTGCTCTTTCTCCTCCAGGCTTGGCCTTGATGATGCAGCTGGCCCGAGAGCTGAAAACCCTGGCCCGGGACCTCAGTGTGGCAGTGCTGGTGAGGAAGTGGGCTTGGCCAGCCGTGCTTGCCTTCTCTCTGCTCCCTGGACTTCACCAAGTGGGGAGGTGTTCTTTCTAGGTGCTCTTTATTTCTTTAAAACAGCAGCTTCTGAACCCCCAGAGTGACCCTTTGGGAAAGGGTCATAGCCCAACTTCTGTGGGTCATCTCGAGTGCCAGACTGTGAAGGGATCAGACACGTAAACAGCCAGGGGATCAGGCAATGTTATCTTTAACACTTAAAAAAAATTAATTATTTGGCTGTGCTGGGACTTAGTGGCAGCGTGTGGAATCTTTAGTTGCAGTATGCTGGATCTAGTTCCGCAAGCAGGGATCGAGCCCGAGCCCCCTGCATTGGGAGTGCACAGTCTTAGCCACTGAACCACCAGGGAAGTCCAGGGACAGTCTTGTTTTTCTTTTTACTTTCTTTTAAGTCAGGTTTATTGAGGTGTAATTCACACAGTAACTTCTCTTTGTTTGAGGTTTGACACCGTGGTATCTGAGGAGATCAAGATACAGAATATTTCAGTCACCCCGGAAAGGTGATTTGGTTTCTGTCCAAATGTCCAAAATGTCCAAAGGTGATTTGGGATCTTTTTTGCTTTTAGAGTAACTTTTTCTGCTTATGCAGTAATTTTTTGGAAGGCAGCTATGCTCACCACTATACCACCAACGCTGCTTATGCAGTAATTTTTTGAAAGTCTTCACGCTTCTCATAGAAGAGGGTAAAAAATAGTTAAATATAAGTGTCCAGTTTGTAATCAATCTCCACATCTACAGAGACCATATTAAGTGTTTTTTTTATATACCTTCATTGAATCTTTTTTCTCTACCTATATACATATACTTTTAATCAACTTTCCAACTAAACTGTAATTTATGGTTTTTTTTTTTTAAAGGACACCATTTCTCGAATCTTTTAATAGATTCTTTAAGAATGCCATTTTTAGCAGCTACATGTTTGGGGGTGGGGGGCTGCGCTGGGTCTTTGTTGCTGGGCGTGGGCTTTCTCTGGTTGCGGCTAGTGGGGGCTGCTCACTGCGGTGGCTTCTCTTATTGTGGAGCACTGGCGCATGAGCACAGGCTCAGTAGTTGCCCCGCATCATACGGAATCTTTCCAGAGCAGGAATCAAACCCCACTGGACCACCAGGGAAATCAGGCTGCATGTTATTTTGCTTAATACCATGTTACAGGGGGCAACTTTTTCTCTAAAGGACCAGGTAGTAAATACAGTTGGTCTTCCCTGTCCATGGGTTCTGCATCTGTGGATTCAACCAACCACTGCTCGAATCCACAGTTAAACCGGCGAATAGGGAACCTGTGGATATGCAGGGCCAACTAAACTGCACCATTTTATTGATTTCTTTTGGCTGTATCAGGTCTTAGTTGCAACAGGGGGTTTAGTTGCCCTGAGGCACGTGGGATCTTGGTTCCCAGACCAGGGATTGAACCTGTGTCCCTTGCATTGGAAGGTGGATTCTTAACCGCTGGACCACCAGGGAAGTCCCTACACCTTTTCATGTGAGATGAGCATCCGCAGCTTTGCTATCCGTAGGGTCCTGGAACCAATCCCCCTGCAGATAATGAGGGATGGCTATATTTGAGCTTTACAGTCAAATAGTCTGTGTCACAGCTGCTTAACTGCCTATATTGCATGAGAGCAACCATAGACAATCCCTAAACAAGTGGGCATGGCTATGTTCCAATAAAACTTGATTTTCAGAAACATTTCTGGGGCCAGATTTGGCCTGTGGACAGTAGTTTGCAGTCCCTGGAATACCATAACAGTCTTATTTCCTGATTTGGGGACTTTATGGGTCATTAGCAGTTTTCCTCTATTTATTTTATTTATTTTTAAAATATTTACTTGGCTGTGTCAGGGCGTAGTTGCAGCACGTGGGATCTTTGTTGCATCCTGGAGCATCTTTCTTTGCTGCACGTGGGCTCTCTAGTTGTGGCGTTGCAGGCTCAGTCGTTGCAGCACACAGGCTTAGTTGCTCTGCGGTACGTGGGATCTTAGTTCCCAGATCAAGGATCGAACCCATGCCCCTGCATTGCAAGATGGATTCTTAACCACTGAACCACCAGGGAAGTCCCAGTTTTTATTTATTTATGTTAAATGATCCTCTCAGCCCTGTTCTTAGAATGGCATCCTAAACTGAGATCAGGGAGGTTACCATGTGTCCTGCTGGACTCCCCTCTTAGAACTGAGTACAGGGGAGCAGAAAAAGCATAGGGCAGGACAAGAGTTTTCCTCCATTTAAAATAAGACCATAGTGAACATCCTTATATCTAAATCTCTTTATATATCTCATATTTCTTCAGACTCCTAAAAGTACAGTCAGTGAGTCAGGGACACATGTATTTGTAAATAGCCTAGATATGGCACTGCTTTTTGTGCAGTGTAAAAGGATCTGTTTTCCTATTATTTTGTTCTTTTACGGATCCCAAGGCCATCCTCGCCTGCTCTGTGCCAGGCTCTGGCTTAGGCAGCAGAGATTCAGTTATGAACAAGCCACACCTCTGCCCCCCCGGGTGGGAGTTGGGGGGCAAGGGGAAAACCTCAAGAGGATACGGTGAGGTTGAAGTCCCTTACGTAAGACTAGCCTGGGCAGGGTAGAGCTGACCGACCGAAATAGGATCCCCCTGCCTTCGCAAACCCCTCCTACCTCTATACACAGATGCACACCCTGACACAAAGGGGTGGGTGGACGTGGTCTCAGGATGCCCGTCTGCTGGAGTTGAGGGTGAAAAGTGAAAGTCGCTCAGTCGAGTCCAGTTCTTTGGGACCCCTTGGACTGTAGCCACCAGGCTCCTCTGTCCATGAGATTCTCCAGGCCAGAATCCTGGAATGGGTAGCCATTCCCTTCTCCAGGGGTTCTTCTTGACCCAGGAATCGAACCTAGGTCTCCTGCATTGCAGGCAGATTCTTTACCACTAGTACCACCTGGGAAGTGTAGTAGACCTAAGCAGACAGCCCTGCTTATCCTCAGACACTTGCCCCGTTACCTTTTGTTGGAGTCAAGCCATTGTGGGGCCTTGTGGTTTATTTATCTATTTTTAATTATTTGTTTATTTTTGGCTGTGCTGGGTCTTCATTGCTGCATGCAGACTTGCTCTGGTTGCGGCGAGCGGGCGCAGTGCAGTCTTACTGCGGTGGCTTCTCTTATTTCGGAGCACAGGCTCTAGCGTTCACAGGCTTCAGTATTTCTGGCTCACGGGCTCTAGAGCAAAGACTCAGTAGTTGTGGTGCATGGGCTTAGCTGCCCCGCGGCATGTGAAATCTTCCTGGACCAGGGCTCAAACCCATGTCCCCTGCACTGGCAGGCAGATTCTTAACCACGGACCACCAGGGAAGTCCCGGCATCATGGTTAAGTGGCAAGAGCTCTGTGCAAGTCAGGAGCCCAGGGTTCTGACTCCAGACTGGTGATAAGTCTTGGAGCCTTGGGGAAGTCGTTTCCTTGTACCTGGCCTCAGCTTTCCCATCTGTAAAATGAAGCCATAGGAGCAAATGTCCCAGCATTATGGGTCTATAAGCCTTTGACTCCTTCTGCCGCAGGTGACCAATCACACGACCCGAGACAGGGACAGCGGGCAGCTCAAACCTGCCCTGGGACGCTCCTGGAGCTTCGTGCCCAGCACCCGGCTTCTCCTGGACAGCGCCCAAGGCTCAGGAGCTCTGGGCAGCTGGCGCGTGGCGTGTCTGACCAAATCCCCCCGTCTGGTGAGCCGGCCCCTGGGGAAAGCCAGGAATCCAGGCCCTTGAGGGTGGCTTCCATGCCTGCAGATGTCTGTGAATTCCTGAAGGCTGAGACCCTGCAGCCAAAGAAGCTACCCACGTGGGCTGCTCAACTCAAACACTGACGCTTCCCTCCTGTCTTCTTCCAGCCAACAGGTTGCCAGGAGACAGTGGACTTAGGGAGCTGGGGGACCCCAGCGTTCCAGGGAGATCACAAAGGACATTGGGAGCAGAGCCCAGTGTTCCCGGGAGATCACACGTGATGGTGCTGTTGATGGGGAAAGGGACAGGCCGCAAGGCCCCCAACTCACCTGCACAGTAATAATGCCTGCTGCTCGCTGCCGGCAGCCCCTGGGGCGCTAGAGACACTGTCTCATCTGGAAGCCATCTCAGCCCTCAGCTCCTCTCTCCAGAAACACAGCGCTACTGGCAAGAGAGGATGCTCTTGTGGAAGGACCCAGAAATTCATGCTGGTACCAGGTTTTCATCCCTTGTATCTACCATGTGTGTTTCCAGCGGGAGCCGGGTTCATGGACTTGGGCATCTCTCAAGAGGCACCCTGGTGCCTGGATGGATAAACCCTGCACATCACTGTCCTACCCTCCATCCTGACACAGTGACTGAGCTTGAGGCCTCCGGCTTGCCTTTGTTTCCCTTCTTTTTTTTTTCCTTTGCCTCTGTTTTTCCATCTGTAAGATGGGGCTTCTTTCCCCTTAACTCTGACTTTGACTTACCGGGTGAAGTAATCTTGGTAAATGCAACCCATGTGTATATATGCTCAGTCGTGTCTGACTCTTTGCGACCCCATGAACTGTAGCCCACCAGGCTCCTCCGTCCGTGGAATTTTCCAGGCAAGAATACTGGAGCGGGTTGTCATTTCCTCCTCCAGGGGATCTTCCCAACCCAGAAATTGAACCCGTGTCTCTTGGCATCTCTTGCGTCGGTGGGCAGATTCTTTACCACTAGTGCCAAAACTCTTCCTTATCTAGATCCTGCTCTTTAAAACATATTAATACAAAAGAAATTCACTGAGCTGCAGAGCCATCTGTTTTCCCCCAGACGGTGGTTTTTCAGTTTCCCCGAGTGAGGCCCCCCAGAGAACCCCTGTTCCTCTTTCCCTCTTGTCGATTTGGTTTCACACACCTGCATGCATCGCCGTGACCAGGTGAGACCGGGAGCTCACTGCAGTCCCAGGGATATAACCTAAGAGGAGGGGAAGACGTGACCTGGCCCCGGTGAATCCAGCCGCCTGTTTAATGTGCGTGGGGCCCTGGGGGGCCCCTCCCCTGTGAGAGTGAGCCAAGGTGCTGAACCATGGCCTTGCCCATAAACAGGGGAGAATTTGCACAGTCAATAGAGCCAGCTGGGAAAATTGATGCTGGCGTAAATAATACACAGCAAATCTAGTCCTTTATGCAGAAATTCATTGCCGGTGGCTCCAAGATGCAATGTAATTACCCCGCTCTTCCTGCCAGCTGTAACACAGCGTATGAAATAATCCCCCCGCCCCCGCCCTGGTCTGTTATGGGTGCTGTGACCATCTCTCTGCGAGCTGGAGCCCCGGCTGGGTGGAGGGGAAGACAGCAGGGAAGGGGAAATCAAAGGCAGAACATGATCAGGATTGTTTACTGACCACATGTTTTTAAAGGAAGGTAGCCTTTCTCGGTTTGAGAGCCTGTTGTGTAGTTAATTAGTTGTGTCTTGGCTGCAGGAAAGGGGGTCAGAGTTAGAGGCAGAAGATAATAACATTTACAGATGATGAGCACAGGAGGGATAAAAGGTTGCAAGTGGCAACCCAGCCCCCGAGGGTATCTGCCTGAGTGAGGACAGGCTTGGTGAGCCAAGACTGGAGGAACCCTGGCGCTGGTGCTTCCACAGGCTCTCGGGAGAAATGAACCTGCAGCCTCCTTACTAGGAGCAGTGGGTGCATAGTGGCAGCCTTGTGCATGCATGCTAAGTCGCCTCAGTCGTGTCCGATTGTTTGCAACCCTGTGAACTGTAGCCCACCAGGCTCCTCTGTCCATGGGATTCTCAAGGCAAGAATACTAGAGTGGGTTGCCATTTCCAAAGGGATCTTCCTGACCCCAGGACTGAACTCCTGTCTCTTACATCTCCTGCATTAGCAAGCAGATTCTTTATGACTAGCGCCACCTGGGAAGCTAGTTGCAGCTATAGTAGGAAACAAAATGTTAAGCTGGGGATGGCACATCCCTGTCACTTGTACCATTTGGGAATCTTGAACCCACGCAGGCATCAGCAATAAATCAAGCATTCTCTTTTGCTGAGCTCAGAGGCCTTTGCAATTTTAGTTTTTCTCCACGTGACACTCCAGGCAGCCACCACCAGTCAGTGGAAATTGATGTTCAAGGTGGAGCCTGGTTGCCATCTCTGCCCTGGGCACATCTGCCATATTTCCTTTATGTGGTGTCAGGTGCCTTGTCCCTGACTCAGGACCCCAGAATTGTAGATTTGAGAGGCCCGTAAAGATCATATGCCCTGGGATTTCCCTGGTGGTGTGGTGGTTGAGAATCAGTCTTCCAATGGAAGGGACGCAGGTTCGATCCCTGGTCGAGGAACTAAGATCCCACATTCTGCAGGGCACTGAAGCCTGTACCGCAACAAAGATCCACATGCTGCATCTAAGACATGAGGCAGCCAAATAAATAAAGACCATATGCCCCATCTTGTCATTTAGCCGAGAAGGAAAGTGAGGTCCAAGAGCAGAAATGACAGTCCCCATGGCAGAACAGGGGCTGGAACCTAGGACTCTCAATTCCTCAGCCAGGATTCTGTGTCCACGTTGCCTTTGGTTTTCAATTGGTACAGCTCTGCCCTTGGTGGGGACTTTTTCCAGCCACACAGCCTCACCCAGGCAGCCTCTCTGGCCACGAGGAGGAGCACCGTTCACTGTTGCTCCAGACTACCCGTGACATTCCTACAGGACTTGCCCCTCACAACGAGCCCTGGGTCTTAGTCGTGGCATGTGGGATCTAGTTCCCTGACCAGGGATCAAACCCAGGCCCCCTGCATTGGGAGAGCAGAGTCGTAACCACGGGACCACCAAGGAAGTCCTGTCCACCTCTTATTCAGTGCATCTCGGAGCTGAACAAGTGCACTTCACCTGGGCATAAACTTCACTCCTTGAGTAGCTTTTGAATCCTAGCTCTTCCCTGCTTGCCTAGTTTCTGGGTGTAAGAGTCTCAACATAAGCTGGGGGTTTGCAGGAAGACAGTAGGTATATGCTGAGAAGGATACAAAGTCAAGGAACAAGATTTCCATCTCATCTAACTTGGTCTTAGCTCTGACACTTACTGTATGCCATTGGATCAATCCGCCTCTTTAAGCCTTAGTTTCATCCACTGGGGGAAGGGGGAAGATAATACCTATTGCATAGAATTGCTTTAGGGACATATAGCTTATGTAAAATGCCAGATACTTCCCCAGGCATATCATAGGCCCTCACTTTCCTATTGCTTGAAAGGCTTGGGATACCTGGGAGGAACTGGAGACTGCTTCCTTCTATCTACAAGGCCGGCTTCGTGGTCGTGTGACCAGTGCGGCTGCACAGAGCCCTGGGCTTAGTTTAAAGCTCTGCTGTCCATCAGCAGGAATGGCTGGAGAAGACGTGGTGCATGGACACAAGGGGCTAGTACTCTGCCATAAAAGGGAACAAGGTTGGACCATTTGCCGAGACATGGATGGACCTAGAGACTGTCATATGGAGTGAAGTAAATCAGAAAGAGAAAAACAAATATTGTATGTTAACACGTTTAGAATCTAGAAAAATGGTACAGGTGATATTTGCCAAGCATAGATAGATGTATGGATATTGAAGGGGGAACAAGGGGGTGGGAGGAATTGGGAGATTGGGGTTGACATATAAACACGATTGATACTGTGTATAAAATAGATAACTAATGAGAACCTCCTGTATAGCAGAGGGAACTCTACTTGATTCTCTGTGGTGACCTCAGTGGGAAGGAAATCCCCAAAGGAGAGGATATATGTATATGTATAGCTCTTCACTTTGCTATGCAGTAGAAACTATCAGTAGAAACACATTGTAAAGTAGCTATGCATGCGTGCTGAGTGGCTTCAGTTGTGTCTGACTCTTTGCGGCCCCGTGGACTGTAGCCCTCCAGGCTCCTCTGTCCATGGGATTCTCCAGGCAAGAATCCTGGAGTGGGTTGCCATGCCCTGCTCCAGGGAAAGCAACTCTACTCCAATAAAAATTAATTTAAAAATGCTTTTCTGTTGCCATTCAGAAATTCTTATTGCTATTTGAACAAGGGTCCCACATTTGCACTGTCCCCTGAAAACTCTTATTTATTTAATTTTTGGCTGCATTGGGTCTTCGTTGCTGCATATGGGCGTTCTCCAGTCGCCACGAGCAGGCACTAGTATCTAGTTGTGTGCAGGTTTCTCACTGTGGTGGCCTCTCGTGGCGCATGGGCTCTAGACGGTAGGCTTAGTAGTTGTAGCACACGGGTTTGGTTGCCCCGTGGTATGTGGGATCTTCCCGGACTAGGGATCAAACCCATGTCCCCTGCTTTGGCAGGTGGATTTTTAACCACTGGACAGCCAGGGAAGTCCTGAGTCGAACCCTTGTATCAGCCCTTCGTTTTGGCAAACACCCTACTGTTGATTTCTTAGGGAGTAATTCAGTCAGAGGATAATTTCCAGTAGAAAAATTGGAGTTAGCATCCTGTGTCTATTGGTCACTTTAGTGTTCCATTCTGGGATAACCTACACCACCTCTCTCAGAAAGCAATAGTTTATATTTTACAAAACTTATTGGTCCAGAGAATTTAAGAGGGGGCTGGTGAAATGGAGTGATAATTTGGGATTTTGATAGCTTAGTCACTAAGTTGTGTCTGACTCCTGTGATCCCATGGACTACAGCCCACCAGGCTCCTCTGTCCATGGGATTGTCCAGGCAAGAATCCTGGAGTGGGCTGCCATTTCCTTCTCCATTGGGATTTTGGAGTCAGGAGAAAATCTAGACTCAAAACCCTTCTGGACTTTTCCTGGCTAAATTACCTGGACAAGGTAATGTCTCTAGCTTATTGATAAAATATATGTTGCAGAGGAATTACATTTTCCTCATTGGTAAAATAAATGTCTCAGGGAAATGAAACAGATAATTTATGTAAAGTGCTTGCCGCAGAGTCTGGCACATAGTAGGTGCTCAATCACCATTAATTCTTCCAGTTCTTGCCAAACGTAACAAAAATCAAGACTCTAGGACTTACAAGCCACTCTGCTACTAACACAAGAAATAATAAGATTTATTTTTTCACTGCTGTTTGGGGAAATGTACGTGCTTCATAAATATGTATCGAAAAGTACTTAGCAAATGAGTAGAAATAATAAAAATACGTCAAAGTAAACAGCTCCTATAAATATGTCACTTGGTAGACAAATTAGTGTTTTATTACTACTAAATACTATTGCTTGCTGAAAAGGATTTCAGATTACTTGCACAACGGGTACATTATGGAGTGCCTCTGTGGAAGGGCACAATAAAGATGAAAAATAATGATGGTGATAATATGAAAGGTGGAGAAAGGAGGTGTGTGGGTAAATGCAGCTCTGAGCTCCTCCTTGCTTTAGTGACACGCATATTAGTTAGCAGCATTTCAATGATTTAGCTGTAATATGGACCAGAGGGCCCAGAAAAAGTGATTTCCACAGGATGTCATGAATTCTGACTCCAATTATCAGGCCCATCAGTGGCTAAGTGCACTCCCTTTCGGAACTGTGCACTTAAGCTTAAAAACTAAGCTCACAAAAAGACATCTCTGGGTCTCACCCCATCCTTGTTCTGGACCTATTAACTTTCTATGATAACATCATCAAGAGAAGGAGAGTTTGGATGTGTCTTAATCACGGGTCACAAAGCCCTTTCAGAAATAAGAGAGGATGGCATCTAAAGAGAAAAGGAGTCAGAGCAGGGAAAAGAGGAGACAATAAATACCTTTGTGGGGGAAGATAAAGCCCTGGGGAGAAGCAGAGGGAACAAGGCAGTGCATCAAGGAAAGTTACCGAAATAGAGAGGAAAGAGATGGGCACAGTTAATTCAGGTGCTGGAGGCCGCTGGCAGGCCAGTCTTTCCATGTGTTTCTGGTGGTGGAAAGACCTGGTTTCAGATTCCAGTTTGGCCTTTTCCTAACTGTGTGGTTTGGGTAAATTTCTTAATAGGCAGATCTTCCTTCATGGGAATATGGACTTCCCTGGTGGTCCAGTGACTAAGACTCCTCACTCCCAATGCAGGGAATTGGGGTTCAATGCTTGGTCAAGGGACTAGATCCCACAAGATGCGCAATTAAGAACTTACATGCCACAACTAAGACTCGTCATAGCCAAATAAATAAATATTAAAAAAAATAATGGGAATAATACTACTCAGTTTGCTGGGTTGTGAAGACTGGAAATAATACTTGTAAAGTGACAGAGTCTGCCTGTATAAATTTATTTTTACTTTACTTTTCCTTGTGACATTCCTTATGTTAAAATACAAATTGTTCAGGACAACTCTGAGAGGTCTCCATAGGAACCTAAGGCATAAGAAAATTAGTTCACCCTGGCTAACAATTCCCCATGCAACTCTAGTGCTTTGTATTAATAGTTTACTGTGTGCATGCTCAACCGCTCGGTTGTCTTCTGTGACCCTATGGACTGTAGCCCACAAGGCTCCTCTGCCCAGGGATTCTCCAGGCAAGAATACTGGAGTGGGCTGCCATTTCCTTCTCCAGGGGATCTTACAGACCCAAGAAGGGAACTCGCCAACCTGCATTGGCAGGCATAAATCTTTACCACCGAGCCACCAGGGAAGCCCCCTTATAGTTTGCTGAGCACTTCTGAATATATGTATTGGCTAATTTAGTCCTCATACCAACCTGCCTGACACCAAGGGTACCAATTTCTTCAGCGATGAGGCAAGAAGAGTTCAGAAATGTTAAGTACCTGCTGAAAGCTACACAGCTGATGAAAATGGCTGGGGTGGGCTCCTCCCTACAGTCATCTTCATTCTACCAGGGCCTCCCTCTGAGCAGTTTCCTCACTTTCTCAAGGTGAAATTAGCTAACACTGCGGCCTTAGACTGGGAAATGCTTGAGAGGGAGGTGCCATAAAGTGCATGGGACAAACATGGGTTTTGATGTCCTTCAGATCTGGCTTCTAACACCTCCTAACCATGCGACTTTGAATTAGATAGTGAACCCCGATGGGCCTGGGTTTCTTTCATTGTAATTTGGGGGAGCCATCACCTGCTGATAGCCGTTGTGGTGAGGAACAATGGGATATGGAAGTGAGGCAACTTTCAAAATTTTCTTTTGAAACGAGTTCTGAGATGTTACAGCCTTGCTTAGGGTCACCAAGCTGGACCACGGTTTGGACCCTTCGGCTCCCCGCGCAGAGTGCGGTGACCCCGGTCGACTAGGAATCAGCAGATGCCGGGACAGCGGAGTACCGCCGCCACACACCCGGGCTCAGGCTCGTGGGCGGGGGTCGGCCGCCCGCGGCCCGGGGCTCCGCCAGGGGGCGCGCGCGCGCGGAGGCCGCCCTCCGGTCCGCTGCGCGCCTCCCGCCTCTCTATGGTGGCTCGGGCGCGGCAGGAGCGGCGGCGGCGCGCTCCCGGGGGGGCGGGGCCGCGCCGGGGCGGGGCCTGCGCGAGGGGCGGGGCCTGCGCGAGGGGCGGGAGGGACCGGCCCCGGCGGCTGGGGATGGCTGAGGGGGGGCGGGGGGGCCAACTTCCTGGGGCCGCCCGCGAGGATGTGGCGACCGCCCCCCGGCGCCCCTCAGCCCCAGAGACGCCGCCGCGGCGCAGCCCGCAGCGCCCCTGCCTGAGGCGCCCGCGGCCCGGATCCGGCCCCTCCCCTCCCCTCCCCTTCCCCTCCCAGGTGCGGGGCCGGGCAGGCGGCCGCGACAGGTGAGGAGGCAGCGGCGCCCGCGCTGGGGTCCGCGGGGCGCCCGGCCTGGGGCTGGGCTTCTGGGGGAGACCGGAGTGGGAGAGCGCGGCTCGGCCTCAGGGTCTCGCCAGGCTGTGGTCCTGGGTGGGGGGCGGGGGGCGCCTCCTCTGTGCGGGGCGCGGCCTGAGACGCTCGCTGCCCACAGGGGATGGGGGGGGGAAGCCCTCCGTCGCTGAAAAGTCTGCGCATTCACGATAGCCCGCACCTGTCCCATTAAAAAGTGCCCCTCACGGAAGCACTTCACCTGTGGGAGCACTAACGGGAGCCGTGTGTTATCATATATCTCCAAACGCCCTTCCCGATCGGCAGGTTCAGTTGGCTTGTGGGGGTGGGGGGGAAAGATGCGGCTTTTGAAGCAGAGGAAACTGAGGCAGGTGCGCGCGGCGGCCTGCGTTCAGCAACTAGCCTGACCCTACTTTCCAGGGCAGGAGCCCCGCGGGCTGCTCGGAAGAAGGAGTTCGGAGGCTCGATGGAGAAGTTTGGGGATATGCTTCTCCCAACCACGTGCCCCCCTCCCCACCTAGGGGCCCCTGGTGGAAGTTGTCTTCTGTTCCCCTGAGGTAACCTGTATGGGGCCGCCAGTGGCCAAGACGGAGAGGAACGGGGGGGGCCTCTGCAGCCGGTTGCCCACGAGACATTTGACTAGACATGGGGAAGAGTGCTGGGCCCGGGGAGGCACAGCCTCGCAGGCTTCTGTCTGCTCAGAGCTTGATGTCAGGCTGGCTGAAGATAGAAACAACAGTATACTTTTCCCTTTCTGTTAGCCTGTCATTTGTTCTAGAGGAAAAACTGCTTGTGTAATCAAGGAAGAGTGTCCCATGCTCCTCCCCGTCCACCCCAGGGAAGAATTACTGTTAGCTCCGACTGAGGGCTTCACCCACAATTGTCACTTTGCCCCCAGGCTAAAGGCCACCAGAACATAAGGAATAAACATCCCCAGGTGTTATGTGGCCTTCTAAGAAAGTAAGTTTCTTGCCCATCCAGTTTTACAGATGGTTTGGAGGGCAGATACTCCCTGTCACCCCCCGTTGGCTACAACTGTGTGGGGAGCAGTTGTTTTCCCAGTGACAGTTCAAGATAGTGAGGCCAAGGTTGTCCACTTACAGGAACATTTTTCTAGGGATGGAAGCAGGCAGGGGACACGGTGCTGGCCGAGTTTGTGTATGGAATTCTAGGGTTGGGAGCTAGTTCAGGGGATTTCAGGTTTGACGACTTCTTTATCCTTTTTTCTTGATTGTGTTTTGCCTCACATTCAAGGAAATAGATGATGGCAAGCATTTCTGAAACTCTATAGCGTATTTCCTAATAATTCCGGACTTCAGAGTACAAGTCATAAATTACAGTTTATTTAGAGGTGTTATTTTCTTAAGTTTGAAAATTGGGTATGACAATTATAGTTTGATGTGGCAGGCCTAACTGAAGAAGGCATTAATCTTGGACACACACACACACACACACACACACACACACACACACATTTTGATGTCTGTTTAGGAAGATCAGCCCACTAGAAACTTCCATATTGATCAGGAAGACAGCTGTTATCCCGACTGTTTACCTTGGGGTCAGGGATTGTAAATCTTTGAAATCGACTTAATTTAACCCGTTGCTAAGATAACATGCACAAAAAGAGAGCTGTTCACAAAAAGGTTAGAAATTAATTTGTTTTCAAAACTTTCTCACGATCAAGCCAGTTGATACCACTCTGCTTAACACTGTCTTAAGATAGCAGTGGAAAAAGCATTTTCTGTGACCAACATTTAAAAAGACAAAAAACAGCAATAACAAAGAAAGGGTACAGTTTCTTCCCTAATTACCTGTCCATTGTGATGTTTAGTACACAAAATGTGTTGTGCCTAGAACTTTCTGAAAACACCCTCGTAAATCTAAGGAGTGTTAAGGAAACTAATTCCACCTAGATTTTTTATTCTTAGAACCTGTAATAAATACTGCTGTTGTTTTAAAAGATTAGAGACTTTTGTATGAAACTTGTACTGGCTATAGGGTTTATGTTTTGAGAGGAAAGATTTAACCTCTGCACCTTAAAATCTCATAACCTCTGCAATACTGAACTGAGTTATAATTTAGAGTTTAATGAGAATGCATAGTTTAAATTGCTGTTGCTGAAGCCGCAAGGTGTGAGCTTCCTTATTATTGTTTGGTAATGGTTACCAGTTATTATTTTTGTTTGGTTACTGATTTGGTAGGTGTGACTTGTGTTTCTGTAAGAAAGATTCTGGCAATCTGAAGGACAGTCTTTTTCTATGCAATCACAAATTCCCATCCCTTCAATAGGGAGGTGGTGAGGCCCCTTTTCTTGTTTTGTGAGTTTATATTACTTGGAGTTTTAAAACCCTAAAACCTGTTGGACTCTTAATAGAGTATCCTGTTGTATCCTACATGAAAGCCGTCCTAGATGGGTTGGAATCATTGGCCTTACGTGTTGAAAGACTTCAGCTCTCCCAGTTTCCAGGATTTATCTGCTGTGGTTAGGACAGTGGTTTTATCTAATCCTCATGATGCCGTTCTTAGCTTAAACCCATTATCCTCCTTTATCTTTGTTAAGACTGTCATGAAGTTTCTCTGCTTTCTCTAGTTTTCTCTAGTTCAGGTTCCACATGTTTGATGCATTTGGGCCCACTAATGTTCAGAATTGGAGCAGTTGGTTAGGAGAATCTACCTGTTTTTAAACATTCTCCTTTTTCAAGGCAAGCATAAAAATCTTGAGTTTCCTCTGGGGAAAATCAGCTCTTTAAAAATCTAATAGGAAAACAAAAGCTGGTTTTTCCAGCTTTTTACAAGTACAATTGATTGTTCTTAACCTTTTCTTTTCTGGTTTTACCAGTACAGTGACTAGTGAATGATGATCCAGAGGCACGGGAAAACCCAAGATCTCCCAAATCATCAAAGCTACACATTATATTCAGTGTAGCTTTAGCCTTTTGTAACTCAAAAGTGAGTTTTATTATAAGGAGTTCCCAAAGCCAGCCACTCCTTAAAAGATTTGCTACATAGCAATTTTGTCACTGAGGGGTTCTTTAAAAATACAGATTTCCCAGCTCCACCTCCTGAAGTGTTTTTTTTGTTTTTATTTTGCGTGGATAAGTATTTTAAAAGCCACTCTGGGCAGCTACTTATAAAACGCTCCCCGAGTGATTCTGATCTGCAACTGGGCTTAGGAACCAGTGTTGCATTGCTTTGAAATTCTTTATAAATTGGTAGTCCCTTTAAAAGCGTCATTATGTTATTCAGGATGTTTGATTTGCTAGAATAGTCCATTTCCGAGTCATGACAGATAACAAAGAGCTTTTATAACTTTTATGTAAATTACTTTCCAGAGGGGCCCTGTCTGCCTTATTATCTGTCAGGAGTCATGAGTGAGGGTTGGTGAGAGTAGCTTCCTGTATTTCCTGAGTGGACAAATGAATGATAATGTGGAAACCACTGGAGGACTGAACGGGTAGTCAAATCTAGTTCTGATCAGTGTTGCATAGGAGAGCTGCCTGGTCATCCTCTGTATGTAAGATTTTAAAATAAAGCCAGTTTGCCAGATGTTTCATTTCTACATTAACTGAAGCACTTATTGGATATGATGGATGCTTAATAGGCAATAAAATTTAGTCACAGGTCCTTTGCCGAGTTCATGAAGGAAGAAAAGGTGAAATCCAGAACCCTCTGAGTTAAAGCAGAATGGGGCACTTAATTTGGGAATTCAATTTGGGGAAAATGTAACAGTTTAGAAAAGAGACAAACCTGGCTTTGAGTCCCAGTTCCTCCACCTCCTGGCTGGGCTGCTTTTGTTGTTGTTTAGTCCCTAAATCATGCCTGACTCTTTGTGACCCCATGGACTGCAGCCCGCCAGGCTCCTGTCCATGGGATTTGCCAGGCAGAAATACTAGAATGGGTTGCTATTTCCTTCTCCAGGGGATCTTCCCAACCCAGGGATCAAACCCGGGGCTGCTTTAGACACGTCACTTAACCTCTGTGGGCTTCCTTTTCTTCATCTGCCAGATGAAAATAATACCTGGTGGCATTGATCAGTGGATGAAAAGCGAGCAAATCTCTTCTTTGTACATTGTATGGAGCTCAATGAACGTTCTCTTCTCCCACTTTCTCAGAGGATTTTTATTCCGTAGGCTTCAGATATTTTTCTAAATCTGGCCTTCCCCCTGTCTCCTTCCAGGAATATCTACTCGGTCAGCTCTTTTAGAAAACGTATGAAAGAGTGAGGACTCAAGAACGAGAGAATATGGTAAAGAGGAATGAGTCACAGATACTTGAAAAAAAATTTTTTTTCTTAGAACGAGTGGAGTGTAGGCATATATCCAGAATGACCTTCTGCGGGAATAAATTCATGACATTATCCAAATTCTGCCTCCAGTGTCTGGGCCGTAGCCTGGGAGCTCAACTCAGGCTCCCAGGCTTGGGTTGGGGGGAGGGTGCTCATTAAATAGCACCTGACAGCCCTTTCTTTTCTCGTCTTCCTCCACCCCTCCCTTTTTGTTTTTTTTCTTTCCCTCTCTCCTCCCTTTCCCTCTTTTTAAACTGCCTGTCCTTTCGACTTGCCAATCATGGCCACAGTAATCACAGATGGGACCGCTGGAACTCTGAGGCTAAAAAAGGTTGCTGGTTGCTAACACCTGTCCGCCCAGCTAAATGAATAGGATCTTTTGTGGGCAGGAGGTTAAAAAAGCTGATTAGTACAATACTGGCTTAAAGGACCTATTAATGACGTAACATATGTAAATGACCGAGTGATTTTAAGCCATTTGGAGATCTGTTTCTTATACTCGACGTCCATTTTTTTTATATTGAATTAGGATGTTGGCTGGATTTTTCCATGTGTGAATCTGCTTATTGCCCAGACAGACTGATTTTTGTCATATTGATTGGGAATCATTTATATTCTAAAGAAGTTTCTGCCCTTAAGGGCTTTTGTGTTGTTCGGCAATGTCTAACTTGTGTATAATACAATTAAAGTTTTGTTCACTGTGCTGCTGACATAATTAGTTTAATTTCTGCTCCTTATATATTTCTCTTGGCAGCTGGGAAATTAAAATACAAGATTTTGCATAAAACTGCTTTTTTGAGGGGGTGATTTTACTGTGAGTCCAACGAACTTAGGCCCGAGGGTACAGTTTTGAAGATGTCTTACTCAACATTCCTGTAATAGTCTCTTTTTCTCTCTTAGAATTAATGTGTTAAGACCCATAATTGGCTATTCAAGCATTCAGAAGAGACAATGTTTGGCCTTTACCCCGTGATTCTATATTTTCCTATATCTCTTTTGAGGAAATGTGTGTAATTTTTGGAAACCCCTAAGTATATTACAGTTACAGTATATTACATGAGCACATGAACTTTTGCAAAGGCTAGAGAATGGAGTGGTTTTCCCTGATAAGCTGTATTACTTAATTCTCTCCTCAAATCACCACTGTTCTTTTTAGATCATAGCGTGTGCAGACCTGATGTGAAAGTGAAAAGGCTGTGATGCCTGGCAAATCCTCTTCACAATTTTTTTCTGTGATGCGTTTCACAGAGATGGCTGTAGTCTTCAGGAGCAGAAGTCGCTCTCAAGGAGACTTTACATTTAATTACTCTAATCCGCACTTAATTTCCTACAGCGTTCTTGGAGAGATTCTCACTAGGCTGCTGATTTCATGGAGTTATGACCTATGGAGGTTTTTACCTCGGTTAAGCCTGCTAACTTTTTTTTTTTTTTCGGGAGGGGAAAGTGACGTTGGTCTGGTAATTTCTCCATTGTCCTCTCCTGTAAAAAGATAAGCAAAACCTTTTGGCTCTCTCAGCCTCTTTCAGCACGCATGTGCTGAATTTGAACTTTACAGAATTTTTTTGAGCTGGTGTTACTTGACTTTTAAAAGCTGCCTCTTCTCCAGTGCTACAGATTAAGCCTACATCTCCTAGTTTGACCTTCACATGGTTTTTCTCGAACGGCATGTAAGAACACGGTTTCATTATCTCTGGGTTGTGGAGTGAATGGTCATGGACAGAGGAGCCTGGCGGGCTACAGTCCATAGGGTCGCAAAGAGACTGGTCGCAAACAGGGCTGAGCAACTGAGCATGCATGCAGTGGTCAGGTCTCCTAGGGACAACTGTTTGTTTCCACCAGGCCAGTTCTCAGGGTAGGGGAAGCCCACCCCATTTGAACTACTTGAAGCCAGATTGATTTGCTGAAACATTTTAACTGTCTTGATTCACTTTGATGAAATACTGCCTAGACATCCTGAAATTTACAGGAAGTTAGTTAGTTACCGGGAGGCCCTGCTGCCCCCACCCCCACCCCCAGTGGTTAAACATAATTAGTTTGTAATCAGCACCATTGTTTGTTTGCAACTGCTGGATTATGTTAAAAGACTTGCAAGAAAAGCTTTTCTTAAGGAAATGGAGCAGCCTCCTCTCCCATCCTGGCTTTTTCTTGTTTTCCCCTATTCATTTACTTTGAAAAATCTTTCCAGTCTTAGTCCTGATAAGGCATATGAATCAGTATATTTTATGCAATAAGAAAGCTTCTTGTTCCTCCAGCAATTTCTGTGAATTCCACCTCCCCCTCCCTTAAAAAAAAATAAAAAACAAACTTTCTTCCTGATTAAGAAATCTGCTTGAGAACCAGACCTCATCTTATGTTGTCTTCCAACCTTTTCCTGGGTCTTGAGTCAGTGGTTCTGTAGCCAGTGAATTACACCCCCTCCTGATCATGCTGAATTATTATCTTCAAGGCATGGAACAAGATCCACTAGAGGGTGAGCCTTTATTTGAAAATGCTGGATGAAAGGAATCTTCTGATTTGGGGAAAGAGGGTGGAGCGTTTTCCAGAGCTTTGGAGGGAGTGGGGGCAGCTTTGTTCATCCAGTTTGAGGAATCCTTGTCAAGAATGGCTCTCAGGAAGAGGGCGGAATTGCTTTGGGATTGATTTTTGCAGACCAGCAGCCGTGGTTTGGGCAGTTTGGATTTTATGGAGGTGAAGAGGAACAGTTAGGGGTTAAAATTTTGTGCTGGGAGTGTGGGGTGGGAAGGAATAACTGAGGGACTAGGAGAATTCTTGGGCCTTCTCTCACTTCTGTCTGCCTCTCTACCTCTTGAGCGTGATTAGATTTAGGTGCCATTCTTGGTCATTTTGTCCTATACTGATGGAAAAACCTGCGTAGTCATCGTGTGTCACAGCTGAAGTTTACCTTGACCAGTGTTGGCTGCAGAGCGGGTGGGGAGGGGCTACCCCAGTGCTCCCAGAGGGCTTGACAAGGCCAGGGCCACCCTCCCTACTTCCCTCACCGTATGGTTGGACCCAGCACTCCAGGTGACCCTGAGTCATCACTTCCACGCCCATTGATCTAGTTCAGTGTTTCCCAACTGTCTGGACTGGTGACAGAGTTGCAGACTGGCAGCTTGAGGAATAGTGACGTGAACCAGCCAATTAGTGAGGTATTAGACACTTCTGCAGCTTCACCCCCAGATGCTCGTCACCAGATTCCTAAATTTTATTTATCTGAATAAACTTTTCTGTATAGCACATCACCATGTCTCCTGTACTACCAATACTAATATTAAAACTAATATTAAAAATGAAAACACATTGACATTTACATCTAATTTGGTTTTTGAGATACCAACTATCCACACCTGCACTGTTATTTGTGGAAACAGTCAGAAATAGCCACCTGAAATCTTTCTTCTCAGATTTTCAGAAACAGCACAGACATAAGAGTAAGTCACTAGTTTTGTTTGGAAGGGGACTGGTACAAAATTTGAGAGTTCTGAGTATCATGTCAAGAAAGCAGATCTTGATACCATAGCCTGTAAATGTTTATATGTATTTTAATATACATTTGCTCTTCCCAACCAACCAGCTTTTTTTCTTCCCCCAATGGGGAAAAGTTGAAATTTGTTGTTACGTATTACTGATATTATAAAAGCATGTTAAAATATGCTTTATGTAAGTTTTTTGTTTTTTAAATTTTGGCTGTGCTGGGTCTTCATTACTGAATGGGCTTGTCCCTAGTTGCTGCGAGTGGGGGCCACTGTCGAGCTGGGTTGCACGGGCTCCTCATTGCAGTGGCCTCTCCCGTTGCGGAGCACAGGCCCTAGGGCGCAAAGACTTCGGTTGTCGTGGCACACGGCCTCAATAGTTGCGGTTCCTGGGCTCTAGAGCGCAGGCTTGATAATTGTGGCGCACAGGCTTAGTTGCTCCTTGGCATGTGGGATTCTCCTGGATCAGGGATGGAACCTGTGTCTTCTGCATTGGCAGGTGATTCTTCACTCCTGAGCCACCAGGGAAGTCCGCTTTCTGTAAGTTTTAATATACTGATTTAAAAAATACTTTACCTAAAGTAATTTATCAGGGATCACACCCAAATCATGACCTTTTTTTTTTTTTAAATTCTTAGTGGCATTAGATTATTATTGCAGTAGATCAGAGTTTTCGTAAGTGTCAGAGTCTCCTGGGTACTTATAAAAACTGCTGTTTCCTGGTTGCTAGCCCACAGCTATAGAATCTGGGAATTTGGGGATGAAGCTGGGGATTCTGATGTAGTTTATCTGCAGACCACACTTGAAAAAAATATTGCTGTCAGAAGGAACCACACATTAGAAAAAATGAACAGTGTTGAGAAATGCTGATATTGGGGGGCTGCCTTTAAAACTTCTGCAGAGGAGGAATTCAAGGCATAGGGAAGTAAAAAAATCTCCAGTTCACCTAGAGTCTCCAAGTTAGTTGGATCATGCAGACCAGCAATGAGGTCTGTTGAGTCTAAGTGGATACTGTTTCCATGAGGTTGCTCCAGGGTTTACCTCCTTATTGGTTTCTCCTCACGTGTGTGTGCTTGCCCAGTCCTGTCTGTCTGACTCTTTGCAGCCCCATGGATTGTAGCCCGCCTGGCTCCTCCGTCCATGGGATTTCCCAGGCAAGAATACTGGAGTGGGTTGCCCTTTTCTTCTCCAGGGGATCTTCCCAGCCCAGGGATTAAACCGAGTCTCCTGCTTGGCAGGCAGATTCTTTACCACTGCACCACCTGGAAAGCACATTGATTTCTCTAATTGCCCTTAAACCAGAAGCTGTAGGATAGGGCAGGGATGCTCTGATTCCTTCCGAACAATAAATGACACAATTGGCATTTCTGTAAGTGAAAACATAGTGCTTCTGAAACTGGTGAAGGACCAGCTTTGTGAAGTGCTTATCCAGTCTATTGCCATCTAATATTTTTATAAAGTTCAAGAAAAATGAATTACCAGAAAGTCATACAGCAGTGTATACCTACTATGAATTTTTTGTGTTTACCTTACATCTCCATGGACGATGTGTGCCTGCACCCTTTGAGCAGCGTTGTTCTAGGTAGTTCTGAGAACATCTTAGGAACTTGATGATGTTGTTGTTCAGTTGCTAAGTCCTGTCTGACTCTTTGAGACCCCATGGTCTGTGGCACACCAGGCCTCCCTGTCCTTCACTATCCCTCGGAGTTTGCTCAGATTGATATCCAGTGAGTCGGTGATACTGTCTAACCATCTCATCCTCTGTCGCCCCCTTCTCCTTTTGCCTTCTGTCTTTCCCAGCATCTGGGTTTTTTCCATTGAGTTGGCTCTTCCCATCAGGTGGCCAAAGTATTAGAGCTTCAGCATCAGTCTTTCCAATGAATATTCAGGAACTTGATAGGTTACGTGTAATTGAAGCAACCAACTAAGAACTCCCTTACCTGGAGAGAGTTCCACCACTTGGTGCCTGCTAGATCAGAAAAGGTGAGGACACACCTTTCTTTTTTTCCTGACTGCAGTGAATCTTTGTTGCTGTGCGAAGGCTTTCTCTAGTTGCGGTGAGCTGAGGCTACTCTCTCGTTTTGGTGTGCAGGCCTCTATTGTTGCAAAGCACAGGCTTTAGACGAGCAGGCTTCAGTGGTTGTGGCACACAGGCTTAGTTGCCCCAAGACATGTGGGATCTTAGTTCCCTGCAGGGACTGAACGCAAATCCCCGGCAGTGGTAGGCGGATTCTTAAGCCTGGGAAGTCCCAGTACTCTTAATGTTAATGTATTTAAGAATCTATTGATAGACCTTGCGTCTGGTACCTATATCAGGAAGGATATTTACCTCTTTTGTCTAAATATTGGAAAGGCGTTTCCAACTTTTCTGGCCTGTGACTTGACTTAGAGTTAATAAAGATGCTTAAAGGTGGGAGACAGAAAATAATGTTTAAGGGTGTGCTGTTTCTTTGAGGCACTTCAGAGTGCTTGGTTTTTAGAACCCTTTTATAAATAGGAGCAAGCATTATTAGTTTTTGTGGCCATAATGTAAAAATGAGTGTTGATTTGGAGCAGGGGGGGAAGAAAACTTCTCCATCCATGCGTTGCGTCCTGGTTTAATTGCTTGGTTGGATGAAATGTCAAACTTGATAGATTATTAGGGCTGTTATTTTGGAGGTTAAACAATAATGGAACTGTTTAGATGTTTGCAAGGAACACTGCGCCCTGTGTTTGGACTTTGCTCTGGAGAAAGTTTCAATTGTTCAGAAGCAGTACTAGTTACAAAATGCAGCTTCTGTGGTTCCTAGCACAGCTGTCTAAACTACTATCTCTACTGGGGCCTTTGGACAAGCATTGTTTAACACTTTGGGAAACAATTTGTGTTTCTGATTCCAGAATGTCTATGGTTGTTCCTGACTAGTTGGGAGACCTAGAAATGGGAGAATGGTATTACGTGTGTCTTACGTGTGTCTAAGTTAAGTCAAGTTTTTTTTTTTCCTTTAAGCATCTCTAGAACAAACTCCGTCTTTCTCACGGGGGTGGGGATGGGTAGGGGGGTTATGATGAGACTATTGATTCCCTGGGCCTTTTCTTTCCTAGTTAGTGACTGTTCAGTAGAATAGCATGTTGTTGGGCTGTGTGCCCACCTACGGAGGACTTGGGTCGTTATAACCTTATGGTACTTCTCCTTATGTCATATTTTACCCCAGGGGTCCTCGTGTTGTAAGTGATGGTGGAGTCATGGTGCTAGGTCACCTTCAGGAAAGAAGCCCAGATGAGCACAGAAAGTAAAATTTTGAGCTTGAGGCTTGTGTCCTTTGAGGCATGTGTCCTGCTTCTGTACATGTGATATCTGGCTGAGAGAATCACAGAGGAAGCATCACTGACATTTTTCCCACCAACCTCGCCCTCATGTTTTAGAGACGACTACTGAGACTTTTGTAGCAAAAGCTATTTTTACTACCCGACCCCGGTAACCACATCTTTCACAGTTTATTTGTCTAATCGCCATAGTTTTCAGATGCTTTTGAGTTCAAGCAGGGCACTTTGGGCCACATGCTGAGCTGAAATTGCGGTGAGAGTTCACTCTGCATGGGTTACCTCTGCTGCCTCCTGGCTCTTTGCTTCTGGCCCCAGGGAAGCTCTGAGAAAACCCCGGGAGGGATGGGGCACAGGTAATACCTGAGATACACTTCAAATGGTTGAGCCAGCAACCAACCCACACTTAAAGAGTCCTTTTTTCTTTTTTATTTCTGGAGTCGAAGGGATAGCAGAATAACATGAAATGTGCTTGCCTTACAAACTATTCGCCTCTCTTATTTCCCCATGGTGGTTGGATATTTGGACAAGTAATTGTAATTGCACCTTTATGGTCACATACGTCCCTTTCCCCCAACATCTCTAAGCTTTGGCAGTAATCTGTGCTCTGTCTCTATAATTTTATCCTTTTTGAAATGTTATGGGAATGGAATCATAACAACATGTGGCCTTCTGAGATTGGCATTTTTCACTTAGCGTGACGCCCTCCATCCAAGTTGTATTTAGTCATGTTGTATTTAGTTGTATTTAATAATGCTTTTTGTTGCTAAATAGCATAAGTAGTATGGATGGATGGATCACTATTTTATTTAAATTGAAGTATAGTTGGCTTACAATGTTGTTTTCATTTCTGGTGTATAGCAAAGTGATATATATAAATAAATATTCCTTTTCCATTATGGTTCATCACAAGATACTGAATATAGTTTCCTGTACTGTACAGTAGGACCTTGTTTTATCTATTTTACATGTTGTAGTTTGTATCTGCTGATCCCAAACTCCTAATTTACTTTCCCTCACCCCTTTTTCTCTTTGTAGCCATAAGTTTGTGTTCTATGCCTTGGATGTAGCACAGTTTTTTAGCCACTTACCTATTGTAGGGCATTTCAGTTGTTTCCAGTTTGGGGCTGTTACAGATAAAGCCATTATGAACATTTGTATACAGGTATTTGTGTGGGTACAGGTTTTAATTTCTCTGGGTTAAGTGCCCAGGAATGTAATTGCTGAGTCTCAGAGTAAGTATATCTTTAGTCTCTTAAAGAAACTACCAAACTATTTTGCCCAGCACTGTACCATTTTACAGTCTGTCCCACCAGCAGAGTATGAGATCCAGTTTCTCTGCATCCTCGCCAGCATTTGGTATTATTCTCATTTTTTAACTTTTTAAAACAAGTAGAATATCTGGTTTTAAAATTCATCAGTTTACTTGTAAAACTGATTTGATTGACAGAGAGCAGAGATTTTTGAGTTGTGGTTAGTCCTCCATGTGGCTGTGTCTCGGGACAGTGGTCAGTGGTCTGTTGACCTGCTTTTTTTTTTTTTTTAATTATTATTATTATTTTTTATGTTGACCTGCTTTTTAATCCTCTGCCCTGGTCAAGAATCCGCCTGCAGTGCAGGAGATCCCAGTTCGATTCCTGGGTCGGGAAGATCCGCTGGAGAAGGGACAGGCTACCTATTCCAGTATTCTTGGGCTTCCCTTGTGGCTTGGCTGGTAAAGAATCCGCCTGCAGTGCGGGAGACCTGGGTGCAGTCCCTGGGTTGGGAAGATTCCTGCAGAAGGGAAAGGCTACACTCCAGTATTCTGGTCTGGAGAATTCCATGGACTATAAAATCCATGGGGTCACAAAGAGTCGGACAGGACTGAGTGACTTTCACTTTCACTTTGGTGTCCTCAAGAGAGGGAAGACTAACCAAGACTAACCTTGGGGGAGGCACGGACCATGAGCATGAGACTCACTTTCCCCCTTACCTGGCAGGACCTGGCACGTCTCCACATCTGGTTCAGAGTGACAAACAAACGAACCAATTGCTGTCCTAACACTGAATTCTGGCTAATTCTTTACAGGTTTGCCTCAGTGAATGCAGCCTTAAATATGCTGAAAATTTGGCCAAGAATGGCCCTAAGAACTTGTTCAAATTGTTCTGAACTTGTTCAGTTTATCCTTCAAATTTCATTTTCTTTGTCCAGTTATCTTAGGTATTTTATTTACTTCATTTCTGAATGTTAATTAGCTTACACTGCTCATTTGAGTACTAAAATAGCACAAAAGTATATGTAGAAAACAAAAAGTAAACCTTCACCCCTAGCAAAAGTAACTACTATTGAGTGGCTCTAGACTTTTGAACTTGGAGAAGGCAATGGCACCCCACTCCAGACTCTTGCCTGGAAAATCCCATGGATGGAGGGGCCTGATAGGCTGCAGTCCATGGGGTCGCTAAGAGTCGGACTTGACTGAGTGACTTCACTTTTCACTTTCATGCTGTCTAGTCAAAGCTGTGGAGAAGGAAATGGCAACCCACTCCAGTGTTCTTGCCTGGAGAATTCCAGGAATATGGGCTGCCATCTATGGGGTCGCACAGAGTCGGACATGACTGAAGCGACTTAGCAGCAGCAAGAGACTCTTGAACTATGTTTTGTGTCTCTCTATACATATGTGTGTATGTATTCTGTGTGCGTATGTGTGTGTGTTCTCCACCTGCTGCCTGTCCTGATTCCCGCCCACCCCCCCATGGATCGTATACTGTGGGTATTTTCCCCTGTGATTCTTTTTTAAATGTTTAAGTGAAGTTGCTCAGTCGTGTCTGACCATTTGCGACCCCATGGACTATAGCCTGCCAGCCTGCTCCGTCCATGGGATTTTCCAGGCAAGAGTACAGGAGTGGTTTGCCATTTCCTTCTCCAGGGGATCTTCCCAACCCTGGGATTGAACCCCGGTTTTCCTCATTGCAGACAGACGCTTTACCGTCTGAGCCACCACAAAACTTTGGGTTCCTTTCTCTAACTCCTTTTGTTCTTTTGTAAACAAGATGAGAGTGATAACTTTGAAAGACCCAAATAATATCTTTTACTCCTTGTTACTTGAGTTTGAATTGAAATAAGTGTGTGGCTTTATTTGCAAGTAAATCCTTAGAATTCTAGGTGTTGGGCTCTGTCTCTCCAGTCTGTTGTAAATAATGCAGGTCTGACTTTATCATGTGATCTCTTGCAGAGCCTTGAGGGAAGCAAGAACTGTGAGTGCAGTAATCATTAGAGTGTATAGTCCTCTGGGTATTTGTCTACTCTTTGGCTGCTTAGTCAGATAGAGTGTTTTCTTAAGTGCTGCTGAAATGCACAGCTCGGTTTTTATTTTGAAATCTCTCCTTCTGTCTTCTCTGCCTCTTCCATTACTTTGATTACCTTGATGGGACATTCGGGCTGTGCAGTCTTATCCTTTTTATTTCCATAGCCTACAGAAGCCGGTATGAAGAGTAACTTTAGGTGAACAGGTAATCTTATCTGCATGGCTTAGCAATTACCCATCAAGATGAACCAACAAATGTCCTCTAGACTTAGGAAGCTGAAGGAAGGTAACTTTATCTGGTGGCATTTTTAGTTGAAACTCGGGTGAAAAATTTAGGAAGTTTGACCTACTGGAGGCAGAGCATGAGCAAGGAGAGACAGAATGAGAAGAGGATGGGGAGGGGAAAGAGAGAGAGAGAATGTGTGGATGTGTATTTGGGGAAGAGACGGATCCAGAGCTATAGAGTAAATAAGAATTATGGGGACTTTCCTGGAGGTCCACTGGTTGAGACTTTGCCTTCCAGTGCAGGGAGTGGGGGTTGATCCCTGTTCAGGGAGTTAGGAGCCCACTTGCCTCTGGGCCAAGGAACCAAACCATAAAACAAGCAATATTGTAACAGATTTAATAGAGACTTTGAAAATGGTCCACATCAAAATAATCTTTTTTTTTTTTTTAAATGTTTATTTGTCTGCACTGGGTCTTAGTACTGGTCTGCAGGATCTTCAGTCTTCCTTGAGGCATGTAGGGTCTAGTTCCCTGACCAGGGATCGAACCCAGTCCCCTGCATTGGCAGCCTGGAGTCTTAGCCACTGAACCAGCAGGGAAGTTCCCAAAAAATATCTTTAAAAGAAAGTGAGTTATGAATTAAGGAAATCTTCAAAGTTGAATTACAGGATCTTTGTTCTGAGAGGGTGGCTCCTGGGGAATAGGACGTGAGCTTACCAGTCACTTCATTATGAAGCTGTTGGGGTTGCTTGGGTGATGGAGTTTGATGACAGGGCCCTTCTCCCTGCCTTTCTTCTGTATTAGCAGCTCATGGGGAAAAAAATTAAGAAATAGCTTTGTATAGAAAATTACACCCATCCAGTGATTTCCAAGATTTCTGTTGCCAGGTTTCTAAAGAGAGCTGGCCTGGGTTGCAGTTTGGTCACGTTGCAGACTTCCTTTCTGCCAGTCTTGTCATCGGGCCGTCAGACTGTGTCCCGGCAGCTTAGGAGTCTTCCTTCCTGTGGTCTTGCTCCTCTCTCAGTTCCCAGTATTTCACTGTGCCCGAGGTAGGCAGTTGCAGCGCCCTTGGTATCAGATACCTTTCTGTCCTTTGAAGTATTACGCCACAGTGGACAGTAAAGTGCCCAGATTACATTATAGGACAGACTGTGGGGGGACAGGCTTGGCTCACATCCACACCCTCCTGCAGCTCGCGGGGGCTTTTGCAGCAGGGTGCTGTGAAGCGGGTTGAGCCTCATTCAGTGTCAGTCAGTCCCTATATCCAGACACTAAAGTGGCTCGTTAAAGATTAAAGGGACCGACTGCCTGGCCCTTCTGGCCCCAAGATGGAAAGATTCCCGCCATGGCGACAGCCTCTGACTCCCAGGAGAGGCCATCTTATCCCGGCAGGGCTGTGCTTCCAAACGTTACAGCAAGCCTGTGGTGACCGATGCTGTGGTGATAAGTTGGCATCTGGGTACTTGCAAGACATATGAGCTCTATAGCACCCCATGGTTTGAATTTCTGGGCAAAACTGCCTCATGAGGAAATCGAAAGCCTCTCCTTTGAACACGTGCCTTCGGGGAGGTTCTCGCCTTTGTTGTATCTGACTACTCTGTTGAGCCAAGTGAACTTTAATTTTCACAGCTGTAAAAATTCCATTAAGCCCCTTGTATTGCATCCCAGTTGTGAAAACATCTCGGTCTAACAGGGCTGTGGGTGACAGCGAAAATCCTTAAGAGTAGTTAGGATAATTGCCTTTGGAGGCTTGAAGAAAATACTGGTCCAAAATAAATACAGTTCAGTTGTTACAGTCTTCTTAAAGAAATTATTTTTCGCAGTGCGGGGTCTCCGTTGCTGTGCACGGGTTTTCTCTAGTTGTGGCCAGCAGGGCCTGCTCTCTGCTCTCTCTGCACGGTCTTCTCGGTCTTCTCCCTGCCGTGGCTTCTCTTGTAGAGAATGGGCTGTAGAATGCGCAGGCTCAGTAGTTGCTCTGAGGCATGTGGAACCTTCCAGGACCAGAGATGGAACACCTGCATTGGCAGGCAGATTATTATCCAGTGTACCACCAGGGAAGTCCAGGTGTTATATTCCTGACGGTTCTCATGGGGGAGGGGACTAATGTCTAAGACCTGCTCTCTGAGACTCCTGTTCAGTTTGGGGGTCTTTGGTGGGGTTGGGGGGTTGGGGGAGGGAGTGGTAACAGTACTACCAAAGAAAACATGCTTTATTTTACAGCGCTTAGGGAACAGAACCATGACCTGTCTCTCAAAACATGACCCAAGGGCTGTTTGACCCAGAGTCACTTAGGAAAGGGAGAGGCTTCTTAAACATTCCCATTCTGGGGCCTCCTTCCACTTCTGCTAATTCAGAGTGTCTGAGAGACTGGATTGGGAAGTGATAACTTTTCAGTAAGCACCCCTGTTGATTCTCAAGTACCCCTAGAGTTGATTCTCAAGTATCCTAAAGTCCTCTTCATTTTTCATGCTTAATTTCTGTGGTTTATTAGATGATTGCTATTTGGTTGACATTCATTGTCTTTTTTGAAGAGTAGGTACTCTAATTTAAAGGAAAAAAAGGGGGGTGAGTTATGAGATTCCTAAACATCCAGGATTAGAATTTGGCAGTGTCTCTAATTATCAACAAAGTAGAAAAGCCACTGATTCTTGGAAATTTTGGTTTATCAATTCACTGTCTTCTCAATCGGTAAAAGGATGTGGGGGAAAAAATAGAAAAAGGATGTGGACATAAATAAGATTAATTTTGTTAAAAAGAGGAAATGTGCAGTATTACTTAGAATGCCAGAAATGGGGAAGCAAGTAAAAGGGGTGGGTGGAGAGGAAAGAGAAGGGGAAAAGATTCAAGTAGTTTATAAACAGTAAACAATTTAAAACTTTAAACTGGATTTTAAATTTGTTGTTCAGTTGCTCAGTTGTGTCTGACTCTTTGGGACACCATGGACTGTAGCACGCCAGGCTTTCCTGTCCTTTACTATCTCCCAAAGTTTGCTCAAAGTCATGTTCATAGAGTAGGTGATGCCATCCAACCATCTCATCTTCTGTCCTCCACTTCTCCTCCTGCCTTCAATCTTTCCCAGCATCAGGGTCTTTTCTAATGAGTTGGCTCTTCCATCAGGTGGCCAAAGTGTTGGAGCTTCAGCATCAGTCTTTCCAATGAATATTCAGAGTTGATTTCCTTTAGGGCTGACTGGTTTGATCTCCTTATAGTCCAAGGGACTCTCAAGAGTCTTCTCCAACACCACGGTTCAAAAGCATCAATTTTTCGGCGATCAGCCGAAGAATATTTGAATATATGCTTGTTGTAAAAAAAAGTATTCAAACATTGATAAAGCTAAAATACCTTCTTGATCTGCTTCCATTTCAGTTCCCTACCATATCTTTCTGTACATATTTGGTAACTTTCTATGGATTTGAAAGAGTACAGAATCCTAAGAAATGAGTAATTTCTTTTGACACCTGCTTGTTTAAAATGTTAAGATCTATCAGAAAAAAACCCCAAAGGTGGGCTATAAATGACATGACATACTTTTGTTCACATAAAACAATGGGTATGATGTTTGTAGAAAGAGTGTGTGTATGTGTGTGTATGTACATACACAGAAATGCATACATACACACATGCATATATTAAATACCTCTTAAGACTGCACATCAAAAGTAAACCTATAGAGCCTTGGGTGCTGAATTACTTGTTTTTTATTTTTTATTTATCTATATACTTTTTTTGCTCTGAGTTTTAAGATAGTGTATTGAAAGAACTTAAGCACAAAGCCACGATTATCTTGCTTATTTCTCACACAGTCTCATATTCTTTTTTTTTTTTTAAGATTTTTTAAAAAATGTGGACCATTTTTTAGAAGTCTTTATTGAATTTGTTACAATATTGCTTCTGTTTTATGTTTTGTTTCCTTGACCATGAAGCATGTGGGATCTTCACTCCCTGACCAGGGATCGAACCCATGCCCTCTGCACTGGATGGCTAGCGAGGTCCCCCAGTCTCACATTCTTAGAGTTTCCATTTAATCTTATAAAATCTCAAGTGCCTGAAGCCATTAGTTCAAATGTAGCATCTTTTTAAAGCTGTCCATCTGTAATCCTCAGCCTTTCCTGATTAAAAGAGGGAACGCGGATGGAGCGCGGTTATATTTGGGGGGAACTGTTCAGAACTGTGCAGAATCCCACGGAGGGAAAGGGTAATCTGAGACAGCCCTCCTCACCTGCTGAGCGGCGCTTATCTTAGCAGAATTAGGAAGTTCCTATGCTTCTGTTGCTCCTCACATCATTTACATTTATTTCCTGGGCACAGAACCAGCTGGACTTTCTCTTCCTCATTTAAAGTTTACTGATATAGAATGAGTCAGAAGCTTCTGACAATACTCCGTCTTTGTTTCTGTATTCGTCTCTACTCTGTGCACCTTGAAAGCTGCTCCATCTTAGGATGTTTGTGACTTATCAACAGCAACAGAAATATGTTTTAAAGTGTGGTCCGTGAGATAATGGCTGTCGGCCACTGTAAAGATGCTTCTGTCATTGGAAAGACTAATTAACACATACCATAGGAGAACTTCTTTAAACACAGCTATTTTCTGAAAAAAGAAAAAAACACCGAAGGGGAGGAAATAAAGGAGGGAACATTTTATAAAACCTTCTAAAAGCCCAGCATGGTTATCCTGCTGGAATAATGTAATTAAGGGACATTGAGTTGGATAAATACCTTTTTTTTTTTTTTAAACTAGCTCCGTGAAAAGGAATTAAATAACATAGTTTTTGAAACCCTAATTTTGACAATCTACGTGTACATTTTAATGAATCCTAACGTTTACTGAAGGACCGACTGGATTGGCGGCTACATCCAGAGTCCGGTGCCTTGAGAGACCTACCTGACAGGATGAACAAGGCTAGGTGTGGTGGCCTTGAGAGTCCATGCTGAGCAATAGCTGATGACCGTGGGAAATTTGGAGCAGGGAACAGAAGGATCTGATATGTACTCCAGTTTCTTTCTTGTCAAGTGAACACACAGGGGAAGCAAGGACTTAATCTTTTGTTTTCTTTGTCTAGCACCACTGCCAGTTCTAGCCTGCCAGGGCAAATTCAATAATAATTAATAGCTGTTGATGAGCCAGTTCTAGAATCGATTTTTTTTTTTTTAGGCTGACCAATAAATGAGACTTGCCATAAATTTAAGGATTCTTTTTTCTTTTCGAAGTAAGTATTAATGTGATTTTCACAGCCTCCTATGGTTCCTTAAACATCTAGCAGGTGTGATGGTGGATATTAGCATAGAGACTGTATGACAGCTGATGAAACAACAACAGCAACCCTCCCGTGTATCTGTGTTAATTAGAGAACATGAGTTGTCTCCAGAAACAGAGAGGTCAAAGAAGGCCTGGTGGGGAAGGAGCAGTGGGCCTGGTCAGAGCTGACAAAATTCACTCTAGTGATGTGACCAGCCAGCCCTCACTCACTGGGCACGTTCCCTCAGTCCTCTGACCCAGATGCTCCAATTTGTAAACGTGAAGTGACTTTCTTATCAGCTTCTTGGGGTAATCTGCAGAATTTCAGTAATCTTGCTGTCCTGAGCCCCCAGGCTGTTTTCAGATGAAATTTCAGAAGGTGACTGACCACAGGAGCTTCCCTGATGATCAGCAGCCTGGGAATAGGTCCACCTGCCTCCTAATAACCAGCTTTCAATTTAAAAAAAGAATCAGTGGGGCACCTCTTCTTTTCTGGGTTGCAGTTGATTGTGGTTGGCTCAGGCTGAGTTGTTTGGGAAATAGAGTCTTGCCTGGCATGAGTCAGCACTGCCCTGGGTAAACCGCCTGCTCTGTTGCAATCTTGCTTACCAAAGATACGTCCCCAGGCAGCACCATTCACTGCCTGAAAGCCACTGCTGTTGGCTCCCGAGATGATCTCATCTCAACGGGGCTCCAAAGACCTCAGCAGCGGCAGGAACCGAAGGCAGCTGGCTGGCTGCCCTGGCCATGTTTTGAAACAGGCAAAATCAGGTAACCCCAGACTCTTTTCTCTTGAGTGCCATGAGCTAGACCCAGCTGCAGCAGAGATGGGAGTGAGCCTTGGTCTTCAGGAGTGAGTCCATGCCAGATGGATTCGGTTGTCTGAAAGTCAGTCCTTGAGCTCTTCGGAGGGGACGTGAGGGGAAGAGTTCATTTTGTATGGGATGTGGTTTTGGACCTAATAAGACTGCTTTTTATATAACCTCAGAGAAATAAAAAATGTTAGGTTTACAGCTTCATCCGTCTTTTGCCCTTGTAGTCTCTGTTCTTTCTGTGTAAGAAATAGTTTAGTCACACTAACCCATTGTTAGAGAGGGGCATATGCATTTGCTTTCCTGCTTACTGACTGTGATGACTGAATTGTAGAGAACACTATCTTAGCAGTCCGTTTCTGATGTGTTATGAAGAACCTCCCCTCTTCCCTCACTCTGTTCAGACTGCTGCCCTATTTCCTTCCTGTTCTTCACCTCTAAACTTCAGAGAGCTTCGGCCTCATCACTGGGCAGTAATCCATCCATCCCTTCAAGTTTGCCCCTGCTTCTTGCAGTTATCCCTGGATGGTCCGTGTTCTCTTTTACTTCAGGCCTTTGCACAAGCAAGCGTTCTCTGAGACACCCTGACCCAGCATAACCCGGCCAACTAGTGCTAGCCTGGAAATCACTTCTTCTGGGAGGTCTCCTCTTACTCACCAAGACTGGATGAGTGCTCGGGAGAACCCTGTGTTTCCCTCCATCACAGGATACATTTGAGAAGCAGCACCAGTTTTGTTAGAATTATATCCAATGTGCTTGGCACACAGTTCTCAGGAAGGGGAGCATGAACACAAACCTCCACTGAACCTCCTCAGCTCTGATCCTGTTAGCAACTCTTTGTTACTTTGACTTCTATCCCCATCACCCTGTTGCTCTTTTCCTGAAGATTGCAAGGAAACTCCTGATTTCCAGACCCAGTGTCTGTCCTGATTTCAGCCTCCATCTCACTCAATCTCTGCCTACCATTTGGCACTATCGAACTGTTCTTTTTATCCCGCCCCCAGCAGCCCTCTTCCTGTGGCTTTGAGGCCACTTTGTCTCTCTGAGTCTCCAGAGCATCCTTCCATTGTTTATTCTCATTTTCTTTTGGTTAGTCCGTAAATGTTGAGATGCTCCAGGGCCTTGTCTTGGGTTTCTTTCCCTCTTCTCCCGCCCACTTCCTCTAAAGACCTCAGATAGGTCCATGAATTCAGCTGTCTGTCCTCAGTGTGCCTTACCAGCCCAGTTGTGTCTCCCAAACTTCAGATCCTTATTTCCAACTTGACAAGCCTTTAAAAAATTTTTTAAATTTATTTTTAATTGGAGGATAATTGCTTTACAATATTGTGTTGGTTTCTGCCATATGTATGTCCCCTCCCTCCCATCTCCTACCTCATCCTGTCTCTCCAGATTGTCACAGAGTGCCGGATTTGCGCTCCCTGTGTCATAAGCAAATTTCCACTTGCTGTCTAGTTTCGCGTACATAGGTTTCAGTGCTGTTCTCTCAGTTCGTCCTACCCTCCCCTTCCCTTCTTGTGTCCACACATCTGTTCTCTGTGTCTGTATCTCCATTGCCACCCTGCAAATTGGCTCATCAGTACCATCTTTCTAGATTCCACATATATGCGTTAATATACGATGTTTGTTTTTCTGACTTATTTCACTCTGTATAACAGGCTCTAGGCTCATCCACCTTATTAGTTACTGAATCAAGTGCATTCCTTTTTATGACTAAGTAACACCAGCTTGACAAATCTTGATAGGCTCTGTCCAGCTGGGTCGTTCAAAACTACCAGAGTCATTCAAAAGCCATTTTCAATTCAACACGTACAGAACAAGTCATTTTCTCCCTCCCCAGTATCTGTTATCTGCTCATGTTGCTGTATGTTTGAAGTCTGTTGATTATATGCACCAAATCTTCCTCTTTCATTCTTCTTATGCCTCACATCTCTAAATATGCTAAATCTATGGTTGCTCAACCCTTTCGATTATATCAGAGTGTTTGACGTGTGTCTTTTCTTCATTCCCGCTGTACTGCTTTCATTTATCAGAGGTCAAAAACTAGATATTTTGTTTAACCAGCCCTGAAGCTTAAAATTTTGCGTGTGAACACTTTGAGGCAGGGCCTGCTCTCTGCCAGGGTTACAGATACTCCCCGGTCTTACACAATGAAGATGTCACATTTTATGTACTTTGCCTCTAGGAATTTGCTTTTGTAACTTGTGATTCAGAGCCTTATCAAACCTTATGTGCTTTTGTCATGTCACCCTACATCTTCCTCTGCTTCAGTACCTCTCATTTCTTGTTGCCAAAGTTGTGTTACTAAAGGCCAAATCTAACCTTTTTATTCTCAGGATGTCAGAATGCCGTTGGTTCCCTGTTTCCTACTTAGCTGGAGAGGTAAAATCCTTTACAGTTTGACCCTACCCTACCTGTTACTCTTGCTTGTTTTATTTTTA